>NC_137774.1:1606844-2097993 GCF_963455305.1 Plecotus auritus
GCGCTCAGTCCCTGGAGTTGCCTCGGACTCCGCCCCCTGGCGATTGGAACGCGGGTCACGTAGCAACGCGGGCAGAAAGGGAGAGGGGCGTGGTCCGGCGCTCGCCCAATCAGCGCGCGGGGGAGCAGACCCCCGTCCGCTCGGCTTTAGCAACGTCGTTAGCAACACGTGGGGCGGGAGGAAGCGCTGGGCGGCCGGGGAGGGGGGAGCGGAGAGCAGGCGGGAGGCGGGGAGGGAGCGAGCGCGCAGGAGGGGGAGGAGAACTGACGTCAGCGGGAGAGTATTATGGTCTGTCGTGCGCTGGCTGCTGCTTTTCTGCTCCTGGAAGCAGCCAAGGGGGGAAGCGGCGAGTCAACATGGAGCTTTCAGCGGTTGGGGAGCGGGTGTTCGCGGCCGAAGCCCTACTGAAACGGCGCATACGGAAAGTAGGTGCCCCTGGGCCTGGAGCCGAGGCCGGCGAGCCCTCCCCTCCCGGCCCAGGTTCCCTCCCCCTGCTGCAGCCCAGCTTCCCTTCCCCCAGGTCCCAGCAGCGGCCGCGGCCGTGGCGGCGGCGGCGGCGGCGGCGGCGGCGGCTCTGAGCCCAAGCGCTTTCCTTAGACTTGCAGCGATGCACAGATTGCATGAGTGGGGGGCGGGGTGGGGGTGAATGCCGGTGCATGCACTTTGTGCAGCGTTTCGTGCAGGGGGCGATGCAGTCAGTGGACTCGCGTCTTTTGCGACAGGATTTCACGCATTCATTCGGTGCAGGCATTTTTTGCATGTATTTCTGTGTCCTCGTCATGCATTACTCCCGTGCACACACACATTTCCCCCTTTACACACACATTTCCCCCTTTGCATCCGCAGGGACGCATGGAATACCTCGTGAAATGGAAGGGCTGGTCGCAGAAGTAAGTAGGTTATATGCAATGCTCAACCCAGACTGTTATTCGGGAGGTTTCTTTCTTCCTCTTTTTTTCCCCTTTATGTTGAAATACAACACAATGCAAGGAGAAAAGTTATAGACAGACACACACCCCCGCTGCTCTCTCCCTGTCCCCGGGACTCACGCCCCTTCTTCCTGCCTCCCTCAGGTACAGCACATGGGAACCCGAAGAAAAACATCCTGGATGCTCGCCTGCTCGCAGCCTTTGAGGAGAGGTACAGGCCTTCCAAGCCTCCGCTTCTCCCTCAGAAACAAGGAGGCGGCTTCTCTCCAGCCTGGACCGGAGGCCCCATCCTGTCTCATTACTTAACGCTCACCTCTCCCCCTCCTTTCTCCAGGAACGAGAGATGGAGCTCTACGGCCCCAAAAAGCGAGGACCCAAGCCCAAAACCTTCCTCCTCAAGGTAGGGGTGGCCTTGTCCAGTGGTGGACAGCAATGCTGACCCTGAGGGCTGGTGAACCCACGGGGTGTCCACACACTTTGTCTATTTGTAATCTAGGAGGGAACCCCCAGACAGGCCGTGGACCAGGTCAGTGGCTGTGCCAAGGGGTGTCTTGCGGGAGGGCCTTACTTAGCCACTCTAGAGTTCCTTCCCCCCCCCCCCCAGCCATCCCAAATAGAGACATAGTAAAAATACAGGAGGTGTGCTTGCTGCGAAATGGCTGGTCCCAGATGACTCCCTACCCCTTCCCCTAGACTGCCACCCCTAAGCCCCACCCCCACCCCACCCCCACCCCTACAGAAATTCTGAGGGGAAAACCCAGAGGCTTGTCTGTAAGAGGGGTCCTGGGGAGGTGTGTGGGCAAGGCCCCTTGCTCCGCTGTTGACGCCACCTTTCTCGGTAGGCCCAGGCCAAGGCCAAGGCCAAGACTTATGAGTTCCGAAGCGACTCCGCCCGGGGCCTCCGGATCCCTTACCCTGGCCGCTCACCCCAGGACCTGGCTTCTACTTCCCGAGCCCGAGAGGGCCTTCGGAACATGGGTCTGTCCCCGCCCGGGAGCAGCAGCAGCACCAGCAGTACCTGCCGCGTGGAGCCCCTCGGACCGTGACAGGGACCGGATCGAGAGAGGGAGAGGGAACGTGAGCGGGATCGCGAGCAGTGATCGGGGCGCCAGCCGCCTGGAGGACAAGCCCAGCTCGCCGGGGGACAGCTCCAAGAAGAGAGGCCCCAAGCCCCGGAAGGAGCCCCCGGACCCCTCGCAGAGGCCCTTGGGAGAAGCCAGCGATGGCCTGGGAGATTACCTCAAGAACAGGAAGCTGGAGGAGGCCTCCCCCGGGGCCGGGAAGTTCCCAGCGGGCCACAGTGTGATCCAGCTGGCCCGGAGGCAGGACTCCGACCTGGCCCAGTGCGGGGTGGCCAGCCCCAGCCCTGCCGAGGCCACAGGCAAACTGGCCATGGACACGTTTCCCGCCAGGTCATAAAGCACAGGGCCGCTTTCCTGGAGGCCAAAGGCCAGAGTGCCCTGGACCCTGGTGGCCCCCGGGTCCGGCATGGCTCAGGCACCCCCGGCTCTGTGGGAGGCTTGTATCGGGACATGGGGGCTCAGGGGGGAAGGCCCTCTCTCATCGCCAGGATCCCAGTGGCCAGAATCCTGGGGGACCCCGAGGAAGAGTCCTGGAGTCCTTCTCTGACCAACCTGGAGAAGGTGGTTGTCACCGACGTGACCTCAAACTTTTTGACCGTCACCATTAAGGAAAGTAACACGGACCAAGGCTTTTTTAAAGAGAAAAGATGAATTACTGGGTGGGTGATCCCAGGATAAGAGCAGGAGAGAGAGTGAGAGCTCAAGCTGGCATAAACGATGCTTTTTATTTCTGGGTGGGAGGCAGTCTTTGGGCTCGCCCCGTCCAACTTCACACAGCCCGCCCCTTCCTTCCTCCTTCCTCCCTATCAGTTTTGGTTGGAAGATTATTTCTAGAGTTATATTTTCTATTAGATGTAAATATGTTATTTAAGAAAAAAATATCTAAATATATATATTTCAACTCTCGAAGTTGTTTTATTTAACAAGGAGAGAGAGACAGGCTCAGTGTGGGTTAGCTGGGGCAGACAGGCTGCCTGGGGCAGGAGGGGACCCTCAGCTGCCCAGGGGACTAGGGAGGTTGGGGACCTGGGTACTGGGCCTCTGGTGGTGTCTGGAGGGACTCAGCTGGCCCTCCTCCCCCCTCCTCCCTTTTCCCACAGCCCCATGGCAGACCCCTGGAACCAAGGCAGGACCCAGATTTTCTCTCTCTCCCCATTGGCCAGCCAGGCCAGCAAAAGATTGGCTCCCCAATCAGAAAATAGGGGGTGGGGTCAGTCTGTGTTTCCAATTTTTTTTTTTTTTTTTTTAGATTAAGAAGTGGGGGGCGGGGGGAGTATTAACGTGAATCACTTTTTTTTATGTGTGATTTCGAAGGTGAAAAGTCGCGGGTGGGTGGGGAGCAGCTGACGTCCCCCCAGGACCACACCAGGAAATGCACTTTACGGGGGATGTGTGTGTTATTCACGCAGATCGGATCGTGTGTATGTGTGTGTCATGCGGATAAAACTGCCCGGTTCCCTCCCTTCCTTTCCTTACTCCACAGAGAGAACAGAAACCCAGCGAATCTGTTTACATTCCCGAAATGCCAGGACAAACGGGGCGGATGGCGCGTCAGTGCCCAGAGCTGGAGACAGTTTCACCAGCACAGGGTTTGGGGTTGGACTTTCCCTTTCGCGTCTGCTAGCTTCTCGGGAGCAGAGCCGGGCCCCCCCAGTTCCCAGGAAGAGCTGGACTCGCCTCCCTCGCGGAGGGCGATCCGCCAGCTCTGGGACGGACAGACGCACGGCCAGACGGGCCCACCCTACGGACCCACGGAGGGAAGGAGGCGCGGCTGGAGCGCGGCTTCGCGCCACGGCCCCGGCCTTGGCCTGGCTGCGGGTGCGGTGGCGGGGCTGGGCCCTGGCTGGGCGCCGGGCAGGACTCCCATCGCGGCGGCGGGGCCCCGGGAAGGAGGGGCGAGGCGAGGGTTCCATCCAAGAAATGCGCATCAGAACGTCAGCTTTTACCTCCCCGCCTTCTCAAAAGCAAAAGCTCTAATTTATAGTCCTTTTCGGTTCGCGGTGTCCTCAACATTCAAACTCCGCCGAAGGGGAGGGAGGAGCGGGAGCTGGGGAAGAGACGGCCGCGGCGGGGGAGGCCGTGCGTGGCGGCAGGTCCCGGGCGCCCCCGCCCCGGCCGGCTCGTGACCACGATGCGCTCCAAGGACGCAGAACGCGAGCCCCACGCGACTCAAAAGCACAAATCTGTCCCCTCTCTCCCTTCAAAGACTGATCCTGCGGCCTCCGCGCCTCCCCCGCCCTTAAAGGGCCAGCGGAGACCCAACTTTTCAGCGCTCATCGAGGGAGGGGCGCCCCCCCCCCTGCCCGCCCCGCCCGCCCGCCCCGCGCGCTGGAGGAAGCACAGACTCGGGGCGAGCGAGGCCGGGGAGCCGGGGCTGAGGGGGAGCTTCTCGTTGGGGGGACAGGGCGGGAACCCCAGCCTCGTGGCCCTCCGCACTGGGGTATTGCCACCTCCTGCGCCTCAGCCTCTCTCTCCTCCAGACTTTCTCGCCTTTAGAGAGAGGGGGGGGGGTGAAAAAAGAGGGAAACAATGTATGACATGATTTTGTTTGTTTTTGGATATTCAATTGCGCCTATAAAGAAGCCCCTAGGATGGGGATTTTTATCTGCTCACGTTTGTAAACTGGTATTTTAGACTTTGTATAAGCAGCGCCGTGCGTGGACCGAGTGTATCTATTTTCAGATGAGACTTCACCGGAGGGCCCTGTCTGTACCCGAGTGGACAGTAACTCGGGGACACGTGTCTTTACCTGGCTGCCGCCTGGCCGCCCTCCCCCCTCCCTCCTCCCTTCCGGCTGCCTGCGCTCTTCCTCCCACCTCCCCAGCCTAGCCTGGCTCTGCCCCCGCGCCTTTGTCCCTCCGTCTGTCCGTGGCCGTGTGTCTCCTTCGCTTGCTCTGGCAACGCTGACCTGGGGACGGGGCAGGCAGGGCACGGCACGTGGCTGGTGGCTGGTGGCTGGTGGCTGGTGGCTGGTGGCCTGCAACCGCCCGGGACTGGTGCGGGTCGGGTTTATGGAATTCTAAGGTTCGTGCAAATCTTGGATGGACCTCCGCCTCAGCTCAAGAGTGGAGCTTCGGTACCTACCTTCTGCGGTCGTGAGTGTCTGTCTGTATCCAATACCGCTTTTTACGTGTTTAAATATATACTTTGTAAATAGAGATGTCTCCGCTTTATTCCTCTCTCCCCTCCCCCCACCCCCTGGAGCGGACGCACCCGGACCCCCTCCCCTCCTCTCTCAGCCCTCCCCCCTGCCCCCCCTCTCGCCCCCAGCAGCCCAGGGGGATCCCACTCCAAAGGCCCTTCCCCAACTGGGGACTCCAACAAGGGGGAAGAGAGAGGTGGGCTTGGGAGGGAGCGGGAGGAGGAGGTCTCTGCTTCCCTCGCCTGCCTAGTGCACTTCTCTGGGACCCAGCAGAACTTGGGGACCCCGGGAGGGTCTGCGTGACCTCTGCGTCCCTGTCCCCCTTTCCTGTGTCGGGTCTCCTCCACCGACTTCCACCCCCAGACCCCATGTTGCCGCCCCCCCCCAGGCCTGAGTTCCCTTCCGCCGTGCTCTGGGGCGCTCCCGCCTGCTCCGGGGCGCTCCCACCTGCTCCGGGGCGCTCCCGCCTGCTCCCAGTCCTGTCCTGGAACCTGCCCCCCGTCCTCCCAGCCTCGACTGCTCTCCCCGAAATGCAGGCCTCTCGCCTATTGATTGAGGAATTGAATTCGCGGGTATTGCTAGGCAACTGGCTGCTCCAAGCGGCGCAGAGCGAACTGATGTGATTAGTGAACCCGGAGCTGCCGCGCGCTCCCCGCGAGCCCCCACAGCCTCTCCGTCCCGGCCTTCTTGGGGGGCGGCACCGGGAGGGACCGGATCGCAGGGTGGGGGTGGGGGTTCTGGGCCTTCCTGGCCGCAGTGGGGGCGGGGTGGTGAAACCCGCCTAGGACAGCCGCTCTCAGGATCCCCAAAGTGGCCGTCGCATGGAACCCAATCCACCCCGAGCCCCGCAGACGGCGCCCCGAGAACAAGCGCGGATCCAGGAGCCCTGGCCGAGCGCGACGGGAGGGGCGTGTCTCCTCTGACCTCCTGCTCTCGGCCAGCGTGTCGGGAGCTCTCCTCACCTCCTGCCCCAGTTCTGGGACCTGCGTGGGAGGGCCCGGGAGGCAGGGAGCGGCGGGCTGCGGACTGCGGGGCGCGGAGCGGGGAGTGAGTGCCCTTCGGCTGTGCCGGCCGCGCCCGCGGGGCAGTCAGTGGGCGGGAGTGGAGTGGGCGGCTCCGGGAAGGTCGCAGCGGGCGGTCACCCCCAAGCCACGGCCCTGCTGCTCCGCCAGAACTCCCTCCCGCGTGGGTGCCGGGTGTTGGGGCGGCGCAGTGGGCGCCCCTCTGTCCCCTTCCCCGGCTGGGTGGCCACCACCGGCCTTCGCTTGGACCGGGGGCTCCTAACTCGGGTTTCGTCCCCTGGGCGGATTCTCCAGGAACGCGCCCGGGTGTGGAGACCCCGCCGCGGAGCCGCCTCCCGCCCGCCCGACGCTCCCCTGCGCCCCGAGGGCAGGGTCGGCTCGGGCAGCCGCCACCAGCGCGGGGCCGGCCCGGCCCACACCGGCGGAACTGGAATGTTGATGGCTTTTCCGATTTTCTGTTCCTGGGATGCTCGGGTCCCCATCGAGGCCCTGTGCTGTGCAGAGGAAGACCCCACGGCCCGCAGTCCTGCCCAGCACTTTGGGGGCTCGCACCCCGATTTCTCCTTCTCACCGAGAAGTTCCCCCGCCCAGAGGGCGCCTTGGACGGGGCTGGAGTGCGAGACGGAGAGGCGCAGGCTGGTCGGTGCTCCACAGCGGCGCCAGCCTCGGGGCCTGGACACCGGGAAGGGGGCCGAGACTTCGAAAACAGGGGCAGCTGGCGGCGCGCTCGGGCGGTCGGGGCGCGGGCCGTGCAGTCCGCTTCCCGCGGGTGGCTCAGAGCCGCGAGTTGGGAACTTGCCCCGCGCGCCCAACGCGCCGGCGGCCTCCACTTGGCAGGACGCGCGCGCCCTCTAGAGGCGACGGTCTTAGCCCCCTCTCCCGGGGCGGCCCCTGCCTCCCTGGGTGGCGAAAGGAGCAGGGACCGCCTCCGCTCCCCCACCCAAGTGGACACGGCGCGCGCCCCCTCTGCAGCCAGGTCTCCGAGCGCGAGGAGGGAGGGAACGCGGTGTCCAGCCGCCGGATCCCCGTCTTGGAGCCTGGATGTGCGGATGTGCGGGTCATGCCAGGCGCCTTCGGATCTGGGGGCTCCGGGCCCAGCCCTCAGGCCAGGTGGGGCCCCTTGGCGACCCCAGCGCCTTCTTCTGGGAAGGCGGTGGAGTAGGCCGTCAACTCAGCCACACCCCAGGACAGGACGCTAGGGTGGTCCCCAGCCCACCTCCCCCAACACAAACCTGCTCCAGCCTCAGGAGGCGGAACAAAAGAAAGCAAGCCAGCAGCCTCCTGGGCAGAATCTGATTTCAAATGCGCGGGCTGGGGTTGCCCTTCTAGCGGCCTGGGAAACCCCTGCACCAAAGCATCCAGGCCTCTGCGCCAAACCAGGGGCGCCAACTGGCAGGCCCGGCTCCTCTTCGCTTCCAAGGGCGCTAGTTCTCCCCGGAGGCAGGGATGTGTGAATCAGCGCACGCCGAGGGGGCTGCGGACTTGAAGGGACCGGGGAAGGTTCTCTAGGAAGCAAACCCTCCGTCGGGAGCCTGGGTCAGGCCTCGCGGGCTTCGCAGCAACTCCCCCGGAATTTTATAGCTGTGTCCCTTTAAAGTGTTACCACATGTGGTGGGTTCGAGGGCTGGGGCGGCTTCCCCATGGCAGCATCTTTGGATGCTGGGGGGGAGGGGAGAAGTGGGGCTGTTGCTGGGAGGGGTCTCAGAGTGAGTTTATGGAGCATCATCACAGCGTCGGACGCCGGTAGCAACCCTCACCCCGGGGACCCCGTGGTGCTCCACGTGCCCTGGGACGCCAAACCGCTCTCTCTGTGAAACGCTGGTGCAGGGACTCACTTCTAAAATCGAACCCCCCACCTTTGCTTAGAAAAAAAATCCTTTTCTGCATGCCAGAAAGGTAGCCGCGTCTTCCCGAGCCCCGGATCCCCCTCCTCCTATTTCAGTCCTGTTGGAGGATTTTTGCCTCAAGAAGGGGAAAGTGAAGACAATGGTGTTTCCAGGCACCGCTCACGACAAACAGGATACTAAGTGAAAAAAAAATTTTTTTTTTATTGATATACTAAGTGAAAAGGCAAAGGTCTGACACACTGGCTAATGTCTTTCCCCCTGCAAAATAAATGAACATCCGTCTAAAAAAAAACAAAAAACCCTGCAACCTATTGCTAGTGTTAGTTTTCCAAAAATACTAGGAAATGCACAGAATTTGTAGATGCATGTGAGCAAACATCTGGCCATCTAGGCACTACCTCTCCCTGGCTCTCACCCCGCCCTCCAAACCCTGGTGGGCTTCCTGGGCGAGGCATTTCCTTTCACTGGTTGGTCCTGTTTGAACTTGGGGGCTGGGCTGCTGTCCTGTTTCAACAAAGACCTAGGTTTCCCAGGGAAGTAACATACCCGCTTTTGTTCTCTTTCAAGAAAGCAAACAGCCACACGTAAAGCAATTAAAAGTGGTACACACAAATCATTTGGCTTTTTCTTTTAATTAAAAAACACAAATCAAGCCAGTGATTGGCACTGGCCCATAGCGCTGGCCTTTCCCCAAAGTCTTCCCCCCCCACCAGTGAAACCTCTAGCGAGGCCCAAGCCCTCCAAAGTCAGGTCCGAGTTTCGAGTGTAACCAAAACAGGAGCATTCTTTTTGGTACCAAAAATATACGTATAAAAATATGCCACGCCCCCCCGGAGGAGGGCAGGCCGGCTACTCCTTCCCACCCACTCACAGAAGCAAAGACGGGACAGGACGGAAACACCCATTCAACGTGCACTGCTTTCTGCGCGGCAGGAGCCCCCGCGGAACGAGGAGATCTCACGTTGGACGTGTGACCGATGCCTAGGTGCACGCACACACACACACATAGCAGCAAATAAAACGGGACGACTTTTATTAATGGGTAAACATGGCGACCAGCTCGGAGCACCTGGCCCAGCTCCAGCAAAGGTGGTCACCCCTGGGCCCACTCACACACACACACACACACACACACACACACACACTCTCTCTGCTTGGAGTCACAGCACCCAGACACACACACACACACACACACACACACACACACACACACACACTGCTTGGAGTCACAGCACCCAGACACACACACACACACACTGCTTGGAGTCACAGCACCCAGACACACACACACACACACACCACCCAGCAAGGCAAAGTGGCTGGGAGCAAGGCGTTTACAGATTCAAACTTTGGGATTGAAATAGCTGGTAAACACAAAGGCACCGCGTCGGGTCTGGAGAGCCGGCTGCTGGGGCTGCAGGCGCCCACAGGCGCAGAGCACGGGTGGCGGCTGGCCTGGCTCTGCAGCCTCTAAGGCAGTGGGACCAGGCGGAGCAGCTGCAGAACTTGGAGCCGTCAGCTCCTCTGCGGGGGAGGAACCCCTGGGATCACACCCAGGGGACAGGAGGGGAGGCGGGAGCCAGAGGCCCAGTCTATGCTGGGACCGCTTCCTCCCCTGCCTGGGCGTGCAGGGGGCAAGACTCCCTTTACTGCCCACTTTCCGGTTTCAGCCTGGTGGTCGGGGACTCCTCGCCCTCCGCTGCCAAGGCGGCACCATTCCCGCAGCAGCCGGCGGGGCTGCCGTGTCGGAGCCCCAGCTTCCTGTGGAGACCCCTCAATGGGGTCCTGGACACAGGCTGTCCCCAAAGGCACACGGTTCAAGCAGATTTGGCTACAAAGAAGCCCCGTTTCCTATTGGGCATGGAGGGCGGGGGCTGGAAGGGGGGGCGGAGGTGTGGCAGGCCTGCCTCCCCGGGAAAGCACCTGTGTGAGGCCCCCCGCCTCTCACCTGCAGTCGGCTCCACCCTGCTGTCTGACTTAACCAATCACTGAAATAAAAACCAGAGTCCCCCAAAGACCGCTTTTTTTGGCATTACAGACCCAGTGATGCCCCAGCTGGCTGACCTCTCTCCCGCGCCCAGGACAGCAATTGCATGGCGGGTGGGAGCCCACACAGGGCAGCTCCCCAGGGCAGCCCCCCGGGCCTCCGCCTGGCGGGTCACTCTGATTGTGTCCCACTTCCCCAACGCACAGGCAGGCAGACAGCGTCTCCGCTGGGAAGGACACGGAGCCCCCAAAGGTGGGGGGATTGTCAGGGATGGTGGGCCTCTCCATGGGCGGGATGATGGCGAGGCTCCCGCACAGCCAGCGGGCCTGGGCCGTCTGTGCGGCTGAGGTGAGGACTGGGTGGTCCTGGCACAGATGCCAGGAAGGCAGGCAGCAGAAGCGACACCCTCTCCTCCTGCCCCCCGAAACCCAGAGGCTGGCTCTTCGGGTGCAGCAGCTCAGGGACTTGCCCAGTGCAGCCGCCCCCGGTTAGACGGCACCAAACCAGCCTCTAGGGTCCCTGCCTCCCCCACCTCACACCCCCCTCCAAGACCTGGCCTTCACATCAAGGCCACAGCCCTCAGCTCTCAGGAGAGGACAGTGAAAGAAAATGAAGTCCCCTCACCTCTAACAGCTCAGGCACAGTTCTGGGGGGGGGGGGGGGGGGGGGAGGGGTGTTTCTGACAGCAAGGCCCCTGCGCCCCCCACCCCATCTTGGTCTGCCTGCCCTGGCGTGGTCCTCCAGGCCCTGCCCCCGTCCCCAACAGCCACGCTGGCCCAGAAGTTCCCTCCTGGAACAACGGTGCCCCTGGGAACCGGGAGCCGTCACCACAGCCAGGAGGGCCGTTCCGAGATTTGGCTCGAGCTGCAGGTGGTGCCCAGACTTCCTGAGGCCAAAGGGAAGCGAAGGCCGAGGTAGGAACGGGGCGGCCAGGCCCCAGCAAGGCATCGAGGTGCGACCGGCCCGTCTGCCTGCCCTGGAGTGGCCTGGGGTGTGGGTCACCGACTGGAGCCAAACCGGAGGCCGGGGCGGCGGGCGGCGGCGGCCACGGGCTCAGTAGTGCCGCAGGTTGAAGAAGCCCACGCTGGTGGGGGACTCCTTCACGGTGACCGTGATGAGGTTGGCGGTGACGTCGGTGACAAAGACGTGCTCGATGAGGCTGCGGGTGGGCTTCCAGTCCTGGCTGGTCTGCACCGACACCGACAGGTTTTGCTTGGCGCCGGGCGGCGAGGCCGAGTCTGGGTCCGAGTCGGAGCTGCTGTTCTCCTCGCCGGTGCTCATCTCGGACAGCGCGGCCGCTTTGCCCAGGGCCCCAGGCCCCTCCTGCCCTCCGGGGGCCGCACTGCCCTTGCCGCAGTCCCTCTTCCCCGCAGGGGCGGGCAGAGCGGCCCCCCGGGGGGCCAGCTTCTCACTCTTGCTGCTGTCGGTCAGCATGCCGGCCCCGTTGCCCCCGGTGGGGCCAGCCCCGGCACCCTTCCCAGTGCCGGACACAGTGGCAGGGACACCCTTGGCGGCTGTGGCGTGGCGGGCAACCATGCCCACCCCCGGCATGCCGTTCTTGACGCTCTGTAAGTCCAAGACCTGGAGGCTCAGCTCCTGGGTGGGCGCAGGCTGAGGGCCCAGGCAACCGGCAGGGACCTTGCTGCCACCGTGGGCGTGGGGGGCCCCCCCTTTTGGCTCCATCGCCCCACTGCTGGGGGCCTTTGGGAGTTTGCTTCCTGGGGGACTGAACCCCAGCTCGCCCTTCTGCGTCCTCACCTTGAGGTCCAGCCGGCTGGCGGCCTGGGCCTGGCTCTGGCTTATGCGGTTCATGTAGTGCACGATGGAGCTCTGCCAGCTGATGCCGCCGCGGCTGGGGCTGCCGGCCATGCCCTTCATCAGGCTGGCCAGGCTCTCGGGGGTGGCCAGGCTGCTGGGGCCGCCGCAGGCCTCCTTGGCGTGGGCCTTCAGGGCCGCCAGGCCGGCCACGGGGGCGCTGAGCGGAGGGGGCAGCTTGCTGGCCGGCGCCCCCAGGTCCTTCCTGGCCGTCTTCAGCACCCTGGCCAGGTTCACGGGCCTCCGGGCTGCCTTCTGCTCCGGGGGCAGGGGCTTGCGGCCCCGCTTCTTCCGGATGGGGTCCTTCAGCTCGGGCTTGGCCACCAGGATCTGAGCCTTCTTCTGAGGCACTGGGTGGGTCTCCCGGCCGCGGGGGCCCCTCTTGGCGTCTAGGTCGCTGTCCCCCTCTTCATCAGAGGAAGAGGAGGAGGACGTGGAGGACGAGGAGGAGCTGCTGGACTTGCACTTGGAGGAGGTGTCCGGTTCCTGCAGAGACCCAGGGGAGGTGTCACCCTTTGTGGCCTGGTCCCGGGGTCCAGAACACACTCTCTCCCCCAGGGGTCTCAGACACGCTGAAGCCAGCACCTCCTGTCGCTTCCAGACTAGAGGGGATCGGCGGGGGGAACGAGTTAAAAGCAGGAAAAAGGCGCTGGCTGGCCTGGCTCAGTGGACAGAGCGTTGGCCTAAGGACCGAAGGGCCCTGGGTTCGATTCTGGTCAAGGGCCTGTACCTGGTTGTGACTCGATCCCTGGCCCCCGTCGGGCCTGTGCAGGAGGCAACCAATCGATGCGTCTCTCTCTGTCTCCCCTCCTCCCTTCCACTTTCTCTAAAAATCAATGGAAAAAAAGAAAAAATAAATAGAAATAGGAACCAATGGAAAAAGAACCTCAGCTCAGGAGGCTGAGCTCGCTGCGACCCAACGCAGAGGCCGGAAGGCGGCAGGCGGCCAGGGACACCCCCACTGCCCCACCCCAGCGGGAGGCGAGCAGAGAGCAGGCCTGGGCACCCACCTTGAGCTTGGCGTGCCGGCCGCAGGACGACATCACCGTGAGCTTCCGCGGCCTGCCCCGGGGCCGCTTGCCTTTCTTCCGGTTCTGAACCTCCTTCTCCTGTTCCCTGAAGAGAAGCACCCATCAGGGTCACAGAACCGCCCGCCACACGGAACCCCACGGCTTCCAACACCCCAGCCACGGCGGCTCATCAGTGTCACGGGGTGGGGGTGGGGGGGTCCGGCCCAGCCCCGTGCAGCACCCGTGACGTTTGCACGCCCCTCCACTTCACCGGCGTCGGGCAAGGCCAAGTCAAAGAGCGCCAAGAGAATCTGGCACGCGAACAGGTTTGGTCTCTCCGACTCCCCTTACCACACGCCTGCCCCAGGCCTTTCTGCAGGCGGGATGTTCCGGGGAGTTCTAGAATGCCACGAGGAGCCGTCGAGGTCACAGGGTCCAATCCCCTCATTTCAAACGGGAGTCCAGGCCGAGTGAGGACCTGCCCCCAGTGCCCCCACCTCCAACCCCCCGCACAAAACCTCCAGGTCCGAGGAGCAGAGAGCCACGGCTCTGGTCTGGCTCCGCACTCTGTCTCCCCAGGGCCAGGGCCCTGGTGCAGTCCCGCCTGGTTCCCCTAAGACCAACGGTTCCTGGATTCCACAGAGGCCGAGCTCCAAGCTGCGGGACACCTTCAACCAGTCCCCCCCACCCCCCAACTCAGGGCCACGGCGACGAGATGCCTCCGAGCCCCTCGAGAGAGAACTTGGGTTTCAGGCTCCCCCCACCTCCGGGAAGAGGCTCTACCTGGAGGGGTTTCCCAGTAATTGAAACGGGCCGACAGCACCTCACTGGGGCCTGGCCGGTGACCCTTCCAGAATCCAGCGAGCACCACCAGACGAGTGGGCACTCCGAGGCAGCCCGACGGTCTCCTAGGTAACCGCGAGCTCCCGGCCTCCAGTGGGACCCCCCCCCCGCCCATTTCCGGGAGGAAGAGCACCCGCCGTTCCAGGATGTAGCCCAGACCACCCCGCTTTACCTCTCCGGCCTCTTAGGGACCCTGCCCGCCGAGCCGGCTCCTCCTGCTGAACTACAAGGAGTACAGCCGGGGCCGCAGGCTCTCTGGTCTGTGGACACTCCCTCTCGGCTCTGGGACCTGAGTTACGGCTTCCCAAAGGCAGGCGGGCAGGCCTCCGCTCACCTGTTCCTCCTCCCCACCCCAGCAGGGACAGCTGTTGAGCAGCTAAGTGATCTGCCTCCATCGACAGACAGGGCCCCCCCCCGCCCCCCGCCCAGTGCCCACACCTTCCCTGTCCAGTGCGCTCCCGACAGCACCTCTGGACTCTCCTGCCGGGTGGGGGTGGCCCACCCATCGCCTGCCTCTCACCACCCCTCCCCTCAGCATCTCAAGGCCTCTCTAACCCGAGGCTCCTCCCTAAACATAGGAACGGCACCTAGAGCCACAGAAGCAAATTCAGACTGGACTGGCCAGGGGGCTGCGGCGAGCGCCCGCTCAGTACCACGCACTCGGTACAGTGTGTTCTGCAGCCCCGAGAAAAAGGGACGTTCTGGGCAGACACACCAGCGCAGGCCCGAAGGCAGCCCCGGGCGTTGGGCGCTCTGCTCCCCCTCTGGGCTGCCTCCTGCTCAATGGCACCCTCGTGCAGGGTGGGGAGGCCGGGTCTGTACTGCTACGGCAAGCCCGCCGTCCTGGCCTTCACCAGCCCTGTTTGCAAATTTCCTAACAGAAAAGGCAAAACTTTTCCTGAAGGAATGGAGACAGTTCCTTCCGGCAAGACTGGCTCTCAGCAGCGTAAGGGCAGCCCTGACTCGGCTGGGCTCCGCAGGGGCGGACACAGCACTGGCCGGCGGAAAGTGGCTCCACCTTTACAGCTAGCCAAGGGGGATGGCGGCAGGGAGCCCGTGACAGCTGCTGCGGGACCCCTGGAGGGCCAGCGTCGCCCAGGATGCCTGTGTGGCAGGCCCCGCCCCCTGCACCCCCGCCCCGCCCCCCGCAGTCCCCCACGGCCGTCACTCCTCACTTCTTCTGGAAGGCCAGGAGCAGCCGCGGGTCCAGGATGTTCTCCTCCGGCTCCCAGCTGTTGTGCCTGGAAAAGCAGAGAGCAGGTCCTAGTAACACAGCAGCCACTTCAGAAAGCAGCCAACCCCTGCGGCCGGCAGAGTCCCGGAGGACCCCAAGAAAGGTCCCACTCGTGTCCAGGGGGCGCTCCTGGAAACTGGGGTTCGGAGGAAGGACCTTACCTTTAAGCTCCAGGGGAAACTGCTACTTCAAACCGCCCCCCCCCGCAAGGAACACCCGCCCCCAGAGGACTGGGTCTCCCCACTGGGAGGAAAACAAATGCTGGTGAAAGGGAAGTCGGCGGAGGAAGCCCCCAAACCCTGGCCCGCAGCCCGAGAGGGGAGGGAAGGTTGTCCAGAGGCGGGGGGCGGGAGGCGCAGCCCAAAGATTAAAAACAACGTGGCTGGCGCCCAAGCAGGCGCGGGCCAGGCACCGGGAGAGGCAAGCGAAGAAACGTGGGGTCCGGGGATAAAGGGGAAATGGGTCTGCGCGAGCGACTGTAAACAGAGCCCCCGCAGGGAATGCCAAGTCCCCTCCCTTCCATAAAAAAAAAAAAAAGGAAGCCCTATTCATCAATAGGCAGCTCAGGTTACAGCGGGGATACGGACAGGAGGAGGGGGGCTCACGTCCACGGGGAGGCGGAGGCGGGCAGGGGGCGCAAGCAACAAATGGGCGCGGGAGGCCCGCGCGGCGCAGGAGGAAGCGGGCCGGGCTCCGGGAAAGGCGGCCGGGGGCGCAGGGAGCGGGGCTGGGCCGCGACCCGAGGGGAAGCCGCCAGCTCCGCGCACTCCGGGTTTGTAAACAAAGGGCTACCCCTTGCAGCCGGGGCGCCCCCTCCACGCAGGCTGGAGGAGCCCGCGGGACCCCGCGAACTTCCCGCGCAGACCCTCCCCCCCTCCCCGCCAACTCCGTGGCGCCGAGGGTCCTCCCTCTCCCCGGGGGCCGAGGGGCCCGGGCGGGAAGGCGGCCTCGCATTGTTGGGGACTCACTTGGAAGACCAGCCGCGCCACTTGACCAGGTACTCCAGCTTGCCCTGCAGAGGGAGAAAGGGGCGCGTGAGCGGGCGGGCGGGCGCGCGGGAGGGAGGGTGGGGGGCGCGGGCCGAGCAGGGCCGGCCGGGCCGCACGCACCTTGCGGAGCCGCTTGCTCAGGATGCACTCGGCGGCGAAGACCTGCTCGCCCACGCTGCTCAGCTCCTCCATGCTGCCGCGCCCGCGCGTCCCCCACCGCGGCGCCCGCCGCTCCCGCACCGCCGCTCCGCCGCGCGCCCGCCGCCGCACACAAAGCACCGCCCCCGCCCACGAAGGGCCCGCCCCGCGCACGCGCAGCGCCGCCGCGCCCCCCCACGGCGCCTCGCCCCGCCCCGCGGGCCGGCCAATCCGGCGCCGGCCAATGAGCGCGCGAGGGCGGGGCGCGGGCGGGGCGCGCATTGTTCGCGGCGAGCTCGGCCTCGTGCCCGCGGCTGGGGTCCGCGCGGGCGCCGGGACGGGGCTGGGCTGGCCGGACCCCCTTGCGCGGGAATCCCTGGGCGCGGCCGAGGGACCGCGCTTGGGGGCGGGCGGGGGAGGGGTGCGCCGCGGGGCTTCGGACCCTGGAAGTCGCCTGCTGAGTCCTGTTTGGCCCCCGGGACGCGCCCGACCGCCTCCTAACTGGGTTTTCCAGGAAAAAAGCCATTGTTCTGGCCCGAAGGGGGAAGTGCGGACGGAGCGCGTCGGCCGCTTCCTGCCCCCGCCTGCGAGGGGCGCTGCTGCGGGCGCGCCTAGCTCCACGGGACCTCCGCCTTTGGGAACTAGGACTCCAGGTCTCGGCACTTGTCCTGCTTTGCGCGGGAGCAGAAGGGCTGCGGGGGCGGGAGGGGGGTTGCGGGGGGCAGCGGAAAGGAATGGGAGCAAAAGTGCTGGCGGGAGCAGCAAAAACGGAGCCGCCCCCCACCCCCAAAGGCGAGAGAGGAAAATGCATTCCCTGAGAACGCGAGCGGCTGTGTTCTTACTCTGAGCCACGCGGAGTGTGGAGCCAAGCCCCGCGCTTTAGGGCGCGCGTAGGAGGACGGGAGGTGCACCCTAATTTGTTTTCACGATTTTGAAGTGGATGTGGGGACTGGGAGCGAGGTTTCGGGCGGTGGCTGTAACCTAGGACCGAGTCCTTGTCGGGCCCGCCAGGATTTGGAAATGTGTATCTTTTGGATCAGCTGCACGCGGCAGAAAGAAGATTGGACCGCGTTTCACAAGTGGGGTGGCCTGGAGTCCCTTTTGGGGTCCTCGGTGGAGACGACCCTTTTACTTTCTGCTGTTAAGATCCGTATTCCATGAGCAATCCCCCCTGAAGTCATTTAGCCCTTGAATCAGAGGAAGCCAAACGCTGAATGGAGGAGATAAACGCCCCCCCCCGCCCCCCCGCATCAATACCGTGGAACGCAGTGAAAACTCACGTTCCGGTTTTGAGGCTTCCTCGAACGCAGCTGCAAAGCACTCTCTCTGTTGAGCAAATAAAAAACTCGTTTCTGGTTGCAGGAGACTGCGTCCCTATAGGGTTTAATCATTAGAGCCGTGTCTGTAAAGGGTCCTGCAGGAGAGAGGTATTTTGTTGTAACCGAAAGGCCTGCTGTGTGGGACATGGGGCGCTGCAGGAGGCCCTGTGCCATTCTGGCATGTTTTCCAGTTTATTTGGTTAAATAGGTTCCCTTCAACCGATGTCCTGGAAAGACCTGGGGTGACCTTTGCAAACTCCGGAGGTGGGGAGAAGGAAGGTTCGCTTGGGGGTGGGGCTGGGGGAAAGGATTGCTCCCTGGGGAGGGACCCTGGTTTGGGGTGAAACCTGCCCTCTGGGGTGGGGAGAGCTGCCTGCAGCCTCTCCCCAGCTCCTCTGGTTCCCGGCTCTACAAGATGTGGGCGAGGCCGGAGCGTCCTCGCCGTGAAGGGGTGAAGAGGTGGGCAGCTCGGACTCCTGGCTGCCGGGAGGACCGATGAGGCTCTGCCTGGCAGTTTCCTCTTGGGGATACATGGTATCCTGGACAATCGTCTTTTTTTAAAGCAAATAAAGCTTTATAAAGGGAATTCTTTTTTCCCCCCTAAGAAATCGGTTTTTCTAGAAGTTGGTCCTAACCCAGCCGTGGGCAAACTACGGCCCGCGGGCCGGATCCAGCCCGTTGGGCTGTTCTATCCGGCCCGCGGAGCCGAAAGAGCGGAGGGTTCTCTTGCTCTCCCCTCCGCTCCTTTACTTTGAATTTATATTAGTTCACACAAACACTCCATCCATGCTTTTGTTCCGGCCCTCCGGTCCAGTTTAAGAACCCCTGGTGGCCCTCGAGTCAAAAAGTTTGCCCACCCCTGTGACCTAACCCATTTGGGGAGGCGTAGCCGCAAGCTGAGACCTCGTGCAAGCTCCTCCCTGCTTACTGTTACTCGGGGTCTGACACCTGAACACCGCGGGGGCCCGTGGGGTGATGTTTCCCCGTGACACACACAGAACCGGCGGCACGGAACCCGCCGGCCAGCCTGCCGTTCACCTGCCATTCGCGGCATCGGGCCAACGACGAACACTCACTCTGGCTAAAATAATGTTTAGGTAATTTATTGGGAGAAACAAATGTGGCCGGTTTCAGTGGGATTAAATGATCCGATAAAGAGGGTGAGGCATTCCTTAAAAACAGACCTGGAGCCCGAGGTGGCGGTTTGATTCCGGGTCAGGGCGCTTCCCCAGGTTCCCGTGGGATCCCAGGGCGGGTGTGTGGGAGGCCGCCCACTGAGGTTTCTCTTTCACATCAATGTCTCTCTCTCTCTCCCTCCCCCCCACCCCAAATTAGTTCACCTTTAAATAGCCACATGTAGCTAGTGGTCACATACCAGACAGGACCGGTTTCTAGGAACGCAAGGGATACACCCTAAACGTATTTTAAGCAACAGGAATGCAGTCACTAAGTGAACCCTGGAACGTGAATAGTCCACCCTCACTTCCACTCGTGCCACTATTTTAAAATGTACAGAAACGATTCAGAGTCCGGGCAGACGGGAGTACATTCAGGCTAAATGCTCCACTCAATGCCGCGTTCCATGCAAATGGCAGGTCATCGCTGTCTGAAATAAGCATGTTCCTGCTGCTCGAGTCGACTGAAAATCGAACATACGACCGAGGTAAAAAAAAAAATTAATTAATTAATTTAAAAAAAAAAAGGACTGGACGGCGTCCCTCCCGAGTCAGTGGAAGAGCCGGGAGCCGCGACGAAGCCCGCCCTGCCTTCGGTCCGGGGCCCCTAAGCAGCTCCAGTCCCTCCGGCGCAGCCTCGGCGGGCGGCGTGTCCCTGCACGTACCGCCCGGTCATTGCAGAGGCGCCCCAGGTCGGCCCGGGATAAAGGCAGGGCGCGCGGCACGTCGCACAGTCTTTAGTCTCTAACGTGATGAGGTGTCCCCGCCAGGTGCCTGCAGGTCGGCAGGAGGGAGGTGTGCTCTGTGCCGCCGGTTCTGTGTGTGTCACGGGGAAATACTACCGTGGGACCCGCAGTGTGTACGTAACGATAAGCACACGGAGGTGCTTGCACGAGGTCTCAGCTCGCGGTTTGCCTGAGGCCTCCCCGGGCACACAGACCCCCCCCCCCCCCCCCCGGATGCCGACCCGGGACCTGCGCCGGAGCCTGACCCAGGAGCCCCGGGGGGCGGGGTGCGGCCGGCACGGCTTGGACCATTCTGACAAGGGGCAGCCTGTCCCAGCCTCGGTGTACGGAGGAGGCGAAGGAGGACTACGTGGCTTCAGGCCGTGGAGCGTGTTCCTGGCGTTTCCCACGGGTGCCTGGTGGGGTGGGGCTGGGCGCTCTGTAGGCTCCGGGGGGAAGGAGGCAGCCGAAGCCTCAGCGCCTGGGACTGGCCGCCCAGCGGACGGCTCGGCCCTAAAGACCTGCACACCTTGGAGGCCCTTGGGTCCTGGGGGCAGGGGAGGGCCAGGAGTGTTGCGGATCGGAGGCGGAACCCAAGCCAACCAGCCAAGCCCTTCACGACGTGGACCAGCCCACAGCTCCCACGGGAGGTCTGTATTCACAAGCTTTATTTCAGAGGTGGCGCTGGTCACGTTTGTAATCGGATCAGTCCCTGGGGGCAGTTCTCTTTAAAAATGTATTTTTTATTGACTTCAGAGAGGAAGGGAGAGGGAGAGAGAGAGTTAGAAATAACACTGATGAGAGAGTCACTGATCGGCTGCTTCCTGGGGCTCGAGCCCGCAACCCTACATGTGCCCTGACGGAACCAAACCGTGGCCCCCTCGTTCATAGGTCAACGCTCAGCCACCGGGCCCCGCCGGCTGGACCCTGGTTGCAGTTTTTTTCACCAGAAGCAGCTCAGGCACAGACGTCTCCCTTTGCACCCGCGCTGTGCCCGCACCGGGGGGGGGGGGGCAGCATGGGGTGCCTGTTGAAGGGTACAGGGTCTCCTCTTGCTGTGACCGGTTGCCAGCCTCCCCCCTCCACCCAGGGGCTGCACTAATCTCTCTCTTCTCCCCCCCGCCCCCCCACCCCGGTCAGCAGGGTTGACTCTGCCCCCGCTTTCCCAGCCGCGCTGGGAAGGAGTGGTGGAGAGCATTGCCAGACAGGCTGGACGGGAGCGGGTTTGGGTGACCCCGCGTCACGCAGGTGAGTCATGCCCGCTCCACGTGCCACAGCGGGGTGCCTCCAGGCCTCTCTGGCTGCAGGGCGGTTAGGGCCTTTCCGGGGGGAACGCATTATTCCCACAAACTGAGAAATAACCCACTTCACACGTTCTGAGATCGGGAGCGAAGCCGTTCCTCCGAATGGCCAGCGGATCCACGCCCACAGGTGTGCCAGCTGTGCCTCGGGCCACGGGCGATCGCGCGGCCTCAGTGGCCCGGGCCCCGTGGGTGAGCCTGTGGCTGCAGCGGGGAGGCCTGGCTCTCGGCTCCACGGCGAGTCCCCTCGGAGCCAAACGCCAGCGCTGCTTCACGCCTCCCTCAGCTGCTTCCGCCTGAGGCCAGGGAGCCGCAGAGATACCGCCCCGCACACAGACGGCGGGTTTGCTTCCCGGTCAGCCTGCCCCTTTTGGCTGAGCCACAGTCCGGAGGATACACAGCCTTTTCTTTTTTCTTTTTTTTTTTTTTATATATATATTTTATTGATATTTCACAGAGAGGAAGGGAGAGGGATAGAGAGCCAGAAACATCGATGAGAGAGAAACATCGATCAGCCGCCTCCTGCACACCTCCCACTGAGGATGTGCCCGCAACCAAGGTACATGCCCTTGACCGGAATTGAACCCGGGACCTTTCAGTCCGCAGGCCGACGCTCCATCCACTGAGCCAAACCGGTTTCGGCCAGCCTTTTCTTTTTAAATGTATATTTTTCATTGATTTCAGAGAGGAAGGGAGAGAGAGAGAAACAGCAATGATGAGAGAGCATCATGGACCGGCTGCCTCCTGCACGCCCCCCACTGGGGACAGAGCCGCAACCCGGGCCTGTGCCCTGGCCGGGAATCGAACCCTGACCTCCTGTTCATAGGTCGACGCCCAACCCCTGAGCCAGGCCGGCCGGGCGATATATGCTTCCATTTCTGTGGCATTCTAGGGAAGAGCAGACCCAGGAAGCAGGCCTGTGGCTGCCTGAGCCGGGGGTGGGGACGGGGATGACAGGGGGGGGGGGGGGACGGGGGGGACTGAGGAAGGTCGCCTGGGCCTGTTGGCAGGACACGCCCCGGAGTGCGCTGCCCAGTTCCCTCGCCACCGGGGCTTCCCTTCGCGTCCCCACGGGGCGGCCAGACAGACAGGTGACGTTAAAAACAGGTTATACGGCGACACACACAAAACGACGCTGCGTTTGCTAACATCGATGCCTGGACACAGAGGTCTGGAAACGCACGGTCCGGTATCGGCTTACGTTTAAAAGGCCGTGTGCTCCACGGCCGTGGGTGGGTCACAGGAGGGGACTGACAGGCCTGCGGGGAAGGCCTGGGACCCTCCGCCCGTCCCCTCGCCATCTCCCGCCTCACACTTCCTATGGCGGGGGCTGCGTGGCCCCATGCGTTTACCACACCGACGGGACCAGCGTTTGAAACGGTGTGTTGTATTGTAGGAAAGCTACCCCCCCAAAAAACAACAAACAAAAACAGAAGAGAAGCAGAGCTGAGGACTGTGACGGCCGCGTGGGCTGCCCCGCGTGGCTGGCTGTCGCGGTGACCCCGCACTGTTGTCCCGCCGGGGGCGGGCTTGGCGGGAGGCGGTGAAAGGCCGCCTCTGGACGCTCCGAGGGAGCGTGGCCGGCCACACCCGCTGTCAGGCTTCTGGCCCCGGAGCCGTGAGAACCGGTTTCTGCGCGGGGAGCCGTCCACACCGCGGATCTGGGCTGGCGCGTGGGGACCAGCACACCGGAGGAGGGACTTCGCGGCGAAATCCGGGCAACCGGATGGGCGTCCCGGGCCCTGGGGAGCCAGCCACCTTGGCTTCCGAACCTGAGTCCCGCGCTTTGAGGCAGCGCTGCTCAGGGCAGTTTAAGGCTCCCGTGGCCACTTCTGTATCCGTTCCCTCTCTGCCTGCCCCTGTGTCCAGCTATGTCCATTATTTGTTAAAAAATACATATTTTTATTTGTTTCCAAGAGGAAGGGAGAGGGAGAGAGAGAGAGAGACGTCAATGTGAGAGAGACTCACTGATGGGCTGCCTCCTGCACACCCCCCCTCCCCCCCCAGGGCACACCTGCGCCTCCGCCCCCCCCCCAGGGCACACCTGCGCCTCCGCCCCCCCCAGGGCACACCTGCGCCTCCCCCCCCCCAGGGCACACCTGCGCCTCCCCCTCACCCCCCAGGGCACACCTGCGCCTCCCCCTCACCCCCCACCCTGGCGGTGCCTTCTCTCCTGAGCGTCAAGGGCCCGTCTTTTGGGCCTTGTTCCCGGAGCCCATCTCTCCTCTGGCTCGCTTGTACCTCGGTAACTCCCTCAATAAACTTCCATAATCTGAAAGAAAAACAATGAGGTGGCGAGGTCTCCGCGGCGGGGCGAGGGGACCCCGGCTGGAGGACCGTGCGTGCGGACAGGAGGTCTGTGGGCGGTAGGATGGACCCGCCCGCACCAGGTCCGCTTCCCGCCCCGCTCACCGCCTGCCTGCCTGCCTGCCCGCCCGCCCGCCTGTCCGCCTGCCCGCCCGCCTGTCCGCCTGCCTGTCCGCCTGTCCGCCTGCCCGCCTGCCTGTCCGCCTGCCTGTCCGCCTGCCTGTCCGCCTGTCCGCCTGCCCGCCTGCCTGTCCGCCTGCCTGTCCGCCTGCCTGCCTGCCCGTCCGCCTGCCCGTCCGCCTGCCCGCCCGCCTGTCCGCCCGCCTGCCCGCCCGCCTGTCCGCCCGCCTGCCTGTCCGCCCGCCTGCCTGTCCGCCCGCCTGCCTGCCCGCCCGCCTGTCCGCCTGCCTGCCTGTCCGCCTGCCTGCCTGTCCGCCTGCCTGCCTGTCCGCCTGCCTGCCTGTCCGCCTGCCCGCCCGCCTGTCCGCCTGCCTGCCTGTCCGCCTGCCTGTCCACCTGCCCGCCTGCCCGCCTGTCCGCCTGCCTGCCTGTCCGCCTGCCTGCCTGTCCGCCTGCCCGCCCGCCTGTCCGCCTGCCTGCCTGTCCGCCTGCCTGTCCACCTGCCCGCCTGCCCGCCTGTCCGCCTGCCTGCCTGTCCGCCCGCCTGTCCGCCTGCCTGCCTGTCCGCCTGCCTGTCCGCCTGCCTGCCTGTCCGCCTGCCTGCCTGTCCGCCTGCCTGCCTGCCCGCCTGTCCGCCTGCCTGCCTGTCCGCCTGCCTGCCTGTCCGCCTGCCTGCCTGTCCGCCTGCCTGTCCGCCTGCCTGCCTGCCCGCCTGCCCGCCTGCCTGTCCGCCTGCCTGCCTGCCGGGGCTTTAGTCCTCAGCTCCAGGGACGGGGTCCCCGCAGTTAAATCACCTCGCAGGCCCCCCCCCCACCGCGCCCCTGCCAGGTTGCCTGACTATTAAGGAAGCAGCTGGGGCGAGTGCAGCAGAGGGTCCCGGAAGGATGTTCGAGCCCTGACCTTCGGGACCTTTTCTGGAGAAAGGGTGTTTGCAGACGTGATGAAGGATCCGGAGAGGTCACCCTGGATTAGCCGGGGGAGCCCTGAGTCCAGTGACCAGTGTCCTCACAGGACAGAGGGGACAGACAGGGAGCAGGGAGGGGCACGTAGCGGCCACCTCGCCCGGGCCTCCGAGGGAGCCGCCCTGCCCACACCTGCCTCCGGCTCCGGGCCCCCCTCGCCGGGAGAGGATAAGTCTGGGTGCTCTGACGCCGTCTGACTGGTGGCACTCTGTGCCGGAGCCGCCGGAGCCTGGGTCTGGCTCGGTGCGCGGCGGGTGAAGGGAGCGTGGCATTGCGCCTTGCGGGCCGACCTCAGCTAACACGGAACCCGAGGGCCTCTGGTCGGGCCTCTGGTCGGAATGACGGAAGCGGAGGCCCTGCTCAGTCTACGTGCGGGGCTCGCACTCCCTGAAGGTGCCCGACCGCACGCAGCCCCGTCACCGGAGAGGAAGCCGGGCGGGGACCGCGGCCACGTTGTAGGAGGACCGGGAGAAAGAGAAAGAGAGCAAATGCGGCGGCGAGGAGGAACGCTTCCCCTCCGAGCGAGGGGCGGCAGGCCCGGCTTTGCGTCTCGTCTTTGAGAACAGCTGTGCGGTCCAAACAGCACCCTTTGCCGATGGAGCTGTGGTTCCGTGGGGGGGAGCAGCCCTCCGTGGCCGAGCGCTGTGCAGAGCTGACTTAGCCACGTTTCACAAGGAAGGAGCAAACTTCTTGTGAAAATGACTTAGACAGGAAACACGGATTCTGTAGCAGAGTCTGAAGAGCAGCCACAGTAAGAACCAGATGACACCCTGGCTGGTGTGTCTCAGTGGATAGAGCGTCGGCCTGCTGACGGAAGGGTCCCAGGTTCGATGCCCGTCAAGGGCACATGCCCGGGTTGTGGGCTCGATTCCCCGATTCCCACTGGGGGGTGTGCGGGAGGCAGCCAGCCAATCCATGATTCTTTTTTTTTTTTTTTTTTAATATTTTATTGATTTTTTACAGAGAGGAAGGGAGAGGGATAGAGAGTTAGAAACATCGATGAGAGAGAAACGTCGATCAGCTGCCTCCTACACACCTCCTACTGGGGATGTGCCCGCAACCAAGGTACATGCCCTTGACCGGAATCGAACCCGGGACCTTTCAGTCCGCAGGCCGATCTCTATCCACTGAGCCAAACCATGATTCTTATCATTGATGTTTCTCTTTCTCTCACCCTCTCCTGGAATCAATCTATACACACACACACACACACACACACACACACACACATATATATATACATACACATATATTAGAGGCCTGGTGCATGAATTTGTGCACAGGTGGGGTCCCTCAGGATGGCCTGTGGGGATCGGGCCCCAGCTCACGCCCCCAGGCTCACAGCCCCAGCTCATGCCCTCAGCCTTGTAGCCCCCACAGCCCCGCCTGGTACCCCACCATGGCCTGGCACCGCCCCCTCACCTGCTCCACCATCCTGCCTGCGGGGCGATTGATCAGGGCCACCCCCAGCCCACCCGTTCCCTCAGCGTCTGGGAGCCAGGCAGCGGCCCCACCCCCCACCGCTGCCGCTGGGTGCCATCTGCAGGGCGATGATCGGCAGGGTGGTCAGGTCCCCGCTCACACCCGCCTTGGCCTGGCGCCGCCCGCTCACCTGCTCCACCATCCCGCTGTGGTCCTGCCCTCATCGGGGCCCATCGGGGCCAGCAGCGCCCCGCCTGCCGCCCGCCGCCAGCCCACCACGTTCTGTGCGGCCCTCCGGTGGTCAGCGCACAGCATAATGAGAGGTCCAACTCCCGGTCGAACAATTTGCGTATTATTCTTTTATTAGATAGGGTTTTAAAACGCGGTTCTAGTCCTGCTGCGGGGTGCGGCATCTCCCGGGGGTTCGGGTTTCCTGGGTGACTGAGGATGCTCAGCTTCTTTCCTGGGCCCGGACCCGCCGGTCATTTGTAGAACCTCCCCCTGTCTTACCAACACCCTGGCGGTGGGTAAGTGTGTCTCCTCCTCGAAGCCTCAGTCCCCCCCGCCCCCCCATCCCCAGGGATTTGAACTCGGTCAGAGAATTTGGGGAAACCACGCCCCCTTGGCACCTTCTCAGGTTGGGAGCCATGCTTTCACCATTGGGTGCGCAAGATCGCGGAGGGTGCGCCTTGCAGGCTGCTGTACAACTCGAGGCTAGAGAAAAACAACGCGGTTCCCCCTCTCTGGGAGCAAATCCTGACATTGTGTCCCGTTTCCAGGGTCTTCGGACACGTCACGTTCCTCGGTCAACACCAGCCAAGCGACAGCCCGCTCGGCGCCCTGAAAACGGCGGCCCTCGGAGCCCCCACACAGCGCGAGCCTGCTCTTTCCCGTGACCCCTGACCCGCCACACAACCAACCAGGAACCCGGCCTTTGCTCTTCCTGCTCTGCCCGACCTCTTGGACCCGGGACACATGAGTGGGAGGGAGGTGGGGCGCTGGTCTCCGGTGACGGTCTCTCCCTTTAGCTACTGGGTGGCTCGGTGCAGCTGCGGAGCCAGCCCTGGGTCCGCCCTCCGCTCTGCAGAAACCTCGCTCGTTCTAAACGCACGTCTCCAGGTTCCCCCTGGGAAGTCTTAAAAAAAAAAAAAAAAAAAAAATATATATATATATATATATATATATGCACACACACAAATATATACATATATATATATATATATATATATATATATATATATTTATGTATATAGCCTTAACCGGTTTGGCTCAGTGGATAGAGCGTCGGCCTGCGGACTGAAGGGTCTCTGGTTCGATTCCGGTCAAGGGCATGTACCTTGGTTGTGGGCACATCCCCAGTGGGAGGTATGCAGGAGGCAGCTGATCGATGTTTCTAGCTCTCTATCCTTCTCCCTTCTTCTCTGTAAAATATCAATAAAATAAATTTAAAATAATAATAATAATAATATAGCCCTAACCGGTTTGGCTCAGTGGATACAGCGTCGGCCTGCAGACTGAAGGGTCCCTGGTTCGATTCCGGTCAAGGGCATGTACCTTGGTTGCGGGCACATCCCCACTAGGGGGTGTGCAGGAGGCAGCTGATTGATGTTTCTCTCCCATCAATGCTTCTGACTCTCTATCCCTCTCCCTTCCTCTCTGTAAAAAATCAATAAAATATATTTTAAAAATATATATATATATTTCTATTGATTTCAGAGAGGAAGGGAGAAGGAGAGAGAGAAATATCACCGATGAGAGAGAATCCTTGATCGGCTGCCTCCTGCATACTCCACCCTGGGAACGGAGCCCGCACCCCAGGCACATGCCCTTGACCGGAATCGAACCAGGGACCCTTCAGTCCGCAGGCTGACGCTCTGTCCACTGAGAAACTGGCCAGGGCCCGCGCAGTTCTTTCAGAGCTACCAAACGGAATGCAAGTAATGTAGCCACATGGTCCCTCCCTGCCGAGGCCCACGAGCTGGACAAAGGCTTCTTGGTTCTCTTCTCCTCCGCCCAGGGGTCCCGCTTCATTTCTGGCACTGAATTTTATTTTAATAAAAACACTTTGGCCGCAAACGGTGTGGCTCAGTGGATAGAGCGTCGGCCTGCGGACTGAAGGGTCCCTGGTTGGATTCTGGTCAAGGGCATGTACCTTGGTTGCGGGCACATCCCCGGTGGGAGGTGTGCAGGAGGCAGCTGATCGATGTTTCTCTCTCATCCATGTTTCTAACTCTCTATCCCTCTCCCTTCCTCTCTGTAAAAAATCAATAAAATATATTAAAAAAACACAAAACAAAATACCCCACTTTGTATCTTTGAAAGTAATTCACTGGTCACCCCAGCTCAGGTTTAAAGTGTCTTATTCCCTGTGGCTCTAAGAGTCTTAGTATTAAAAAATTATTCTGGCCCTAACTGGTTTGGCTCAGTGGATAGAGCGTCGGCCTGCGGACTGGAGGGTCCCGGGTTCGATTCCGGTCAAGGGCATGTACCTTGGCTGCGGGCACATCCCCAGTGGGGAGTGTGCAGGAGGCGGCTGATCGATGTTTCTCTCTCATCCATGTTTCTAACTCTCTCTCCCTCTCCCTTCCTCTCTGTAAAAAATCAATAAAATATATTTTAAAAACATTATTCTGGATCGAATGATTTATACAATTAATTGATCAAGTCAGCACACACACATTAAAGGTGTGGTATGTATAGATGTCATGGATGTTTAAAAGTTAAATTGGCCCGGCCAGTGTGGCTCAGTGCTTGAACATGGACCCATGAACCAGGCGGTCCTCAGCCGGTTCACGTGTCCTTGAGCGCGGAGCGGCTTCTTTCTGAGCCGGTTCCGGTGGCTCCATCCTCTGGGGGGGAGTGGGGGGACGGGGTTCGCCGGCGAGGAAGCTGGCTTGGTTCAGTCCACGCATGGCCACGGGGTCACTTTGTCAGGGCTGTGTGGCTCCCGTTTGCACTTCTTTGGAGATTGAAGCCAAAGGCCACACAGTGACTTAGCACCCAAAACACCACCGGGAAAAGGAGCGGGCTGGGCTCTCCTGGGGGGGGGGGGAGGATTCCGCTCCGTGCCCCCCGTCTCCACACTCGGGTACAGGAGGGGCCTCCCGTCTCCACACTCGGGTACAGGAGGGACCCCGCCGTCTCCACACTCGGGTACAGGAGGGGCCCCGTCGTCTCCACCTCGGGTACAGGAGGGACCCCGCCGTCTCCACATTCGGGTACAGGAGGGGCCCCGTCGTCTCCACCTCGGGTACAGGAGGGACCCCGCCGTCTCCACACTCGGGTACAGGAGGGACCCCGCCGTCTCCACATTCGGGTACAGGAGGGGCCCCGTCTCCACACTCGGGTACAGGAGGGGCCCGTCCTCCCTGCGCCCCGAGGTCCCCCCTCTACCATTTCCTGCAGCGGGGGACGGAGGGGGGCGACCTCGGGGCCCGTGTTGTGTCTGCGGTCCAGCCCCGCACAAGCGCCCCCCAGCGGACGCACAAGCACCGGGCCCGCTGCGCGCTGGCTGCGCAGACGCCCGGCGCCTCGGGCTGTGGGCGCAGGCCTTCCCGGCGGGATGAGAGGTGGGGGCCCCGGGTGGCCACGCCGGACCGCCCAGTCCTGGGGTGCGCGTCCCAGGGGGCCGCCCCGCCCCTGAGGTGCCTCCACAGGGTCAGGCTGCAGAGAGGGCGAAGGGGAGGAGGAGGGGCACCAGCCTGCTGCGCGTGCGCGGGCCGGGGTGCGACCCCGCTGCGGGCTGTGCCTGCGAGTGTAGACGCTGCGGGCTTGTTCCCCACGCGCATCCTCCCGCGTCGGGGTCGCGAGGGGTCGTGGGGCGGGCGTGTGCGCGCTGTGCGTGTATTTATGGCGTGCGTGGCCGGGACGCGGAGTGGCGTGCACAGGGTGGGGTGCATGCGGTGTGGGCAGCGGGTGGTGTGCGAGGCGCGCGTGCCATGCGAGTGCATGTGTTTTGTGTGTAGGCGGTGTGTGTGGGGGATGTGCTATGTCAGCGTGCGTGTGCCCCGCGGGGCTCCGTGGCCTGTCCCTCCCGACCCCCAGCTCAGGGCTCAGAGGTCCGCAGCCGCGCGAGCGGAGAACGGCGGGTAACCAAGGCAACGGATGCGGTGCGCCCCGAGAGGCCCGGGTGCATGGTTGGGGGTGTGCGGTGTTCACCCCGGGACCGCAGGCGAGGGGGAGGGGAGGCGCACGAGGGGCTGCCCAGGCGGGCCCCAGGCCCCTCTCCACTTGGGAGGCCGCTTGGGAAAGGCTGCGAGGGTGCTGGGAGCGGGGCGCCCCTCCTGGTGGCGGCTGCGGGGCCGGCTCTCCAGGGGAGGGGCCCCCTGGAAAGGGGCTTTCCCAGCCCGGGTCACCCCCGCCTCGCAGGGAGTGCCGGCTGGGGGGCGGGGGGCGGTGTTTCACTCTCTGTCGCCCGCACCTGGACTGGGATGCCAGCGAGGCGGGGCTGCGGCTGCGCTGCGACTCTCCAGACCCCGCTGTGGTGGGGCGGGAGAACTTGGGACCTTCCTGAGCTCCCCTGACCGCGGCTGGGAAGGGTGCGGGGCCCTGGGGAGCACAGGGTCATTCCCAGAGGGAGTCTTTGCACACACACGGGCCCTGGGAGGCCGAGTGTGCCTTCCAGAACCTTCGGGGGGACCACAGGCCGGGGAGGGAGAGGAGGCAGCCGCCACAGGCTCCTGCCCAGCCTCCTGGATCCGTTTTGTCAGGCCGTCACACACCCGACCCATCTTCACTCACCGTTTCTCTTCAACTCAGCTTGTTCTTCTGTTGTTTTTTAAAAATATGTTTTTATTGATTTCAGAGAGGAAGGAGAGGGAGAGAGAAACATCCATGATGAGAGAGAATTATTTTTTTAATATATTTTATTGATTTTTTACAGAGGAAGGGAGAGGGATAGAGAGTTAGAAACATCGATGAGAGAGAAACATCGATCAGCTGCCTCCTGCACACCTCCCACTGGGGATGTGCCCGCAACCAAGGTACATGCCCTTGACCGGAATCGAACCCGGGACCCTTCAGTCTGCAGGCCGATGCTCTATCCACTGAGCCAAACCAGTTAGGGCGAGAATTATTTTTTTATTTTTATTTTTTTAAAATATATTTTATTGATATTTCACAGAGAGGAAGGGAGAGGGATAGAGAGCCAGAAACATCGATGAGAGAGAAACATCGATCAGCTGCCTCCTGCACACTCCCCACTGGGGATGTGCCCGCAACCAAGGCACATGCCCTTGACCAGAATCGAACCTGGGACCCTTCAGTCCGCAGGCCGACGCTTTATCCACTGAGCCAAACCGGTTTTGGCGAGAATTATTTTTTTAATATGTTTTTTTTTATTGATTTTTTACAGAGAGGAAGGGAGAAGGATAGAGAGTTAGAAACATCGATCAGCTGCCTCCTGCACACCCCCTGCTGGTGTATAGGACCAAGGTCCATGCCCTTGACCGGAACCGAACCTGGGACCCTTCAGTCCGCAGGCCGTCGCTCTATCCACCGAGCCAAACCGGTTAGAGCAGAGAGAGAATTATGGATCGGCTGCCTCCTGCACACCCCACACTGGGGATCGCATTCGCAACCGGGGCCTGCGCGTTGACCGGGAATGGAACCGTGACCTCCTGGTTCCTAGGTCAACACTCAACCACTGAGCCACACTGGCCAGGTTTTCAGTTAATTTTAAAATAACGGAAGGAAATGGATAATCCATAGCACTTGCCCAAACCTAAGGGTGACGACGGACACAGATACAATGCGGACGTCACACTGCCTCCCGGCTGCTGCCCCAAGGGCTCTGGGCCCGGGGCCTGTGGCTGCGCTAGGGCAGTGCTCAAGGCCTAGGATCTCGGACCAGAGACTCTGCTGGAGAAACAGGCTGGGGTGGGGTGGGGTGGGGGGGCGGGGAAGGGAGGGGTGCGGCTTCCTCACCAGGACCCATCTCCTTAACCGAGCACGAGGGCCACCTCGCCCTGGGCTACGGGCTGAGACTGTTCCCCGCTCTACTCACTGGCCCAGGTGGCCAGGCAGGTGCCGCTAGCCCCGACGCACAGGTGAGGGAGGCCCAGAGCCGCGGAGTGTTGGAGTGGGGCTCAGGTGGCGCCCCATGCTTGCTGCACGCACAGCCCCACGCAGCCCGGAGCCGGCTCAGGCCCCTCGTTCCCGCCCGGGGGGTCAGCCAGCCCAGGGGACTTTCAGGGGGTCACTTGTGACATGTGGGACAGACCGGGTTCTTTCTCTTTCTGTTTGAAAAAGCCAGTCAAGAGGCGAGGCCAAGCCGACCGGCCCTTGTGGGCTCTTGGAGGCGGAAGGCTGGGTGCCGCCTGGGGAGCTGCGGCCCCTTCTGGCTGCTCCGGCACCGGGGAGGGCTCAGGGCACCTGGGAGGGGGATGACTTAGAGACGTCGCCTGGGCCTGCGACCAGGTAAGGACAGGAGGCCTGTCCTCAGGCCTCAGGCGGGAGCCAGCGGGCGGGCGGGCGGGCGGGCCTGGGCGTGGGGTTTGGCTGCAGGTCGTGGGCGTGGGGCGGCGCTTCCAGGAAACCTTGGGTGCGGGCCGGGGCGTGGTGAGGCCCCGTGGGGGAGGCTGGGTGGATCCAGAGACCGGTTGGAGGTTGGAGCTCCGGCCCCGGCGGGGAGGAGGGAGTCACAGGTGAGCAGGCAGGTCCTGGGGAACACTTTGTGGGGGGACAGGCGGGGCAGGGGCTGGTCTGACTCAGAGCCCACGCTTTGAAGTGGCTCAGCGTCCGGGTGTCTGGGTGACTGGGGGCTGGACAGTGTCCCTTCGGGCCCTGGCCTGGACACCCGTCCCCCTCGGAGACCGGCAGTGCCCACTCTTCCTGAGAGGTCCCAGGGCTGTGTTCACTCCTCGTCGCCCCCATGCTCACACATGTGCTCACACATGTGCTCACACGCGCTTCTCCCCTTCCCCGCCAACAGGGCGCTGCTATTGGCCGTGTTTTAACGGAACGACGTGGCTTGGGGGTTCTCGCTCCCCAACTTGTCACAGGAGCCCTCTCGTCCCCCCAACCCTTTTTCTTTTCAACGTGAGGCCCACACCGTCACCACCTGCCCCTGGAGGTCCACCAGGGCCTCCCCGTCCCCAACCAGAATGAATGGTGCCCCGCGTTGGTGATCGTCCCAAGGAACCGGGCATTTATTCCACACGGGCGGCCGGCGAGGCTGAGAACCCGCAGGCTTCGGGGAGAAAGTTGCGCCCACGCTGGCCCGGTGACTTCTAAGGCCCAGGCGTGTCCTTGATCGCGTGACCGCGCCCCGGAGCAGCGGCCGGCCAGCCCCGATGGGGACGCGAGGCCCGGAGCTCGAGGGGCACCGCCTCCCGCTGCCTGCCTGGCCCCCTCCGGGGCTGGAGGTCGCGGTCCGTGGTCCAGGACAGGGTCCCAGCGCGACCGTCCTGCCTGTGGTGCCTTCCTGAGCTGGGTTCCCGCGTGCCGCACCCCCCCCCCCCCCCCCCCCGCCATGGCCGCAGACGGAGGCTCCGCTCTGGGAAGGGTTCTGCGGAGGGAGGAGGGGGGAGGGGGGAGGGGAGGGAAGGTGGGGAGGGGGGAGGGGGAGGGAGGAGGGAGGAGGGAGGAGAGAGGAGGGGAAGGGGAGGGAAGGGGGGAGGGGGGAGGAAGGAGAGGGAAGGGGAGGGGGAGGGAGGAGGGAGGAGGGGAAGGGTTCTGTGGAGAGAGGTGGGGGGAAGGGGGAGGGGGAAGGAGGGGGAAGTGGAGGGGGGAGGGGGAGGGAGGAGGGGGAGGGGAAGGGGAGGGAGGAGGGAGGAAGGGGAGGGAAGAGGGGGGGAGGGGGGAGAGAGGAGGGGGGAGGGGAAAGGGAGGGGGAGGGAGGAGGGGGGAGGGGAAGGGGAGGGAAGAAGGAGGAGGGAGGAGGGGAAGGGGAGGGAAGAAGGAGGAGGGAGGAAGGAGAGGGAAGGGGAGGGGGAGGGAGGAGGGAGGAGGGGAAGGGTTCTGTGGAGAGAGGTGGGGGGAAGGGGGAGGGGGAAGGAGGGGGAAGTGGAGGGGGGAGGGGGAGGGAGGAGGGGGAGGGGAAGGGGAGGGAGGAGGGAGGAGGGGAAGGGGAGGGAAGAGGGGGGAGGGGGGAGAGAGGAGGGGGGAGGGGAAAGGGAGGGGGAGGGAGGAGGGGGGAGGGGAAGGGGAGGGAAGAAGGAGGAGGGAGGAGGGGAAGGGGAGGGAAGAAGGAGGAGGGAGGAGGAGAAGGGGAGGGGGGAGGAAGGAGGGGGAGGGGAGGGGGGAGGGGGAGGAGGGAGGGGGAGGGGGAGGGAGGTGCCGGTCTGGCCGTGGACCCAGCGGGCCTGGGCCTGTGCGTTCGCAGAACCTAAGCCTGGGCAGGGGCCGGACGGCCAGGCCATAAGGACCGAGCAGGGGCGGGGCTGTGGGGACGCGGAGGCACGCGGTGCGCCCTTTCTGGTCGACTGGGAGACGAGGTCCATGGTGTCAGTCACCACCATGAGGGCAGCTGTGGAGGCTTCCTGGCAGAGATGGTGGGGGAGGGGTGGGTGAGAACGGGTCGCTGGAGGAGGTGGAGGCCTTTGGGGCGGGCGGGCGGGGAATCGGGCGGGCGGGCCCATCCCTCAGTCTCTCTGTCCCCAACCTCCTCACGGCTGTCAGACGCCCTGTCCTTCCCGGGCTCAGGCACCCCCGGGGCCTCAGGCGCCCCCCCCCCCCGCCTTCAGGCCCATTTCCTTTGTCCCCCCTCCACCCACCTCTCACCTCGAAGGCTGCCCCTTAACGCCGCCGGAATCGGGTCATTGCCCCCTCTTCCCCGCCGCCCAGATGTGCTGCCCCTCGGGGGGACCCCCGAACTGGCAGTACCTGCCCTGCCCGCGCTCCTGCCCCGTGTGGGGGCCCACTGAGTCACCACAGCAGACCCGGTGTGGCCTGTGGCCCCCCATGCCCAGTCCCCTCGGCCACGTTTCCTTTGTCCTATCGCCCCCGGCTCCCACAGGGCAGATGCCCGGCTCGGGGCCTGGCGGCCTGGCTCACTGCGCACCCACAGAGCCAGATGGAGCCCGACACCCAGCGGGCCCCATGCGTTCTCAGAATGAATGACAGAAGGCTGTGACATCACAGGGCGGACACGGGGCTGTGACATCACAGGGCGGACATGGGGGCAGTGACATCACAGGGCGGACACGGGGGCTGTGACATCACAGGGCAGACACGGGGGCTGTGACATCACAGGGCAGATAAGGGGGCTGTGACATCACAGGGCGGACACGGGAGCTGTGACATCACAGGGCAGACACCAGGGGGCTGTGACATCACAGGGCAGACACCAGGGGGCTGTGACATCACAGGGCAGACACCAGGGGGCTGTGTCATCACAGGGCGGACACGGGGCTGTGACATCACAGGGCAGACACCAGGGGGCTGTGACATCACAGGGCGGACATGGGGCTGTGACATCACAGGGCAGATAAGGGGGCTGTGACATCACAGGGCAGACACCAGGGGGCTGTGACATCACAGGGCGGACACGGGGCTGTGACATCACAGGGCGGACAAGGGGGCTGTGACATCACAGGGCAGACACGGGGGCTGTGACATCACAGGGCGAACACGGGAGCTGTGACATCACAGGGCAGACACCAGGGGGCTGTGACATCACAGGGCAGACACGGGGGCTGTGACATCACAGGGCGGACACGGGGGCTGTGACATCACAGGGCGGACAGGGGGCTGTGACATCACAGGGCGGACACGGGGCTGTGACATCACAGGGCGGACAGGGGGCTGTGACATCACAGGGCGGACACGGGGGCTGTGACATCACAGGGCGGACAGGGGGCTGTGACATCACAGGGCAGACACGGGGGCTGTGACATCACAGGGCGGACACGGGGGCTGTGACATCACAGGGCGGACACGGGAGCTGTGACATCACAGGGCAGACACCAGGGGGCTGTGACATCACAGGGCAGACACGGGGGCTGTGACATCACAGGACGGACATTGGGGCTGTGACATTACAGGGCGGACACGGGGCTGTGACATCACAGGGCAGACACGGGGGCTGTGACATCACAGGGCAGACACGGGGGCTGTGACATCACAGGTCGGACACGGGGCTGTGACATCACAGGGCAGACACGGGGGCTGTGACATCACAGGTCGGACACGGGGCTGTGACATCACAGGGCAGACACGGGGCTGTGACATCACAGGGCGGACACGGGGCTGTGACATCACAGGGCAGACACGGGGGCTGTGACATCACAGGGCAGACACGGGGCTGTGACATCACAGGGCAGACACGGGGGCTGTGACATCACAGGGCAGACACGGGGCTGTGACATCACAGGGCAGACACGGGGGCTGTGACATCACAGGGCAGACACGGGGCTGTGACATCACAGGGCAGACACGGGGGCTGTGACATCACAGGGCAGACACCAGGGGGCTGTGACATCACAGGGCGGACACGGGGCTGTGACATCACAGGGCGGACACGGGGCTGTGACATCACAGGGCAGACACGGGGCTGTGACATCACAGGGCAGACACGGGGCTGTCCCTCAGCAGCCAATCCTCTGAGCTGGCTCCCTGGTGTTCCCGCCCCCCCCCCCTCCCCCCCACCCCCCCGCACCCCCCCCCTGCAGTGTCTAGTCTCTCCCTCTCGTCCCCCAGGCACAGAGCCCGCGGCAGAGGGGGGGCTGGGCTGTCTGCTTCGAAAGAGCTGCCCCAGGCCCGGGGCCCGAGGACTGGCCCCTCTCTGGGTGGGACAGGGCCCAGGTCTACGGGGGGCCAGGGGTCCCCCCCTCCCTCCACCTCCCGGGCCCTGACCTTGAGCGACGGGCTTTATGCGGCCTTGGCCAGGAGAGCTGCAGCCACCAGCAGGCCTGTCATCAAGGGGGGGCCGCCGCCAGGCAGGGGGGCAGACCCTGTGGAGAGTCGGAGGGCCCCGGGAGCATGTCACCACCCCAACTCCTCCCGAAGCCGCCCACGAGCCTCCCGAAGTCACCTTTCAGCACCCCTCTTTGTTCCTCTCCCCAGCACCCCGGCCTCCCCCTCATCTAGGCAGCTCCCCCTCCCCCCGCCTGTGGGCCAGCTCCCAGGTGGTGACCTTTGCACTGAGACGGGTCAGGTGGGGTGGGGGTGGGAGCTGGCAGAGGGTGACTCCAGGAAGGAGTTTCTCTGTGGGAGCCTGGGCTCCCTGGGACCAGGAGCCTGGAGGGGCTTCACCCCAAAAGGCCCGTCCCTGGGCCGACACCCCCCGTCTTGCATCTTGAACACGCTCCTGTCCCCTGTTCTCCCTCCCACACAGCCGAGGCGCGGAGGACGCTGTGGTGGGAATGCCAGGGACAGGGAAGGAGGAGGCGCCCCGCGTGGCTGGGGGCAGGCACCCCGTCTGCAGCCACTGGGGCCAACGGTGCAGGCGGAGGGCGGGGCCTCACCCGAGTGGGTTGTGGTCGATAGGGTGCTGGGGCCCCCGACGGCCTCGGACGTGAGCGTGGGCAGCGGGGTGCTGGGGCCCCCGACGGCCTCGGACGTGAGCGTGGGCAGCAGGACGCTGGGGTCCCCGTCGTTGGCCTCGGGCACGATGCCCAGCAGCTTGCACAGGAGCTCGTACACGTGGACGCTCTCGAAGGGCTCCACCTCCAGGCCCCGCCGGAAGCTGGGGCCCACGGCCCGGAAGATGGTCTTCATGTCCAGCACCCCGTTGTCAAAGCCGTGCTCCCCGTTGTTGAACTGCACGTTCAGCCTCTGGGGTGGGGGTGGTGGGGGGCTGAGTCCTCGTGGGGCTCCGGGCCCTCCGCCCCCTCCACCAGCCCCCCTTTCCCCCAACAACCCCTGCACATGGTCAGAGGAGCCCCAAAGAGTTCGGACATGGGGGCGGGGGGTTCGGAGCCTTAAAAGGTCAGTGGCCCCAAGCCAGCGCCTCTGCAAGGACCCCGTGACATAAACGGGGACCCCAGCAAGTAGGCGGGGCTGCCCCGGCCCACGGCTCCACCTTGAGCGCCGCCAACACTTCCCCCGCCCGCCCCCCCCTGCCCCCGCCCGCGTCTCACTTCCCTGAGCACCGCCCTGGCCTCTCCGAGGGCGTCGGGCTCCGTGCTCGGCCTCGTCCCTGTCGCTCTTACGGCTGATCTCCCCACACGTTAGCCTACATGCAGGTGTACACAAGCACACACATGGACACATGCACACAAAACACACAGACACAGAAGCACATGCACATACACAGGTACATGCGCACACAAACACACGTGTATACACACACATGTATGCGCATACATGTGCAACACATACATAGGCACTCGTGCACACAGAAGCACACGGTGCGCCAACACACACGCGCATGTCACATTACACAAACACAGGGCGTGTACACACACATGCACACACACCTATTGCAGTGATGACTGCGTCCCTTTGGTGTCCAATGTGCCTCAGACTGGGGACTCGCTAGACACGGGGTGCTCTTCACACGGCCGGGCAGAGAGCCCGCCGCCCCGCCCGCCCCCCACTCCGCCGTGCACGCGCACGCAGCTCACCCCGTGGATGACGTAGCCGGGGTCGCTGTACATGAGCAGGGGCGTGATCCGGGGGTGGCTGGCGTAGTGGAAGGACTTGGGGAAGTCCTCCTTCTTGTAGACGTGCAGTCTGGGGTGCACGTCCTTGAGCGCCGCGTACACCTTCTCCAGCCGCCCCTCCTTGGGGAGCAGCAACCCGTTGGGCCCGTAGTCCAGGAGCTCGAACTCGATGTCCTTGAAGGTGAAGTTGGGGAACCGGTGGAGCTCCACCAGGTCGCCGGCCTGCTTGCGCACGGCGCTCATGCCGTGGTCGGACGTGACGATGAGGTTGAGGCCGCGCTCCAGGCCGCTGCGCCGGATGCTGTCACGCAGGTAGCCCACCGTCCTGTCCACCTGCCTCACCATGGCCTTCCGCTCCGGGGACTCGGGCCCGAACCTGTGGCCCGTGGAGTCGGGCTCCCCGAAGTAGAGCGTGACCAGGTCCAGGCCCTCCTGCGTGAACCAGCGCATCACCGTGTCCACGTTGGCCCGCCACTCCGCCTCGTCCTTGTAGTTGTGCAGGGCGCCCTCCTTGCGGCTCAGCGTCACGGCCGCGCCTTGGTAGGTGACGTTGCCGCCGGGGAAGAAGAAGGAGCCGGCCTTCAGGCCCTGCGGGGAGGCAGCCATGACGCACAGCCCCGCGGCTCCCCCTCGCGTCCCCCCCTCGCCCCCCGGGGCAGGGCGCCCCTACCCGGCGTGCGTCTGCCCGCTCGCCCCTCCCCGTGCCTGCTGCTGTCCAGCCTTTTCATTTTCTTTTCATTTAAGTTGGTTTTTTGTAGATTGACGTTGTATCCTGCAACCCTGTTGAACGTACGCTTTTAAAAAATATATCTTTTGCCCTAACTGGTGTGGCTCAGTGGATAGAGCGTCGGCCTGCGGACTGAAGGGTCCCGGGTTCGATTCCGGTCAAGGGCATGTACCTTGATTGCGGGTACATCCCCAGTAGGGGGCGTGCAGGAGGCAGCTGATCGATGTTTCTAACTATCCCTCTCCCTTTCTCTCTGTAAAAAAAATCAATAAAATATTTAAAAAATATATATCTATCTTTTTATTGATTTTTAGAGAGAGCGGAGGGGAGAGGGATAGAGAGATGGAAACATCAACGAGAGAGACATTGTCGAATGGCGCCTCCTGCACACTCCCCACAGGGGGTCGCGCCCATAACCCGGGCGTGTGCCCCGACCAGGAATCCAGGAATCGAACCAGTGACCTCCTGGTTCCTGGGTCGCCGCTCCCCCGCTGTGCCACACCAGCCGGGCGAGCCGCCTCACCGTCTGAAAGGCCTCCTTATCGGCCGGGCAGAGACTCTAGAGGCGGGAGCAGGTGCGCGGTGGACTCCGCTCCAAGGAGATAGGGACAGCCGAAACCGGTTTGGCTCAGTGGATAGAGCGTCGGCCTGCGGACTGAAGGGTCCCAGGTTCGATTCCGGTCAAGGGCATGTATCTTGGTTGCGGGCACATCCCCAGTGGGAGGTGTGCAGGAGGCAGCTGATCGATGTTTCTCTCTCATCGATGTTTCTAGCTCTCTATCCCTCTCCCTTCCTCTCTGTGAAAAATCAATAAAATATATTTTAAAAAAAATAAAAAGAGAGAGAGAGCGACAGACCCGTGTGCCCCGATACGCGAGTCCTCGCTGCCACGGGCCCCGGGGCGCTCCAGAGGCTCAGGTGCCCGAGAGCCCTCCTTCCGGTCTGCAGCCCGGCCCGCCCCCCCGCCCCCCTCCCCCCGCCATGTTCACGCCCGGGAGTGGGTCGGCCCCTCCTCTGTGCCCCACTCTGTCCTTCCAGCCTTCACCCCTCTCGTCCGTCTGTCCGTCTTTCCGTCAACCACCTGCTGCTTTGTGTACACAGACCCACCTTCCCCCCGGCCGCCTGTCCCATGTGGGCCGCGGCGGGCGGGGGCGCGGGGCTGGGGTGTGGGGCCCCATGGCCATGGGGGGCTCAGACTTGGGGGGTGCCCTCTACTGGACACCATTGACAAGGAGCTACACCCCAGGAAGCCCCCCGGACATTTCAGGGTGATGGGACTCCTGGGCTGACACTACAGCTCCTCTTTTTTCCCTTCGCCCCTCGGATCTAGCTGCCCCGCCTGCGAGGGGTGCGGGTGAGGGGGGGACAAAGCCATCTGGTGGTCACACGCCTTTGCGTCGAGTGGGGTCCTTTCCCTGTGCGACCCCCTCCCCACATGCCCAAGGGTCCACGGGGTGGCTTCTGTCGGACTGGGCGGGGGGAGCCGCCCCTCTGGGTCCCACACTGCGTGTCCTTCTGTGCCGGAGCCCGGGCCTCGGGGGCCGTGGGGCGCCGCGGCGCGGGGCCTTACCTGCCTCTGGGCGGTGATCCAGATGGGCACGCTGCCGTTGTCCCACCAGCGCTGCACGCCCAGCGTGGCGTGGTAGGGCAGCTTGAGCTTGCTGCTGGTGTTGTAGAACATGTTGTGCACCACGCCGTGGTTCTCGATGTACTTGCCTGCGGGGAGGCGGAGGGAACGGGGCGGGGCTCCGTCACCACGGTCACGGGCACGCGCCCCGACCCGGTGGCCCAGCTCACCCCGCCCCGCCCCGCAGTACCCACTGGGAGGCATCGCTTGCAGCCTCATCGTTTTTAGCAAAAGATCAGTGTGGCCCCGGCCGGTGTGGCTCAGTGGATAGAGCGTCAGCCCGCGGACTGAAGGGTCCCGGGTTCGATTCCGGTCAAGGGCATGTACCGTTGCGGGCACATCCCCAGTAGGGGGTGTGCAAGAGGCAGCTGATCGATGTTTCTCTCTCATCGATGTTTCTAACTCCCTATCCCTCTCCCTTCCTCTCTGTAAAAAAAATCAATAAAATACATTAAAAAAATAAAAATAAAAATCTTGAAAAAAAATCAGTGTGACCCTGGCCAGTGTGGCTCAGTGGCTAGAGCGTCGGCCTGCAGATTGAAGGGTCCCGGGTTCGATTCCGGTCAAGGGCACATGCAGGGGTTGTGGGCTCGATCCCCAGTAGGGGGCGTGCAGGAGGCAGCCAATCAATGATTCTCTCTCATCAGGGATGTTTCTCTCCCTCTCCCTTCCTCTCTGAAATCAATTAAAAAAAAAAAAAAAAGATTGGTTGCGCCTGCGTGGCGCTCGGGAGGGGACTAACGACGTAGCTCGGGATCCGGCCTCAGCAGAGAGCCAGGCAGGTGTTCGGAGGAACCGATGAGGGTCCCTGAGGAGTCTGTCAGTTCGTGTTGCTCGGGCACAGGAGGCGGGGCCGGGAGGGGCGTGTGTGGCTCCCCCTCCCACCCGGACATGGGAAGCGAACAGGGGGCGTGCGGGGGGGACAGCTGGTGCTGACGGTGTGTGCCGGGGGCTGTGGTCACAGAAACGCTGGCGTGAGGACGAGCCGTCTGCACGGAAGAGTGTCCCCCAAAGCCGTGCCACCAGCGTCTCAGAGGTGATCCTGTTTGCACCTGGGGTCATGGCAGATGTGATGCGTGAGGTTAAGATGAAGGCACGCCCCGGCTGGCGTGGCTCAGTGGATAGAGCGTCGGCCTGCGGACCAACGTGCCCCGGGTTCGATTCCGGTCAGGGGCACGTACCTGGGTTGCAGGCTCCTCCCCGGCCCGGGCCCTGGTCAGGGCTCGTGCAGGAGGCAACCCATCGATGTTTCTCTCTCCTTCCCTCTCTCTTCCACTCTCCCTAACAATTAGTGGAAAAATACCCTTGTCCCGTGTCCCGTGTCCCCTGCCTTGAGTGAGGATTTAAAGTAAAAAAGAAAAGATGAAGCTGGAGCCCCAGACTCATCTCCGAGTCCCGGCCACGCTCACCTCCTCCCGGAAGGCCTCCTGGGTTGCCACCCGGGCTGTGGCCACCATTGCCAGAGACCACTGCCGTGTTGATTCACTGCCAGTTGCCGCCAATGCTGCGGGCTGCTGGCCGCGCTGTCTCCCCAGCGAGGGTCCCCTCCTGGCTCACCTCTGTCCCCGCACGGTGCCCCTGGGACAGGGCGGTGTGCATGCCCTGCTCCCCCGGTTTCTCAGCCCCCGCCGCCCCCAGGTCCCCTCCGCGGGCGGCACTCACCGGTGACCAGGGTGAAGTGGCAGGGGCTGGTCATGGTGACGAAGGCGGGGGTCATGTAGCGTGCCTTCACGCCGTCCAGCGCCATGGCGTCCAGGTTGGGGGTGTCCACGTCCTGGTCATAGTCCCAGCGGAAGCCGTCAAAGGACACCAGGAGCAGCTTGTGCCGGGAGCCCTGGCGGCCCACGGGCATCCCCGCCCCCGGAGCGAGGAGGGCGGCCAGGGCCACGGCCAGGAGGGCCGCCGGGAGGCTCATGGTGGGTTGTCTGGTGCGCCGGTGCCGGGCGTGCTCCTGCCGCGGACGGAGCAGAGCAAAGTCCCAGGGTCACCGGCGTCTGATCCGTGTGCCTCTGAGAACGAGACTGCTCTCCGTGGCTCAGGAAGAGGCCCGGGTGGCCCGTGGCCGTGGCCCCCGCCTTTATTGCCCACGCTCCGCCCCCCCCCGGGGGCGTGTGTCCTCATGGGAGGGGTGGGGGCCAGGCCCGCAGGATCGGAGAGCAGAAGGGGCCCCTCCAGGGGACGGCCTGGCCTCCACCTGCTCTCTCCGCCCCTGGGCCCTGCTCCCTCTGACCTACAGCCTGGAATTCGGGGAGGCCTCTGGGGTACGTGGGCCTCGGGCCTGCCTGGGCCAGGGCCACGCGGGAGTGGGGGACTTCCCAGGGTCGGGGAGCCGAGGGCCACGGGGAGCCCAGCCTGGGAGGGCCTCCTCCCCTCGCTGCCCGGGTGAGGGGTCTCCTGGGACGGGGCGGGCGGAGCCACCCTGTGGCCCGGGTCAGCATAGCCATCCGCGCCTTCCCTCCTGGGCCCTGTGGATCCTCAGGGAGGTGCAGGCGTCAGCAGCCTCGTCAGCAAGGTGGTCAGAAGAGGGGTTCCCTTGTCACCTGTGCTCATGGGTGGGGGACAGGGGGAGAGGAGCCCTGGGCGGGGCACAGTTCAGCCACTATCTCGTCTCTCTCTCTCTCTCTATCTCTGTCTCTCTATCTTTATCTCTCTCTCTCTTTATCTCTCCCTCTCTCTCTCTATCTCTGTCTCTCTATCTTTATCTCTCGCTATCTTTATGTCCCTTCTCTCCCTATCTCTCCATCTCTGTCTCTCTGTGTCTCTCTCCCTACCAACCTTTTTTTTCTCTTTAATGCCCTTGACTGGAATCAAACCTGGGACCCTTTGGTCCGCAGGCTGAGGCTCTATCCACTGAGCCACACCGGCGAGGACTTACCACCCTTTTTTTTTTTTTTTCAAAAAATTTTTAAATATATTTTATTGATTTTTTACAGAGAGGAAGGGAGAGGGACAGAGAGTTAGAAACATCGATGAGAGAGAAACATCGATCAGCTGCCTCCTGCACACCACCCACTGGGGATGTGCCCGCAACCAAGGTACATGCCCTTGACCGGAATCGAACCCGGGACCCTTCAGTCCGCAGGCCGACGCTCTATCCACTGAGCCACACCGATCAGGGCACCACCCTTCTTTTTAAAAATAGAATTTATTGGGGTGACACTGGTTACTCACCCCCTCCCTACCCGACGGAGCTGCTCTAAGTTCTGGGGGCCCCGCAGTGAGGGAGGCAGGCGGGCTCCTGACTCCGTCCACCCGGTGGGGGACACACGATGAAAGCAGGGAGTCGCCAAGGGGAGTGAAGCAGGAGACCAGATGGGGGTGTCTGCGGGCAGGGCCTCCTGAGAGGGTGATTTGGGGGTGGGGGGGGCGCAGGGCTGGTGGGGCTGAGGCTACCTGTGCAATCCGCGTCCGTAGCCCTGGAGCGGGTAAGCAGGCCCTGGCCCGCGGGTCTGGCGTAAGGGGGGCAGGCGGGGCAGGCGGGGCGGTGGGCGGGAGGCGGGAAGGGGCGCTGGGTGCTGGGCGGCCAGTGAGTGTGCCATCCTCAGGCCGTGGCCGTGGCCGTGGCCCAGACACGGTGGTGGCCGTGGGAGCGAACGGAAGGGAGCAACTCGGGGGACGTCCAGTTCCCACCCGGGCAGCTGGGGTGACGGTGTCACCTGTGACGGGGTCAGAGGGGAGGTCACGGGAGGCGCAGGGCCTGGACCAGGGGCAGGAGGGGCGTGCTCGGGCGGCAGCCGGGAGGCAGGCCGCGGAGGAGCCTGGGTTTGATGCGAATACAATCTAATACCCAATATAAAATTTAATGTAAAAGCCACGGTCTTCACGAGAAGATGGCCACCAACGAGAAAGACTACATTTCCCAGCATTCTCTGCAGCGAGGCTTGGCCATGTGACTACGTGCTGGCCAATGGGACCCCCAAAAATAGGATGTGCCCCCCCTGGGCCTCTGCCACACCCCAGGTTTGCTGCACCTCTTTCTGATTCTCGCTCCCCCTGGCGCCCTGAGCTCAGAGGCCGCCCCGAGCCAGCGAAGATGGGGGGGCGCTGCGTGGGGCGGGACCGCAGCCTGCCGCAGCCCCCAGGAGAGAATTGGGGGCGTCTTGGGTTTTGTGTCACTCTCAGCAGGACCCAACCCAAGGCGATGCTGTGACGGTGGCTGCTGGGTGCAGGGGGTGACTTACATGCCAGCAGCTGCCAGGGCAGGAGGGCACGGGCATGTGTGAGGGGCTGCCCCACGTGGGGTCACAGGCCAAGGCAGGGCTGGGCACCCCCTGGCTGGTCTTTTTGTAAAGATGCGTTTTTATTGGTTTCAGAGAGGAAGGGAGAGGGGGAGGGAGAGAAGCACCCGTGACGAGAGAGAACCATCGGTCTGCTGCCTCCCGCACGCCCCCCACTGGGGATGGAGCCCGCACCCAGGCCTGTGCCCTGACGGGGAATCGGGCCGTGACCTCCTGGTTCAGAGGTCCACGCTCACCCCCTGAGCCAGCCGTGGGCAAACTACGGCCCGCGGGCCGGATCCGGCCCGTTCGGCTGTTCTATCCGGTTTTCTTGCTCTCCCCTCCGCTCCTTTACTTTGAATTTATATTAGTTCACACAAACACTCCATCCATGCTTTTGTTCCGGCCCTCCGGTCCAGTTTAAGAACCCATTGTGGCCCTCGAGTCAAAAAGTTTGCCCACCCCTGCGTGAGCCCCGCGGGCCGGGCTGGTAGGAGTTTAGAGCGGCCACCCCTGAGCTGGGTGGATGTGAAGCCCAGAGACAGGGCCGCTGGGCTCCCGGGGGAGCAGGTGGGTCTGCCACGGACACAGGCACGCGTGCGCCCCGTGCTGTTGAGCCGGGCGTGGGGCCGGGCCGGGAGGAGCCGGCTGCCCAGCTCTGGGCCCGGTTCCGCTGGGCAGAGGGACGTGCGGGCTTGTCCCCTAAGGCCGGCACCCGGGTCCCTGCCACCCGTTCCCCTTCCTGATCTGGTGCGAACGAGCCGGCGTGCAGTAGGCATGTGCTGACCCTTGAATGCGTGAGGGAAAGAACACGGTGAGATGAGCGGGTCCCACCCACGGCCACGCCCCGACGGGCCCTGCTTCTCCTTGGTCCGAGCGGCAGCACCTCCTCCAAACGGGGCGCACGGCCCTGGGCTGGTGAGGGGAGCGGGCGGGCTGGGGGAGCTCCAGCCTGGGAGAGGTCAGGAGCCCCCTCGCCCCCCTCCCCCTCCCCCGCGGAGGCTGGGACCGCCCGCTGTCCCCACGGCTGGGGCCCGACCCGACCTTTGCCGGCAGGTTTATCAGCGCGAAGGTCCCTGTATCAACGGCCCGGACTTTCATCACTTCTCAGGGGCTTTATCTCGGCCGCCGCCTGGCCTCGCCTCGCCTCCGCTGAATGAGGATTAATATTTTAACAGGATTATGTGCTGGTTACAGTGATCCCTGGGGACCTGGGCATTCTCCCCCCTCACAGCCTCTCCCCCACTCAGCCTCTCCCCCCCCAGCCTCTCCCCTCCCTCAGCCTCTCCCCCTCACAGCCTCTCCCCCCCTCAGCCTCTCCCCCTCACAGCCTCTCCCCTCCCTCAGCCTCTTCCCTCCCTCAGCCTCTCCCCTCCCTCAGCCTCTCCCCCCACTCAGCCTCTCCCCCCGCTCAGCCTCTCCCCTCCCTCAGCCTCTCCCCCTCACAGCCTCTCCCCCCCTCAGCCTCTCCCCCTCACAGCCTCTCCCCTCCCTCAGCCTCTCCCCCTCACAGCCTCTCCCCTCCCTCAGCCTCTCCCCTCCTCAGCTTCTCCCCCTCACAGCCTCTCCCCTCCCTCAGCTTCTCCCCCTCACAGCCTCTCCCCTCCCTCAGCCTCTCCCCTCCCTCAGCCTGGGGGGGGCCAGGGAGGTGGGGGTCTCTGGCTGGGCCACCTTTTCCAGACTCTGGAGTGGGGTGGGGGGGCTGGGGACAGGGATTCTGGGGGGCTGGTTTGTCTCAGAAAGCAGGTGTGTCCTGGGAGGGGGGCCGCCTGGCAGCGAGGTCCCCATGGACACTGCAGACTGTGTCCTGGGTCAGCAACTGGACCGCCTGTGGGGAGGACGGAGGGATGGGGGAGGGAACCAGTGAGAGAGAGAGAGAGATGGGGGAGGGGAGAGGGGGAGAGAGAGAGATGGAGGAGGGGAGAGGGGGAGAGAGAGAGATGGGGGAGGGGAGAGGGGGAGAGAGATGGAGGAGGGGAGAGAGGGAGAGAGAAAGATGGGGGGAGGTGAGAGAGGGAGAGAGAGAGAGATGGGAGAGAGGAGAGAAGGAGAGAGAGATGGGGGAGGGGAGAGAGGAAGAGAGAGATGGGGGAGAGGAGTGAGGGAGAGAGAGATGGGGGGGGGGGAGGGAGAGAGAACAGGAGAGCCTGCTTTTTGGCCTGCCCCCTTGGCCCAGCCCCTCAGCCCCTGAGCGTCGCGGCCTCTAAATCTCGCAGCGTCACACCTTGATCTTTCACCTCAAAAAAGATTTCAGTTTGCACCAACGTTTTTATTTTTAATGTATTTTTATTGATGTCAGAGAGGAAGGGAGAGGGAGAGAGAGAGAAACATCGATGATGAGAGGGAATCATGGATCGGCTGCCTCCTGCACGCCCCCCACTGGGGATGGAGCCCGCAACCCGGGCCTGTGCCCTGATGGGGAATCGACCGTGACCTCCTGGTTCAGAGGTCGAAGATCAACCGCTGAGCCCCGCCGGCCGGGCCGAACCAAAGTTTTATGAACGTGAGCTGGCCCTGCCCTCTCCGCGCCATCACTTGGAAGCTGGGGTTTTGGGGCTCCCTCCTGGGCCCGTGCCCTGTGCTCCCACCCACGGGAGGGGGCCCCTCTGTGCAGGGCCCGCCTCTCGGAGCCGCCGGCCCCCCAGGAGACAGGCAGGGCCACGGAGGGGGCAGGGCCGCAGTACCCATGCGTGCTGCCACCCCCTTTGCAAGTCGGGTCCCCGCGGATCCCGGGCCCCCACGCGGCGAACCCGTCCGGTCCCCCTCAGCCTGCACCGTCGTGGTCCTCGCCGTCCCCGGGGCTGCAGCCGGCCGGGTGCGCCAGGGGCTCGGACTCAGGCCTGGAACCTTCCAGGGAGTTTCTCCTGCGTGAGTGGCTGTCAATGTTTTCTCCCGTCCCCCCACCGTCGAGCTCTGACGGGCAGGGGAGGGGCTGAGTCCGGCCTTTCCAGCTCGGGGGTGGGGCGGGGGCCACGCCTCTAGGAGGTTCGAAGGTGGGGGTGGCACGGGTGCTGACTTTGCCAGGTGCCAGGTGACATCTGTTTATCTGTTTATGGGGCTGTTACCCCGCGTCCTCTCCCCCCCTCGCCCGCAGGGCAGCTAGCCCCAGGACGGTGTGTTTACAGCCACCTGATAGTGAGGCCCTTCGAGGCCGATAAGGGCCTACCTTTGGCCGCGATGGGGGTGAGGGGCGGCCAGGATGTCCCTGCAGGCCCGCTCCTCCGGCTCATCACCCCACCCGGCCCCGGGGCGCGGGCCGCCTGCAGGGCAGGTCCTGGGCAGGTCACCTGCAGGTGGCACCCGGTCACCCGCACTGGCCTTGCGCCGGCACAGAGTGGGTGGCGACACGGAGTGGGTGGCGGCACGGAGTGGGTGGCGGCACGGAGTGGGTGGCCGGTATGGAGTGGGTGGCGGCTCGGAGTGGATGGCGGCTCGGAGTGGGTGGCGGCACGGAGTGGGTGGCGGCACGGAGTGGGTGGCCGGTATGGAGTGGGTGGCCGGTATGGAGTGGGTGGCGGCACGGAGTGGGTGGCCGGTATGGAGTGGGTGGCGGCACGGAGTGGGTGGCCGGTATGGAGTGGGTGGCGGCACGGAGTGGGTGGCGGCTCGGAGTGGGTGGCCGGTATGGAGTGGGTGGCGGCACGGAGTGGGTGGCGGCTCGGAGTGGGTGGCCGGTATGGAGTGGGTGGCGGCACGGAGTGGGTGGCGGCACGGAGTGGGTGGCGGCACGGAGTGGGTGGCCGGTATGGAGTGGGTGGCGGCTCGGAGTGGGTGGCGGCACGGAGTGGGTGGCGGCACGGAGTGGGTGGCCGGTATGGAGTGGGTGGCCGGTATGGAGTGGGTGGCGGCACGGAGTGGGTGGCCGGTATGGAGTGGGTGGCGGCACGGAGTGGGTGGCCGGTATGGAGTGGGTGGCGGCACGGAGTGGGTGGCGGCTCGGAGTGGGTGGCCGGTATGGAGTGGGTGGCGGCACGGAGTGGGTGGCGGCTCGGAGTGGGTGGCCGGTATGGAGTGGGTGGCCGGTATGGAGTGGGTGGCGGCACGGAGTGGGTGGCCGGTATGGAGTGGGTGCCCGGCTCGGAGTGGGTGGCGGCACGGAGTGGGTGGCGGCACGACGCTTGGGGCCATTGCTGGCGTGTGGGGCTGAGCTGGGGCTGAGCTTGCCGGCCACCAGGACCCGCGGTCTGACGGGCAATGGGGAGCAAGAGCGTGGGGCCCTCCTTGTGCCCCAGCCCCCGGGACCCCCACGAGGAATTGTGTCCACCCAGCTCAGCCGCCTAAACCGGCCTCCGCGGCCCCGCGGGTCAGCGTGCGCCCCGAGACCCTCCTGTCGCAGCCGCTCTGCTCAGCGCAGTCCCCGGCACCCGCGTGTGAAGGTCGGCGGCACAGGAGCTGCCGTCTGAAGGGCCGGATGCGGCCGAAACCTGTAACCGCCACCCCTCCCATGGAGCCGGGGCCCAGGATCCGGCGGGGGCGGGGTGGGGGTGGGGGCGCTGAGGGCCGCGCGGGGGAATCAGGCCGGCAGCCCACCTGGCCCCGAGGAGAGGGCTCTTGGCGCCAGGGATGGGCCCTCAGGGCTGGAGGAAGCGCTCTGTGACCCGGACGGTGCCGGTGCCGCGAGCACAGGCCGCTGGCGTCGGAGGTCAGAGGAAGCCGGGCCTCCGGGTCCCTGCCCGCTGCCCCGGGTGGGGGTGGGGGGGCCATTCCGGCAGGGCCGTCGCGGGCCAGGCTGCCCGCCGCTCCCCGGCTCACCGCTCCTTGGGGCGTCGCTCTGTCCCCGGGGTTCCGGGAAGTGGAAGCAAAGGCCGTTGCGTTGGGCGGGTCTTTTGCAGAAGCTTCGTGGGCGGGAACACCCACAGGCCCCCCCTCACCCCCTCGCTGGCCAGTGGGCCCCGGTGGGCTCAGCCCCGGTGGCGTTTGCAGCGTCGATGTTTGTAACGCTAGCGCCCCTTTCCCCCCCCCCGCCCCGCCACTGAGAGAAGGACTGGGTGCGCGAGAGCCGGCGGGTGGCTCCTCTGCCCTGTCTGTTCCCCGTCTGTCCTCCGTCCGTCCCCCGTCCGTCCCCCGTCCGTCCCCCATATGTCCCCCGTCCGTTCCCCGTCCGTCCCCCGTCCGTCCCCCGTCCGTCCCCCGTCCGTCCCCCGTCCGTTCCCCGTCCGTCCCCTGTCCGTCCCCCGTCCATCCCCTGTCCGTCCGCCGTCCGTCCCCCGTCCGTCCCCCGTCCGTCCGCCGTCCGTCCCCCGTCCGTCCCCCGTCCGTCCTCCGTCCGTCCCCCGTCCGTCTCCCGTCCGTCCCCTGTCTGTCCCCCATCTGTCCCCCGTCTGTCACCCATCTGTCCCCCGTCCGTCCCCCGTCCGTCCCCTGTCCGTCCCCTGTCTGTCCCCCGTCCATCCCCCGTCCGTCCGCTGTCTGTCCCCCGTCCGTCCCCCGTCTGTCCCCCGTCTGTCCCCTGTCCGTCCCCTGTCTGTCCCCCGTCTGTCCCCTGTCCGTCCCCTGTCTGTCCCCCGTCTGTCCCCTGTCCGTCCCCTGTCTGTCCCCCGTCCGTCCCCCGTCTGTCCGCTGTCTGTCCCCCGTCTGTCCCCCGTCCGTCCCCCGTCTGTCCCCCGTCTGTCCCCCGTCCGTCCCCCGTCCGTACCCTGTCCGTCCCCCGTCCGTACCCTGTCCGTTCCCCGTCCCTCCCCCGTCCGTCCCCCGTCCGTTCCCCGTCCGTCCCCTGTCTGTCCCCCGTCCGTCCCCTGTGAGCTAGAATTCCGTGGAGGAAAACCCGCCTCATTGCTCCAGTTAGTGGGGACCCTGACCTGCCGTCCAGAAAGGGAAATACAGAGTCGGGGCCGAGTGACTCGGGTGGGTTTCCCCGGCGGCTCGGTGCTCTCCTCTCCCTTTCCGGGTGTTTACCCGCTGCTGTGCACCCCGTGTCTCAGCCAGGTGCACCCTCCACTCCTTTCTGGGCCTGGTCTGCCCGGCAGGGCCTCCGGAGTCCCCTCAGGGGCGGCCGGCAGGGGGGCGGCCTCATCGGCAGTGGGAGAAGCACTGGATGGTGGGTGAGGGGTGCGCCGCGTTGTGGGGGGCCCGAGGGAGAGAGGCTCTTTTCTGGGGGTGACTTTCCTGCCCGGGTCGGCCCTCTGACAACCAGCGTCTCCGCAGAGCCGGTGAGCGGGCGGGCGGGGTGCTGACCACAGAACCTGCCGGAAGGCTGAAGAGCCAAGGTGCGTCCTGCAAACAAGCCAACCGAAAGCCAGGCTGAGCGTCGACCTACGACCGGGAGGTCACGGTGCGATTCCCCGGCAGGACACAGGCCGGGTTGTGGGCTCGGTCCCCAGCGGGGGGCCCGCCGGAGGCAGCGATCCCTGATTCTCTCATCATTGGTGTTTCTCCCGCTCCCGCCCCTTCCCCGCTGGGACGGAATGAGAACCAGGCCTGGCTTGGTGCTCCCGCACATGCCCACCAGGTGGCGCTGTCCAGCCACGGATGCTGCGGCTCGGGGCTCAGCGGCGGCTGGGGCTGGGGCTGGGGCTGGGGCTGGGGTGGGGTGGGGAGCTTGGTGCCATCTCCAATGCCCGCAAGCTGGTGCCCGCGCCTGCGCCAGCTAAAGCCCAAGGCCCCCCGCCCCCCCCAACCTGGGACAGGCCCTGGGCTCTGTCCACCCGGCCGCTCCTGCAAGGAAGACGGACGTTTGCTGGGTGTCGGTGCCCTCCCTGACCTCAATGTGGGCCCCAGGCTGGGGGACAGTGGGTGTCACTGGAGTGAGGGGCCGAGTTGGGGGTGGTGGTGCTGGGCATTCGAGGCTCTGGGCCCTGCTCCTGCCCGGGATGCATGGCGGGGAGGGGACCCCAGGCTCAGCAGGAGGGCACCCTCTCTTCCTGGGGGTCCGCAGGAGGGTCCTTCTGCGTGGGGGCGGGGCAAGGCTCTGATTGGCGGCTTTCTGGGGGGCGCTGCGGCATCTGGAGGCTCCTGCCCTCTGGCCGCCAGGGCACCCCCTTTGTTGGGTGCCGTCCTGGGGGCTCAGAGCAGGTGGAGAGTGGGGGCCTGGGGACCAGACAGGCCGGCAGCCTCCAGTGGGTTCATGAGGGTGGGGGGCGCCTCCACCCTGTGCCCCCAGCACCTCTCACCGGGTAGGACCCCGCCCTGATTTTTTGGCTCTGGGGAGTGATCTTGCTATGTGAAAGGGGGGGCAGGGAGGAGAGGTGGGGGTTGTTTCCATAAGTGAGGGGGGACCTGAGGCAGAGGAGGGACTGGGGTCCCCCTGACACCCCAGCTGCCATGCAGGGCTCAGCCGTCTTCCGAGGGCCCTCTGCGTTGTGCCTGAGGTGGGCTCCCCAAGGCAGGCCGGGCCCCTCAGCGTCAGTTCCACTGAGCAAGTGGCGGGGGGACTTGGGGTGCTGCTCGGGCGCCTGGACCCGGCTGCTGGGCCCCCAGGCAGAGCGGGGCTCCGGGTGTCCTCTCCCTCACCAGCCGCCCTGGGCCCTGGGGGAAGGACAGCTCTCTCCTCTCAGCCCTGGGCCCCTGTTGGGGGCAGACCAGCACCCGGGACCCCAGGGGCTGCCAGCTGGGGAGGAGCTGGGTCCCAGCAGGGCCTGTCCAGCTGGGCTACCTGACAAGGGAGGACCCTCCCTCCTGCCCTCCTCCCCCTGCCCTCCTCCCCCCTGCCCTCCTCCCCCCTGCCCTCCTTCCCCCGCCCTCCTCCCCCCTGCCCTCCTCCCCCTGCCCTCCTCCCCCTGCCCTCCTCCCCCTGCCCTTCTCCCCCCTGCCCTCCTGCCCCTGCCCTTCTCCCTCTGCCCTTCTCCCCCTGCCCTCCTCCCTCTGCCCTCCTCCCCCTGCCCTTCTCCCTCTGCCCTCCTCCCCCTGCCCTTCTCCCCCCTGCCCTTCTCCCCCTGCCCTCCTCCCTCTGCCCTCCTCCCCCTGCCCTTCTCCCTCTGCCCTCCTCCCCCTGCCCTTCTCCCCCCTGCCCTTCTCCCCCTGCCCTCCTCCCTCTGCCCTTCTCCCTCTGTTCTCCCTGCAAGTGGAGGTGCTCTGTCCAGGCTCCTGCTCCCTTCCCAGCAGGGGTGCCAGATGGGGCTGGTCCGAGGCAGCAGGCCTGGCTCTGGCTGGCACCCCACCCCTTCCTGGGGCCCTGGCGGAGCTGGGAGGAGGGCCAGGCCTGTGGCAGATGGTGGCCCGAGGAGGGGCTGCCGGGGCAGACGGCTGACTGTAGGACAGATGGCGGGCCACGCAGGGGTCCGGAGCAGCCCCATCTGCTCGCTGCCCCGCTGGGCCTTCTCCCGTCCACCTGGGGCTGAACTGGGATGAGGCGAGGGGTGGCGTGGGCCCAGGCCTGCTCCTGTCCTGCAGGGCCTCTGTCCCCGGGGCTCGGGGCCTAGCTCTGGTCTGGGGTCTGCGCCCCCTCTTGGCAGCCTGTGCGTGGCCCGCACTCCCGGAGCTGGAGGGGTCCCCGAAGTCCCAGGTACCCGGGAGGGCGTGTGCACCCCAGGCACAGAGCCCCACCAGCAGATGGGGCGACAGGGAGGCTCGGGGACAGGCGGCATGTGTGGGTGCCAAACGCCGAAGTTGGGAAACGTGCGTTGGAGACGATTAACCAACACCTTCCCGTCCCTCCTCCTGCCCCTCGAGCGCTGACAGGCGTGTTCAGGGTCACTTCCCGCCGTTTTTGATCCTCACCCGAGGGCGTTCTCCCCTGATCCTTAGAGAGAGCGGGAGGGAGCGGGAGAGAGAGAGAAACATCGATGTCAGAGAGACACATCCATTGGCTGCCTCCCGCAGGCACCCTGACCGGGGCTGGGACCGAGCCTGCAACCCGGGCCTGTGCCCTTGACTGGAATCGAACCCGGGACCCTTCACGCCCCCGGGGCCGACGCTCTATCCACTGAGCCACACCGGCCGGGGCCACAGGTTCGCTTGCAGTGCTGCGCGCCGAGCTGGGCCCAGGGCAGACCCTCGCGCCCAGGAGGCCCGGGTCCTGTGCGGGGAGCGGCGCGGCGAAGGGCTCTCCGTGTTCAGGAGGAAGCGGGAGCTGCCCAGCGCCACGCACGGGGACTTTATCGGCCTCAGCCCCATGGGACAGCTTCGTGCTGGAAGCCAACCCCCTGGAGGGAGGGCGGGAGAAACCACCCCCTCCCGCCTCCTCCCCAAGACTCATCACTAGACGGATTAGCAGCTGGTCAACGTTCAGTTAACCTGGCCACTCAGCACAGGAAGTGCCACGGCGGCGGGCACCCGGGGAAGCTATGGGGCTGCGGGTCGGATTTCCCGGGCCTGGCCCGTGGCCCCAGCCGGAGCCTGCCTTCCTGGCACTGTCCTTCCTTCTCTCACTTTGGCTCGGGGAGCGGGCAGGGAGGGCCTGGAGGTCTGGCGAGGGGGAGAGGGGGTGCAGAGCGGGAGGGATTTCTCTGGGCATCCTGGCTTCTGGCCTGCCCCCCACTTTCCCACCCGCTTCACAGGAGCTCCCTGATGGTTCGGGCATCACGCTCCCCGCGTCCCAAACGTAACCTGCGTCTCCCCTGCGAACCCTGGATGGGCACCTACGCGCTTACACTGAGCCCGACGCCCCACCCGCTTAGCCCGAGCTGCGAGGTTCAGTGGGTCCCAAGCACGTTCGAATCCCAAAGGGCCGCTCGGAAATGTCCTAACGGAAGGACAGACACAGGGAACGTTGAGCAGCGCCGGCCGAGCGCGCGGGTGTGGGATGTGTGCCGGCGGGCTCCGTGGAGGACGGCCGGGGGCGGGGGGGGGGTCTTTGCTCAGGGGGTGCTGGCCGCCGGGATGGCCGTCGGAGGACGTGGGCCGCTGACCCCTTCCTCACGCCACCGCGAACATCAGCCCCTGCGGCCGGTCGTGTGGGAGGACGCTGGAGGGTGCTCGTGAGGCAGGAGCAGGAGCCATGGAGGAGGCGGTGGCCACGCGGCCGCGGGAAGGGAAGAGCCTTGGTCATCACGGCACCACCGAGTGAGAGGCGAGTAGAGATCAGGCGGAGAGCCGGCCAGTGTGGCTCAGTGGTTGAGCGTCGGCCTATGAACCTGGAGGTCACTGTTAGATTCAGGCTGGATCCCCAGTGGGGGGGCGTGCAGGAGGCAGCCGATCCATGATTCTCTCCCTGTCCCTTCCTCTCTGAAATAATATATATATACTAGAGGCTCTGTGAACAAAATTCATGCATGGGTGTGGGGGGTCCCCTCAGCCCAGCCTGCACCCTCTCCAATCTGGGACATCCCTCTCACTGCCCTCCCTGCCAACCTAATCACCCCCAATTGGCCCCCCCTGCCGGCCTGGTCACCTCTTACTGCCCCCCCCTGCCGGCCTGGTCACCCCCAACTGCTCCCCTTGCTGGCCTGGTCATCCCCAACAGCCCCCCCTTGCTGGTCTGGTTGCCACCAACTGCCCCCCCACCCTGCTGGCCTGGTCACCCCTCATGGCCCCCCTGCTGTCCTGGTCACCCCATGCAGCCTACTGTTCAGTCATTTGGTCGTCTCTCACTAACCCCCCTGCCGGTCTGGTCGTAGGCAGCCATCTCGTGAGGGTGTGACGGTCCATTTGCATATTACCTCTTTATTGTATAGGATTAAGAAAAGAAAAGTCAGATGGTGACGGCGTGGGGGGGGGGCGGTGTGTGTGGAGAGAATTACTCCTCTTGCAGAGGTGAAGGCTTCCCATGGCCGTCCTAGGCATTCGCTTTGCTCCTCCCCCTTTCCTCACAGACGTGGCTGCGTGGAGACGGGGAAGGGGCGGGGCTTGGTGAGCCCTGGCGAGGGACTGTCCCCTCTGGGGGGGGTGTCATTCCTGAGAGCCACGGCCACGGCCACGTTAGACCTCCTCAGGTGGACACCCTGGGAGGGGCACGGACCAGGCCGCCCGTTTAACCGGCGTTTACCGAGGGCGTCGATGGCCGGCAGCTCACGTCTCTGTTGGTTTCTGCGCGCGCCCTCTGTGTCGTGCACTTGGCCCCGCCTTTTCTGCCTCCCTTGCGGCTCCCGTGTTACGGGTCCGTGTTAATTCACCAAATGGCTTTGCAGCCTTACCCGTTGTGCTTACACATGCACCAGGGGCCCGGTGCACCAATTCATGCACCTTGAAAGGAAGTGTGGGCCGCGAGGCTGCGGTGGGCACAGGGGTGGTCTCGGCCCATCCTCCACGCCCCAGCCCGGCCCCTCCTGCCGCGGCCCCTGGTCCCCTCTCTGCCAGCAGCCCTGCCCCTGCTGCTGCTGCTCCCGTGTGCCGATGGTGCCGGCCTCGCTCGCAACCACTGGCGGCGCAGAGCAACTGGGGCCGGCGCCAACAGCACATGTGAGCGGGGCGGCTCCGTCAGTGGGTGCAAGTGGCGGCTGCTGCCCCGATCACCCCTCAGGAGCAGGGGGAGGTGGAGAAGCCCTCAGGGGCGATCAGGGCCAGCAGCCACAGCTCGCACCTGCTGACGGCGCCGAGCGATCTGGACCGGCACCGGGTGCCAGCAGTGGGTGTGAGCAGTGGCTCTGGCGCCCCTGCTCGCTCACATGCTCCACCATCCCGCCGCGGCCGATGCCCGCCATGTTCTGCGCACGCCCCCTGGTGGTCAGTGCACGTCACAGCAAACGGTTGTTCAGTTGTTCTGCCATTCGGTCTAGTTGCATATTAGCCTTTTATTATATAGGATATTTTGTGTAAATCCTCACCAGAGGATATTTTCCCATTGATTTTAGAGAGAGTGGAGGGGAGAGGAGAGACACAGAGAAAGAAACATTGATGTGAGAGAGACACATCGATCAGTTGCCTCCTGCAGGGCCAGGGATCGAGCCTGCAACCTAGGTACGTGCCCTTGGCCAGAAGCAAACCCAGGACCCTGCAGTCCGCAGGCTGACGCTCTATCCATTGACCCAGACCAGCGAGCGAGCATGTTTGTGTCCCAATGGGGGATGACAGAATATGTACCAAACAGTACGTGCTCGCCAAAGATGCCCACACGTGTCCGTCCACGCCACGTACGGACATGCGTCAGCCACGCTGGGAGATAAAACCCCCAGTGTTCGTCGCGGTTACATTTTGATGACGGGATTAGGAAGGTTTTTAGAATTTTTTGTCTCGATTTGAAAAATCTGTGCTTCCTACTTTTTCCGCTACAATAAGCTCCTATGACATTAACATAAAAGACTGGAGCGGGAGAGATAATTAAATCACCGAGGAAACCAGAAGTGTGGGTTTCTCATCTCTTTTAAAGCCGGTTTTCTATGAAAAAGGTAGGCTCGCTCGTGGCAAAAACATTAAAACCGTGAAGAAAAGTTCAAAAGTGGAAGCTACGAGCTCCCGGCCGACACCCCGTCTTTCGCGCTCCGTCCCCACAGCCCAGTGGCGTTGCTGGTTCATTTCCCCAGAAAATGTCTTACATATAAAACACCTTTCCTCCTACGTGAGTGGGATTTGATGTTCTGGAACCTTCCTTTTTGGTGACACTATTTCTTGGACATGGTGACCTATGAGCACATGCGGCTCTCCCTTGTTTAATTAACAAAAAGGTGTTGCCCTGCCCGGCATGGCTCAGCGGTCAAGCATCGTCCCAGGCACCAGGAGGTCTCTGGTTCGATTCTGGGTCAAGGGCACAGGTCCGGGTTGCGGGCTCAATCCCCAGTGGGGGGCGTGCAGGAGGCAGCCGATGGATGTTTCTCGTCATTGATGTTTCTCTCTCTCTCTCTCTCTCTAAAATAAATAAAACATATTATAAATGAATAAAAATGTAAAGAAAGGTTGTTGACGATGCCATCTTATGGGTGTCCCATAATTTATTTCCTAGGGAAACCCCCAGGTGTATTTCCTGCTACTATAACAATATTGCGCTTAGAATATTGTACGTACGTGCTGGCTTACTTTGAGGGTAGGTCAGTCGGATAGGGCCCTGGAAGTGGAATTGTTTGATCAACGGCACGTGGGTTCAGAAATTAATACGTATCGTCAGATAGCCCGTCCCAAAGCTTGACCAATTCAGCCCCATCCACTGCCTGTGGAGGGTGTCTGCTCGCTCACTCCTTGTGAGCACCGAGCACTTGAAGTGTTTAGTGGCCTCTTTTTTTTTAAAAAAAAAAATATATATTTTATTGATTTTTTACAGAGAGGAAGGGAGAGGGAGAGAGAGCTAGAAACATCGATGAGAGAGAAACATCGATCAGCTGCCTCCTGCACACCTCCTACTGGGGATGTGCCCACAACCAAGGTACATGCCCTTGACCGGAATCGAACCCGGGACCCTTCAGTCCGCAGGCTGACGCTCTATCCACTGAGCCACACCGGTCAGGGCTGGTGGCCTCTTACTAGTTGGATTTTTGAAGTTCTGAGTGAGGTGGAGCATTTCCCCGCCCGCGTTTAACGGCCGTTTCTAGCTCCCAGTGAACGTGTGTCCCTACTGGTCGTTTGCCCTTTATGATTAATTTGCCACCGCTTTTTATTTATGAAGGATCAGTCTTCAGTTATACACGCTACAAACCTCGTTCTCACTGTAATTTTTCTCTTAACATTTATAGTATTTATTTTTCTATAGAGAAGTATTTTTTTTTAGTCAAAAATCTTTGCCTTTTTTTTTTTTGGCTTCTAAGTTTTATGTGATATTTAACCCTTCTCCACTCCAGGGATTAAAATATAATTCATCGTGTCATTCTCTGGTGAAGGGACTTTTGGTCTCCCTAGCTTCATGCTCTCTGGGGGGAGTTTGGGAGGGGCAGGGAGGCAATGTGCCCTCACCTGGGTGTGCCCTCCCCTGGGTGAATGGGTGAATGGGTGTGCCCTCCCCTGGGTGAATGGGTGTGCCCTCCCCTGGGTGAATGGGTGTGCCCTCCCCTGGGTGAATGGGTGTGCCCTCCCCTGGGTGAATGGGTGTGCCCTCACTTGGGTGTGCCCTCACCTGGGTGAATGGGTGTGCCCTCACCTGGGTGAATGGGTGTGCCCTCCCCTGGGTGAATGGGTGTGCCCTCCCCTGGGTGAATAGGTGTGCCCTCACCTGGGTGAATGGGAGTGCCCTCACCTGGGTGAATGGGTGTGCCCTCACTTGGGTGTGCCCTCACCTGGGTGAATGGGTGTGCCCTCACCTGGGTGAATGGGTGTGCCCTCACCTGGGTGAATGGGTGTGCCCTCACCTGGGTGAATGGGTGTGCCCTCACCTGGGTGTGCCCTCACCTGGGTGAATGAGTGTGCCCTCCCCTGGGTGAATGAGTGTGCCCTCCCCTGGGTGAATGGGTGTGCCCTCCCCTGGGTGAATGAGTGTGCCCTCCCCTGGGTGAATGGGTGTGCCCTCCCCTGGGTGAATGAGTGTGCCCTGACCTGGGTGAATGGGTGTGCCCTCCCCTGGGTGAATGGGAGTGCCCTGACCTGGGTGAATGGGTGTGCCCTCCCCTGGGTGAATGGGTGTGCCCTCCCCTGGGTGAATAGGTGTGCCCTCACCTGGGTGAATGGGTGTGCCCTGACCTGGGTGAATGGGTGTGCCCTGACCTGGGTGAATGGGTGTGCCCTCCCCTGGGTGAATGGGTGTGCCCTCACCTGGGTGAATGGGTGTGCCCTCACCTGGGTGTGCCCTCCCCTGGGTGAATGGGTGTGCCCTCACCTGGGCCCCTGCCTACCAGGCCCTGGGCACCCAGGACTCCTTCACAGCCACACGCTCCGGCCTCCAAAGGGGCAGCGCATTCAGGTTGCCACGTGGCCCTCGTGCCAGGCCTGGGTGCAGGCCGCCTCAGGAATGCCAGGAAGCCCTCCGGGGACCCTCCAACCCCGGACCGTGCCTGGGCGTCTGGGCCTGTCGTATCCCCGCCTCACACCTCAGACCTGAATTACAAAGGCGAGGAACACCCTAGGGCCGTTGATGCCAGTTCTGTTTTCTGGCTGAGGAAGTCGGGGTCGCGCAGTCTGTGAAGGGCAGGTCGGGAGGCCTGTACGCCAGGCCCCTGTCCCCAGGGCTGGCCCCTCGCAGCTCATGTCCTCTCTGAGCCGGTTTCCCAGGTGGCTCCCCGAGGACGGTCTGCACTTGCTGCTCTTGGTCACCCGACTGATGAGACTGAGCTGAGCACACAGTAGGTGCTTTATGAACCCCTGTGGATGGGTCATTGGCATTGCAGGCTGGGCACTGCGCCCAGAAGATCCGCTTTGGATGTGGGTTTGAGTCTGTCTTGGGGAACAGCTGGGACAGGCCTCCAGGTCCCCTGGCACGGAAGCCAGGGGCACGGGGTGGGGGTGGGTTGGCGCGGTGACTGGCTCGTGAGGACCTGCAGGGAGGGGAGGGGGCGTTCGCGGCTGTTCTCGGAGGCTCCCGTGCAGGTGGGCAGGGCTGCCCCATGTCAAGGGCAGCATCCGGGAGATCACCACAGGCTCCGGGCTGTGCTGGACTCGGGGCTGCGGCTCCTCCCTGGCCCCGACGGGACGTCCGGCCCAGCGTGTGTGCGGATCCCCCAGTGCAACCCCGGATGGCAGGGAGCCATCCATGACGAGCTCAGGCCTCCATGCTTCACATATTAAATCTGCTCAGAGTATTAAATAATTCCCCTTCAGTGATCCCGGGAAATTTAATTAGCGCTGGCCTCCCGACGGACTGCTCTGCCGGTTCGGAGGTGTGTTCGAGGAAGGAGGCCCGGGCTCCCGCGGGGCGCGGGCGGGGCCGGCGGGGTCCCTACTCCCACTCAGAGCTCCGCCTTCCGCCAGCGCTTACTCCGGGGTCCCAGAGGGATCGGGGTCCCTCCGGCCCTCATGGCTGGGAGGTTACGAAGGCCCTGACCCCGAGCTGGCCCTGCTGGTCTGTGCGGGCAGCGACGCTGACCTCCGGCCTTGTTCTTTGCTAAAATGTGTTTTTATTGATTTCGGAGGAGAGGGGCGACGGAGGGAGAGGCAGAGACCTCCATGGTGAGAGAATCATGGATCGGCCGCCTCCTGCACGCCCCCTACTAGGATGGAGCCGGCCTCCAGGCATGTGCCCTGGACCGAAATCGAACCCGGGCCCCTTCAGTCCGCAGGCCGACGCTCTCTCCGCTGAGCCACGCCTGCGAGGGCCGTTTTTCCTGATGTCCAACACAATCCAGGTGCACAAGGACACACAGAATAATCAATACAGCCCAAAAGGGGGAACTTAAAAATGACCCCTGTCCGCGGCGCCGAGGGCATCTCCGCGGCCCGGAGGGCGGGTCCCCGCCGCCGCGTCAGGGCCCGGGAGTGCGGTCCACGCAGCGCCTGACACACCGCCCCACTGGACGGCACAGACGCCGCCGTGGCGAGTGTCACGTGGAGCTGCTCTCCGGCCCTCGATGCCACAGCCGTGCCGTGGGTCCTGCGTACGTCTCGGGAGCTGAGGCTGAGCCTGTTCCCGAGGGTCTGCCTGGGGTGACTGCCTACCAGTGGCGCCGCGGGGTGAAAGGTTAAACACATTGGGAGCTCTGAGTGCCAATCTGCCTCGGGGAAGGTGCCGCCGCCTTCATCCCGCCCTCCGGCCCGCGCCCGTGCCCACGCCGAGGGCCGTTCCGCAGCCCCGAACCCTGGCCTTGACCCATCGTTTCTAAACCCCGCAGGTGGCAGCAACGGAGGCGACTTTCGTTCTGATTTTCTTTGCTTTGGTGGCTGGCGACATTGGATGTTTTCCTGACTTTGGGGTTCTTTTTAAAAAAATTATTGATTTTTTATGGAGTTCAGAGAGGAAGGGAGAGGGCGAGAGGGAACGTGGATGATGAGAGAGAATCACTGACGGGCTGCCTCCTGCACGCCCCGCACCGGGATGGAGCCCTGGCCAGGAACTGAGCTGGGACCTCCCGGTTCATAGGTCGGCGCTCAAGCCCTGAGCCCTGGGCCGGGCAGGTGTTAGGCGCTGGTTCTGGCGAGGGCAGCCCCAGGGGAGCGGGCATCCTGGTGCCGGTGCCCTGCGCATCGCAGAGGGCAAGGGGCCCGCGGCTCTGCCCTCTCGCTTTCGGAGGGCCCGAAGGTCAAGTGGAAAATTCTCGTTGTTTGTAATGATGCCACATCCCCCGCCTTTTCCTTTTTTTTTTTTTTAAATATATTTTATTGATTTTTTACAGAGAGGAAGGAAGAGGGATAGATAGTCAGAAACATCGATGAGAGAGAAACATCGATCAGTTGCCTCTTGCACACCTCCTACTGGGGATGTGCCCGCAACCAAGTTACATGCCCTTGACCAGAATCGAACCCGGGACCCTTCAGTCCGCAGGCTGACGCTCTATCCACTGAGCCAAACCGGTTTTGGCCCGCCTTTTCCTTTTAAAAGCATCTCCTCGTCATAGTCGATGTTTTAACACCCACGTGTCCGTGTGGTTCTGGGGGGGACTGGGCTGTGAGAACAGAGCAGGTGCGTCCCTAAGCCCTGGGAGGGGGCACAGCGCCGCCCCACCTGGCCCGGCCCGGCTCTCCAGCTCCCGACTCCCCCTCCCTCCCGCCGGGGGCGCGATGCCACGCACCCATCTCTCTCTTCTCCTCTGTCTCCGGCTCCCTAAACCTGCTCTCAGTCACCTCTCGTTGGAGATGATGAAGAAAACTGGGGGGCGGGGGGGCGGGGAAGAAATCCAGGCGTTTTGCCCACACAGTTCGGAACACCTGGATGCTGGAAACACAGAGAAGTGGGGTGCCTTTTCCTGTCTGTCCAGCTGTCTCATCCTGTGACACCCCAGCGCACGCTCTGTCCTCTGCTGTCCGTCCGTCCTGGCGGCGCGCACCCCTTCAGCGGCGTCAGAGTGGCCGAGCGCACCCTCTCCCGGCCAGAGCGCCGTTTCCGTGCGGCGGCTCAGCGAGGCCTCTTCCCACAGGACTGCCGGGGTTGCCTAGCAATCCGACAGCACTCTGCCTCGGCAGAGCCGGCTGGGATGGGTTTTCCTATTTTTAATTTGTTTTCTGGGCGGGTATTATTGTGCAAGCACAGGCTGAGCTCAGAGACACGGCGTGCGTCCCACTCAGAGCAAGCGGGGCTGAGCGGGGAGACCCCCGGGCCCCCGAAGGCACGCGGCGTCTGTGGGAGGAGGCGCCTGGGGACCCTCTGCTCAGGCCCCTCGCCCCTGCCCCGGGCCACCCAGGCGCTCCAGGCCGCTGTGCAATCCCTCGGCCCGAGGGGAGTGCAGTGCGTGGCCTGCGGATGCGGGTGGCCCCCCGCACCGCCCGCTCTCCCGCTGACATTTCCCATCCACGTGGGAGGGACACGGGACGCTTTGCGAGCCCTGCACCTTCCTCTCGAGGGGATAAATGTCAGGACGGCAAGCCACCGGGGGCCGACAGAGAGCTGCTCGCCCTTAAATCAAAGATGGTGTCTGGACTTGTGCGTGACACTGCAGACGCGTGACAGGCTCCCCTGCGTGGGAGATGCGGGTGTGCTGGGGTGGGGTCACGGCCTGGAGGGGCTGCCGCCGTGCGGGAGACCCGCAGGCATGGCCACTCGGCCTCGGTTTTCCCACCTGTAGAATGGGCTGTACCAGGGACCCCCGGCCTGGCCCCCGGCTCTGACATGGGGAAGCAAACGGAGGCACAGAGAGCGGCCTCGGGGACAGTGCTGTGGTGAAGGAGAAGGAAGAACGTTCTAGAAATGGAGTGGACAGCAGGGCCACCTGCTTGAAATGATGAAGTGCGCTGAGGAGGGACCACGGGCTAGTTTGCCTGGCGGCTCCCCTGGTGACCCCGTTCCGGTGGGGTGTTGGGGAGGAGGGGGGAGATGATGGCACAGGCTTGTGGGGGGGGGGCGCAGCGTCTAGGGACAGTTCTTTTTTTGTGTGTTTTATGGCAGCGTGAGGAGAGGAGAGCCGGCCAGCCACCAGGATCTGGTCCAAACCGGCCACGGCCAGGTAAGACCCCGGCCCGGCTCAGCTGGTGTTCAAGAGCGGCACAGCAGGCACGTGGCGGCCGCAGCCCGGGCCGTCTGTGTGCTGGACGGCTGGACGGCTGGACGTGTGGCCTGCCCTCGTCTGGACCGCCGCCCTCCCGGTCGCCTTCTGCCGCCCGTGGGTTCGCCTCCTCGCTCCGTCACTGGCGTGTCCTCTCTCCCCGGGGCCTCCTTCACGCGGGACTGCCTGGTGCTGGAGCGCATCTCCCAGGAGCCTCCCGGGAGGCGGTGCCTGGGGAGTGAGTTCATCGGAGCGCCTGCTCGCTCATGCGTCTTCACGCGAATCTCACGTTTGGTTGTTGATTTGGCCCAGGAAGCAGTTTCTAGGCCAGAAAGCCTGTCCCCCCGGCACGTGGAAGGCACTGCCCCGGCGGACCCCCCGTCCTGCTGAGCTCCACAGCGCATCCTCCTCCCGCAGCGCATCCTCCTCCCGCAGCGCATCCTCCTCCCGCAGCGCATCCTCCTCCCGCAGCGCATCCTCCTCCCGCAGCGCATCCTCGTCCCGCAGCGCATCCTCGTCCCGCAGCGCATCCTCGTCCCGCAGCGCATCCTCCTCCCGCAGCGCATCCTCCTCCCGCAGCGCATCCTCGTCCCGCAGCGCATCCTCCTCCCGCAGCGCATCCTCCTCCCGCAGCGCATCCTCCTCCCGCAGCGCATCCTCCTCCCGCAGCGCATCCTCCTCCCGCAGCGCATCCTCCTCCCGCAGCGCATCCTCCTCCCGCAGCGCATTCTCGTCCCGCTGGTCCTCCTGGGCCTCACGCAGGGCACCGTGCTGGCCCCAGGGTTTTGTTTCCCATGACGAGGGGCCTCCGTGTGGGTCCCTGCCCCTCCATCGCGTGGAGAACGTGGAAACTCACTTCTGGGAAAGTTTCTTGAATTAAATAATCGACGACCCTCTCTCCCAGCCACACATGACCTTGTCCCCGAGTCCTGCACCCTCCCTTCTCCCTTCCTCCGCTTGTCTTTGGCTTGGCGTCCGGACCTGCCTCGCGTTGTCGCCCGTCTGCTGAGGCTTCTCTTGCTGTTCTCCCGCGTTTAACCCCCCCGCCGTTCTTTTGTTCCCCAAATGTTCTCCTGAAAGCAGCACCTGCCTCCTGGTCCGCGGGCGCTGCTGCGCGGAGGGCATAGAACAGGCCTGTCTCCGACGCTGCCTCCTGCCCGGGCCCTGCCCTGGGTTGCGGGCGGCTCTTCCTCCGAAGGCTGTTTGCTCACAGATGGAGGCCCTGATGGCTCCGAGGCCAGCCGGCTGGTCTCCGGGCGTCCGGAAGGGGGAGCTCCGCTGAGGGCTGGGGACGGCACAGAAACCCCCCGTTTCTCCTCCAACCCCCAGGAGCAGGGGAAACGCCTGGGGGCTGAGCGGGTCCCTTGGCCTCGCCGTGCGGATACCCCTCTGTCCCCTCTGTCCTCTCTGTCTCGTGCATGAAGTCCCCCAGGCCCAGAGCCCCTGTGTCACCAACCCAGGGAAACGGCCCCCCGCCCCCCGCAGTGATCTGGGGTTGCAGCCACCTGGGATCTGAGGGCTCTTTCAAGGAGCTGCTCTGAGTTGCCTGCCCCACCTGTTCCGAGCCTTTGCAGGACCTGTTTCCCCCCCCACCCCCCCACCCCCCGCCCCGTGGGCTCAGGACGCAGCCCCGGGAGGCCCGCTCTGCTGTCCTTTGCACCTGGACCCACCTTGCGGGGTTTCCTTCCCAGTTCTCCAGGTCCTTGGGGGTTTATAGCTTCGACACAGCCTTCCTTGCTCGAGTTAGCGGGCTTGTCGGGGGGAGCAAAAGCAGCTACATGTGTTCCATCGTCGTTTTAGGAACCAAATCTCCTTGTGCTTCTTCCCTGATTATTACTGCAAAGGACCGTTCCCCGCTCCTCCGCCACGTCCTCACTTCAAAAATGAGCGTTCCGAATGCGACATTCGTAGAATTCTACCGACCTCCTGGTCGGCCCTCCTGTGAGGACACGGACGGGCGAGCCCTCCCTGGCTAGAAGGACAGGTTCTCCGGGCTCTGTCCCCCCGGGGACCTACTGACCTCAGGTCCTGAGGCCGCAGATGCCGACTTCAATCCACCCGCAAGGAGTCTGAGTGGCCCTACTGTGTGCTGAGCACTGGCTGGTCCTGGCGGCGTTTGGGAACAAGGCGTGTGCGGTCTCTATGCGAAGAGGCCTCCTGAGGGGGGGGGCAGCGGGTGAGGGGGAGCGGTGTTCTCAGCCATGGGTCCAGGCCCCGAGCGCCTGGACCCCCGGGCGGCGGAGGACAGAGAACCGGTAGGCCTTGTGAGCGGGACGTGCCCTTCCAAGCATGGGGGCTGCGGAGGTCAATCGCCGGCAGCTGCCTTGCTGTGAGACAGGGCGTTTACCGGGGCTCAGCTGCAGGCCGAGCAGCTAACTCCAAATGATGCGGCACGATCCCCGCTGGCCGACAGGTCAGTGCCCACACACGTCGGGCGGGGCCCACAGCGCCAGGCTCCTCAGCGAGCAGTGGCCCCTCGTCTCGGGCCCTGTCTGGCCTCCGTGCTCTGCAGGGGAGGCGGCGGGGCGGGGCGGGGCGGAGGCCGGGCACGGGGCACGGGGCACCCAGGAGCTGGGCTGTGGCCCTCTCCTCACGGCTCGGATCTCCAGGCCTGGCCAAACCCGGGCTCCACGTTCAGCCTCCCGCGGAAAAGCGGGGCGGTCACATCCGAGGAGGAATGTCACTGTCCCAGGAGCAGCATCCAGAAGCGGAACAACCTGGGCCAGTTTTCCAGTTGTTGTTATTTATTTTACTTTTAAAAACATATTTTTATTGATTTCAGAGAGGAAGGGAGAGGGAGAGAGAGAGAGGAACATCAGTGATGAGAGAACCATCATGGATCGGCTGCCTCCTGCACGTCCCACACTGGGGCTCCATTTGTTTTTAGATTGAGGCTGTTTTAGGGTGCAGCACCCCTCCCCCGCCCTGCCCATTGGTGGCGGGTTCTGGGCACTGTGTCCGTCTGTCTGTCTGTTGCTTAGAAAACAGGGCGGAGGCCCTGCCCGACCTGCCTCCTGTTGGGGACAGTCCCGGCCTCTGGCCTGCTTGGTGCTGGAGGGCGCCCTCACTGCCCCGCTGCCCTTCAGGGCGGGTCAGCGCAGGGTCCCCAGCCCATCCGCTTTCTTTCTGCCCCCCCCCCCAAGCTGGAGACCCTCCCTGGCCCTACATCCGGCCCCTTCCCTGGGTTAGGGACGCCTGGGAGTGGGGACAGGGACTCCCCGCTCTTCCGATTCTAGGCAAACCCCAAGCTGACCTCAGACAGGCAGGGAAGACATGTTTAACCCCATTGATTTGGCACCTGGACCCTGAGTGGCCGGCTCCCCCCCTCAGGGAGGCCAGGACCCGGGTTTCAGGCCCTAATAAGGAGGCGCAGACGGGCGAGCAGAGGAGGGGGGCTTTCACCCCGTGTCCGGAGTCCCATTGATGGGGCTCCCTGGTGTGGTCCTTTCTGGGCCAGCGCAGGGTGGGGGGGTGGGGGGTGGGGGGGGAAGGCAGGGTCCTGACGGGGGCTGCTGGCTCCCACCAGCGGCTGGAGGAGGGAGCCGAGGCGGGGCTCTGGGCGGAGGGCGGCGCTGGAGGGAGACCCCCCCACCCCCCCTACCCCGCCTTACCCATCGCCCTGGCGCTAGGCTCTGCGGGGCTGGGCTGCGGGCGCCTGGGCCCGTCTGGTGCAGCCGGCGGCCCTCCCTGCCGCCTCCCCCCTCACCGTGAGGCCGCAGGCGGAGCCCCCTCCCTCGGGCGCTGCGCACACAGCCCCGCCGCCGCTGCCGCGTGCGCCTGCCGTCTCCTCGCTCCGGCTGCAGCCAGCGAGCCAGAGGAACGAGGGAGAGAAAAGGGGAGGAGAGAGGAGAGAAAGAGAGGGAGGGAGGGAGGGGGCGAGAGGCGGAGAGGAGGGAGGCAGAGGCAGAGGCTGCGAGGACGGAACGAGCGCGGGGCTGCGAGCCGGCAGAGCCTCCTAGGACCGCGGCCCGCCGCCCGCAGCCGCTCGCGTGGTCGCAGGAGACGCGGACGCCGCCGGAGCCCACCCCTGGCGCCCTCGCTGCCGGCCGGCCCTGCCCGCGCGCCCGGGACGCCGCCGCCCGCTCGGCGGCCAGGATGCAGCCGGGGCATGGCCGCCCGGACCCCGTCCCCTGCCGCGGGGAGCGCTGAGCCCGTGAGTAGCCGGCCCTCTCTGCGCGCTGAGCTCGCGGTCATTACCACCACGCGGCGGGGGGGGGGGGGGGGGCACGGCCCTGGGAGGGGCCCCCAGGACCCCGCAGGCGGCGGTGGAGCGGGTGGGGCCCTGGGTGCAGGGGCAGCCAAGGGGTGGCGCCCTCAGGGTCAGGGTCTCCGCGTAGGGTCGGGGCTCCCGGTCCCTCCGGGTTGGGGTCCGGGCACGTGGCCCAGCGGGGCCGGAGGGCGATGCTGTGAACGCGGAGGCCGGCTCCATGGAGACGCTGGGAGTCCCGCGTGGCGGTGGGGCTGGTGGTGGTGTCGCGGCGGCGGCGGCGGCACCGGGAACTCCCGGGGGGGGGGGGGGAGGGGGGCAGGCGCACGGAGATCCCGGCCCTGCCCGGGACCTCGCGGGGTGCAGTGGCTCTGCTGCCGGCGCCCAGGCCCGGGAAGGAGTGCCGAGTGGTCCCCCCGGAGGAGGGCTTACTGAGGAGTTGGTGACCCCAAGGAGGGCAGCGCTGGAGGGGGAGCAGCGGGGGCGGGCGGCGCGGGGGCCGCCAGGGGGCGGGCGGGGGCGATCCCGGCGAGCCTCCGGAGCGGCCTTAGGGGGCTCCGGCGGAACCCAGGCTTCTGGCAGCGTAGGGTGACCCTAGGGGCAGGCACAGCCCTGGCCAAACTTTCTTCCCCGGCGGCCCCAGGAGTCGTGGGGTCTCGGGTGTCCTCGGAGGTCGCAGACGCCGGGCTCGGAGCCTCCCCCGCTGCGTTTCCGCAGCGCCCTGGGCGCGGGGGGCGCGGGCTCGGAGCCCAGCGTGGAGGGACAGTGGTCCGGTCTGGGGTCCAGTCTTACGTGGGGTGGGGTGGGGGGTTCCTGGGAGTCACACCCCGCCCCTGCCGAGCGCCACGGCTCCCAGGGGCTGGCTTGTTTTCCTCGCCACCTTAAAAAGCGCTCCTGCGGCGCCCCTCCTCTGCGGGGGGCGGGGGGGGGCACATGACCGACAGGGACCGGGCCTCCACCCCTGGGCGCGCCCCGCTACCCCCTCGGCGCCCCCAGGTTAAGTGGCTTGTCCCGCGCGCAGGTCGCTAATTCCCCGCGGAAGCACAGGCGGCGTGGGGATGCCCTCGGCGCCAGGCAGGGGCAGGCGCAGGGCTGGGCCGCCGGGCCGGGGGGCCGCCGGGCCGGGGAGCGGGGCCGTGAGCCGGCGGGGCCGTGGGCGCCTGGTCTGCAAACACCGTCGTTTAACAAGTGGAAACATTTGCGGCAGAACCTGCGCCTCGTGCGCGCGCAGCTGCGGGGATGTCTTCATTAGGCGCGTGGTTCCCGGGATGTGACACCGAGTCAACCAGACCCGCCTGGGGAGGGGAGCGAGCACCGGCGGAGGGGAGAGAAGTTCCGGCAAAGCGCCGCCTGCCGAGGGCGCCTGGCTGCCGGTGGGGGGCTTCCCCTGGCGGAGGAGCGCCCTGCGGGGTGGCTTCGGGGCGCGCCCCCTCCTTCCCCGCCCCCTGTCCCCCGCTCCCCCTACCCCTGGGCGCGAGCTCTCCGTGTGCTGAGGGCCAAGGCTGCCCCTCGCTCCCTCCTGGAGCTGGAGGCCTCCCCGCGTGGGCACAGGTCAGGGGCGCAGGGCACACTCCTGGGGGCAGCGCTTAACCCCTCATTCCCGCTGGGAGCTTCTGGGAGGGGCAGGGCCGCCCCCCAGCGTGGCTGAGGTGGGAGCCCCGTGGGGCGAGGCGGCAGGGCGCCGTTGAGGGGCGCACCCTGCGGAGACCGCCTGGGCCTGGTGTCCAGGGGAGGGTTGGCCATGGCGTGTGGGCTGTTTGTGCTTGGCGGCTGGGGTTTTCGGGGAAGAGTCCCAACAGGGTCCCCTCCCCCATAACAAGAGGACTCCAGTGACCGCTCTGAGCCACCCTCCAGGGTCCCCGGGGCTTGGAGAGACCTCTGTCCACCCGGGGTCACCACAGGTCGCAGGGAGCAGCCGGGAGTCCAGGAAAGCGCCTCTGGCCCGCGCGGCGCCCTCCGGCAGGAGGCACTGCCCTTCCGCAGGGACCAGGAGTGAAGGCAGCGGCCTGGGCGCCCCCCCTGCCTCTGGGGGTGCAGCGGTGCCAGCACCAAGGACAGGGCCAGGGGCCTGCAGTTCGCCCTCCGCCCTGCTGTCCTGGGGCCGCTGGGGGCGCTGAGAGCTCTCCATGACCCTGCCGTGGCCACGCAGAGCCCAGGCCCCCACAGGCAGGCTAGCAGGAGGCAGGTGGGAAGGCTCCTGGGACCAGGTCAGAGGGCACCTGGCTGCTCCCGCCGCTCACTCAGCTCTGAGCATCGCACGGCGCTCGGAGACGTGGAGAGAGAGGCCCCGGGCTGACGGGGAGGAGCTGGGGTGGTGGAGAGAGAGGATGCCTTCTCCAGTCCGGTCCTCGCCTGCCTGGTCCAGGTCGGGGGCTGCCTCTCCCCTGCACCCCTCTCTGATAGCCGCCCCCCCAATCTGACTCGAGGCCCCGCTACTGTGTGACGCGTGGACATTGGAGGCTTGCTCCCGGGCGGGGATGCGGAGGGTTTACCCCGCCGGTGCGCACGGCTGTCCGATGCTTGTGCGATTAGGAGCGAAAGCAGGTCCTACCCCACCCCGAGGTGTCAGGGTGGCGGCCCCGGGGGCGGCTGGAAAGGGGCCTGGGAGCGCGCGCAGGCGGCCACCACACGCAGCGTCGCACTCGAAATGGAAATGTTTCTCCAGGTGGCAGCGCGGGGCTTGCCTCCTGTCCCGGCCTGCGGCGTGTGGCTCCATGTTTATTTATGTCCTGGCTCCTGCTCCATACTCTGTTATCAAGACAAATGGAAGCTGACGCGCAGCTGACACGGGGTGAGGGATTTTTTATTTTTAAACAAGTGAAGGGGAACAGCCACCTCGCAGCTCCCCGCTCCCACACCTGGGATGGGGCGCTCCCCCTGGGCACCTGCCTCTCCCCACACCCAAACGCAGCCCGTCCGCACCCAGTCTCTTTCACTGGCTGCCCCCCCCCCATCTTTCACAGAGCGACACGCCGTCTCCATGGGCTCATGAAACATCCCAGCAGCCCGCTCTTTCTCTCTGCTGCCTCTCTGCAGAGCTTCCCCTCGAAGCCGCCGACTCCCTTTATTTATTTACTAGGGGCCCAGTGCACGAATTCGTGCCCCTCGAAAGGAACTGTGGGCCGCGAGGCTGCGGTGGGCACAGGGGCAGGTCTCAGCCCATCCTCCGCGCCCCTGCCCAGCCCTTCCCGCTGCGGCCCCGGCCCCCTGTCTGCTAGCAGCCCTGCTCCCACCGCCGCCGCTCCCATGCGCCGATGGTGCTGGCCCCGCTTGCACCCGCTGATGGCACGGAGCGATCGGGGCCAGCACCAGCCGGGGTGCGAGTGGTGGCTGCTGCCCCGATCGCCCCTCAGGAGCGGTGGGAGGTGGAGAAGCCCCCAGGGGCGATCAGGGCTGGCAGCTGCTGCTCGCACCCGGTGATGGCGCCGAGTGATGGGGACGGGCGCCGGGCCCTGGCAGCGGGTGTGAGGGGCAGCTCCGGCAATGGCAGTGGGTGCAGGCAGGGCAGGACCACGGTTGGCAGGAGCAAAGAATTTTCAGTGACCACTAGAGGCTCGCCCGATGACAGTGTCCGGCACCCTGCCTTGGTCTGGCACCTCTGCTCACCTGCTCCACCATCCCACCGGGGCCCATGACTGCCTTGTTCCACACACGCCCCCCTGGTGGTCAGCGCACATCATAGCGACCGGTTGTTCCGCCATTCGGTCTATTTGCATATTAGCCTTTTATTATATAGGGTAACGGCTGGCCCCATCCCCCTCTGCCCTGGCTGTCTGTGTCTCTCCTCCCCGCCCTCCCCCCCCATCCTGTCTGAGTGGCACCTGTGCGAGGCGGGGATGGCCCTCGGGGCGTCACTGGACGGCAGTGGTACTGAGCACGTGGTGGGGTCTTGTTCGGGGTTGGGGATCCACCGACAGAAAGGTGAGAATCCTCACTTAAAGAAACACCTCGAGAGGTGGACTGATTTGGCTTACAAAATACATCTTTTTACGTGCCAGGCCCTTAGTCCGTTAATTTGGAATCACCGTTTCTCCAACACATGAGCCGACACGGGAATATGCCATGGAAGGTGACGAGATAATAAAGAGCCTAAGGCCTGTCACTTTATTATTATTATTATTATTATTATTATTAAATACATATTTTATTGATGTCAGAGAGGAAGGGAGAGGGAGATAGAATCATCAATGAGGAGAGAGGATCATGGACCGGCTGCCTCCTGCACGCCTCCCAGTGGGGATGGAGCCGGCAACCTGGGCCTGTGCCCTGACCGGGACTCGAACCCTGACCTCCTGGTTCCTAGGCCGAGGCTCAGCCCCTGCGCCAGGCCGGCCGGGCTGTCACTGTATGTGAAAGTGCTCGCGGTCCGTACATTGCTCTTTGGAAGGTGTCGCGGAGTCTGGGGGGAGAACGGGCCGCTCTCTGAGGAGCAAGGTGGCCACATGAGGGACGGCCAGCCGGCGGGGTCCCCGGGGCCTGGGAAGGACTGTCCATGTCACTTGAGACGCAGGGGCCTGGCGGTGTGCCCTGTGTGACAGGGCAGCTTCCTGTGCGTTGAGACGCCGCTCTCTGTCGCTCAGGCCAGGCCGGTTGGGCTGCTCTGCGGGGGCGGGGGCGGGGGGGGGCTCGGGTTGCAGGGGGAGGTGGGAGGGGGGGAGTGGGCTGGACTTGGCGGCTTCCTCGGAGGACCAAGAGCCTTGAGGCAGTTCCCTTTGGAAGGCTTTTGTCTTGAAGGTTTAATTGTTCGAAGTCAGAGCGTGTTCCCAGCAGCGAGGAAGCGGGAGGCTGTACACCATTTTAGCTGAATTTCCCCGCGTGGCTTTGGTTAGCGGTTGTACCAAGCGCTTCCTCCCGAGATTCTAGAATAACAGCGGCGTGGGCGAGGCAGCTGCCAGGCGCCCCCCCGCATCCCCGCCTGGCCCACGGGCGCCGTGCGCAGGCCCCGCCAGGTGTCTGCCCGACGATGCTCGGGGGAGTCAGCGGCCCTTCTGGTCCAGCGTGGAGCTGGCTGGGGCCTGGGGACCGGGAGGAGAGGCGGGGGCCAGGGACGGCTGTTGCAGAAACCATCCGCGTGCAGAGGAGCGCACGGCCTGGGGACGGACCGACACCGGCTGCCGGCCGGCCGCCCGCTCCTCCGGGTGCGGCCTGGATGCGGGCCTGGCGGGTGTGTTTAGTCTGAGGGCGGGGAGCATCCTGGGTGCCTCCGTCCATCCGCGGCATCTTGTCTCACCTCAGAATTCCCTCTCCACCCAAACCAGCACGCCGGGAGGAGCCGACCCCCGATGCGCGCCTCCCAGGGCGGCTCCTCCGTGTCACACGGTGAGAGCCCTGCGGATGCCACCCGGCGCGGCACGTGCTCTCAGCCCCGGCGACGCTGCCCGCCCCGGCCACCCTTGGGTGCGAGGACGCTTCTGCTTCTCGCTCAGTGAGCGTGGCTCACCGAGGCACGGCTTTGCAGAGCCCATGAGAAGCGAACGTGAAGTGTGCGTGTCTCGGGAATATCGGCTCCCCTCAGTGGAGGGGCCACGTGATGCCGCCAGGCCTGGCTGGTTCCGCCGCAGGGACAAGGGACTGTCCCCAGGCCCCTGGGAGACTGGGGTGCTGGTGCCCACCTCTGGGGGTGCTGGCCACAGCGCATTCTGCTAAGACTGGGGATCCCAGCGGGACAGAGACGTGGCGGAGACATGGACGGTGCGGGTTATTGTTTTCAGGGGACTGACATTGTCACCAACACCCAGACGTCTGTCCCTCCCCTTCCCCTGGATACTGGGTGTATCCAGTCTTAGCGCCCAGACGTCTGTCTGATACGTGGACAGCTGTGAACTTTGACCCGATGGCCCACGGGAGGGACAGGAGGCTGCAGGGTGGTCTTGCTCGATGGGGAAGCCGCCGTCCTGGTCCTCACCGCGAGAGCCTCGCGTTGGAGTCTGGGGAAACGTTCAGCGTGACCAAGGCAAGCTCTTGAGCGCGGCGTCCCCTCCCCCGGGCAGGCCTGCCCCGGGCCGATGCGGGAGACCGCCCTGAGCTGCGTTCGCACACACTCCCTGCGTCCCGGCCGGCCCGGGGCTTGGCGCACCGCTGCCTGCTGCTGGGCCGTGCCCGCCGCAGTGTGTGCGTCTGACCGTCTTGCAGAGCTGAGCGCCGCTTCCCTGGCCGGCCCAGGCGCGAGCGGGGACATGGACTGTCCCTGGGGGCTCCCCGCCGAGCGTCGAAATCTCCTTTTAAAAGTAGAACTTGTGCCCGGCCGGCGTGGCTCAGGGGTTGAGCGTCCACCTAGGAACCAGGAGGTCAGGGTTCGATTCCGGTCAGGGCACAGGCCCGGGTTGTGGGCTCGATGCCCAGTGGGGGGCGTGCAGGAGGCAGCCAGTAAATGATTCTCCCTCGTCATGGATGTTTCTCTCTCTCTCTCTCCCTCTCCCTTCCTCTGAAATCAATAAAAACATATTTAGAAAAAAAATAAAAGGAGAAGTTGTGCAGCGCAGACGGGCAGAGCTGCGCCGGGCCAGCGGGGAGGGCGTTGGCGTTTGCGTGCCCCAGGTGTCCTCTGTCCTTGTCACATGTCACCACGGAGACCGACAGAGGGAGAAGTAATCACCCCCCTTCCTGCCATGGACGTGATCAGATGTTTTGCTGAGATCCTGAGAAGAACGCTCCGAAGACCAGACGGGGAAATGTCGAGCCGCAGGGTAATTTCTCAGGAAGCCGTGAGCGCTGGGAAATGCGCTTGAAAGGAAGTGTGTCGCTCATAATCCTAGCTGTGATGCTTGCTGCTTTGGAGTGCATCCGTGTACCCGAAAATTCCAGAAGGGACTAGGGCTGTTGGAGGGGAGGGGCATGCTCTGGAGCCCGAGGCCCTGCCTTCTGGGCCGGCGCCATCCCCGGACCTCTGTGCCCGCCTCACATGGGGAGGTGGCTGTGCCCAGAGCCGGCACCCGCTGCCCACAGTGAGGCCCGGGGGGAGGATGTTCTTCCCTCCCCACGGGCCCCGCGCGGGGCTCTGCGGTGGTCCAGCGAGGAGAGGGGCTGCCGAGAGGAGAGGGGACGCCGAGACGCCCCCAGGGTCTGGCTTTCTGGGAGACTCGGACTGCCTGTGAGCTGGGGCCTGGGAGGCAGGCGCATAGACAGGGGCCCGGGAGGGCGTGGCCCGGGGCACCCCGTGCACACCACACCCTCGGCCACCTCCCCGTGAGGCTGCAGAGAGAGTCCCCTGCGTGTGCGGTCCCAGCACGAGGCCACGGCTCCCTGCTCTCCGCCCCGCTCGCTCTGCCCTCCTCCCCGACCCCACCGGCCTCTCTTCTCCGCCTGCCCCTCCCCTTCCCCTCGGTCACCTTTAGAGTGGCGAGGGCTTGGCCGTGGCAGGGCGGCCGCGCCCCGAGCACCGAGCAGCCAGCAGGAGGAAAGATTTACGGCCCCTCCTGCCCGGCTGATGGACAGTCAGGGCCGTGCCAGGAGTCGGGCCCGTGGGCATGAGTCAGTCACCTTCACTCAGACGCGGGCTGGATGCCTCCAGGCCTCTGAGGCGGGAGCCCCCGCGGTGGGTGTGAGGCTCCGGAGTGGGCTGTGAGGGCTCTGACGGACTCTGAGAGCCATCGGGGTGGGGCCGGGAGACCCCAGGGCCTCCTTGCAGGTGGGGGTGAGCGGTGGGGCCTGCGGGCAAGTTCTGGGTCACACATTTGAGGGGGTTTGTCTCCTGAGCACTTGGCACCGTGAGAGCCACAAAGTGGGATGTTCGTGGGTCAGATAGTGACCCCACCTGAGATTAGAGTGTGCACACGTGTGCTTGTGTGTACGTGTGCACCTGTTTATGTACGCATGTGTGCATTATGTGTGCATGCTCAAGCAGTGACACACAGCATAGGCATGCACATGTGCTTGTGTGTGTGCAAGGGTGCAGTGCGCATGTGTGCACATATGCATGTGGTGCACACAACACGCGTGCACCCATGTTCTTGCATGTGCGCGTGTGCAGATGTGTGCACATATGTGTTGTGTGTGCTTACCTCCTGGACACTCCCAGACTCCCGTGTATGAACGCACACTCCCCTGTCGGCTGCGGGCCGGGCCTCTGAGCCCGCCAAGCCCCGAGTCCTCCCTCATTAGTTCTGTGTCCTGTGTCGGTGCCGGAGCCTGGCGGCTTCCTCAAGGAGACGGCGGATGAGACGCCAGGCGCTCCGCGGCCCTCCTGCTGGCTGATCGGATCCGGCGGGAGCCTTGGTATTCCTGGCAGCGCTCTTTCTTTCCTGCGTCTCCCCCTCCTTCCCCGGCCCTCCCACCTCCCCACGGGGTCTGGTTTCCCCGCGGGGGCGGCTCCACGCGAGCGAGCGCGGGGCGGGCGTTAGCGGGTGTCAGTCGCTGGCCCAGGCCTTTCCTTTGCTCGCACGCTACAGTTATGCGCCGCGAGGCTGGAGGGGCCATGTAGGGCTTTTCTGCCTTAAAAAAAGGTTCCTTTATTTGCAGCCGTGCGCCCGCCCGTGCACAGCACAGCCCTGACGCGGAGCCTGGCGGGCGGGGGGGGGGGGGGCCAGGCTGGGATCAAGGTTCACGCGGCAGACAGCGGGGTGGGCGGGCCCCGCACGGTCCTGCGGGCGCTGCTCTGCGGACAAGGGAGGCAGCGTGCAGGGGAGCCGCACTGCCTGTGCGTGACTTCCACGGAACAACGGCGTGTGTGTGTGTGTGTGTGTGTGTGTGCGTGCGCACCCCACCCACGCACGAGCGTGTCCCCGGCGTGGAGAGCCTGCTCCCGTCAGCTTCACAGAGAAGGTCTGTGCCCAGGGCAGCGGCTCCCAGGCGCACCCCCCGAGGCCACCTGGGCCCGTGGGGGGGGGGCGCGGTTCCGAGTTGGGCAGGACTTCGTCGGTGGGGGATGTGGGTTACCCGCACGCGTGTGAGTGTGTGCGACTGCACGCGGGGACCAGGGCCTTGCAGGGGCTGCCGTGTGAACGGTGTCTGTGCAGCTGGGTGGGACTCTGAGGTTGGGGGTCGCCACTGTCAGGGCTCCTGCGGAGGGGGACGCGCGAGGGGGCCACGTGGGAGGCGCACTGCTTCCACGGAGAACAGCCCCCCCGGGGGACAGAGCCGGGCCTGTGGGGAGGATGCTCAGACGAGACCCCCGCCCCCTCGGGAGGTAGTTCAGAGGTCGAGGGGCACAGCCTGGGACCCTGTACCCCAAGCTCGTGGAGGGTTGCGCAGGGCGCCTTCTTATCCTAAAAAGGAAAGAAAGGACCCAACCCACTCAGGCACCAAATAGCAACCAACAACTCACAAACTTACTTTTTTTAACTTCTGGAAGTTGCCATGGTTACCCGTATGCGTGGTTCCCGCGGCCTCGCTGTAAGTGGGGCGGCTTGGAGCAGCCCTTAGCCCTGCACGCGTGGCCGTGGCCTGGGCGGTGCCCCGTGGGGGGAAGGGCGGGGAACCCACGAGGAGTCCTGGGCCCTCGCGATGCGCCGTTCCGGGTAGAAACTAGGAGGAACTGGAGACAGGTTCTGTCTCCCACGCGCGATTAATTATAGCGGAGGGCAGGGACTCCGCCACTCCCGGCCTGCCAGCGAGGCGGGCTGCGGTGCACAGCGCTCCAGCCCCTGCCTCAGCGCCCGCTGCGGGGGACAGGGCGCTTGCTTGTACCTGGCCACGCGTGTGAGGGCGGGACAGCCAGCACCTGGCCACGCGCGTGAGGGCGGGACAGCCAGCCCCTGGCCACGCGCGGGAGGGCGGGACAGCCAGCCCCTGGCCACGCGCGTGAGGGCGGGACAGCCAGCACCTGGCCACGCGCGTGAGGGCGGGACAGCCAGCCCCTGGCCACGCGCGGGAGGGCGGGACAGCCAGCCCCTGGCCACGCGTGTGAGGGCGGGACAGCCAGCACCTGGCCACGCGCGTGAGGGCGGGACAGCCAGCCCCTGGCCACGCGCGGGAGGGCGGGACAGCCAGCCCCTGGCCACGCGCGTGAGGGCGGGACAGCCAGCACCTGGCCACGCGCGTGAGGGCGGGACAGCCAGCCCCTGGCCACGCGCGGGAGGGCGGGACAGCCAGCCCCTGGCCACGCGCGGGAGGGCGGGACAGCCAGCCCCTGGCCACGCGCGGGAGGGCGGGACAGCCAGCCCCTGGCCACGCGCGTGAGGGCGGGACAGCCAGCCCCTGGCCACGCGCGTGAGGGCGGGACAGCCAGCCCCTGGCCACGCGCGTGAGGGCGGGACAGCCAGCCCCTGGCCACGCGTGTGAGGACGGCCGCAGCCTGGAGAGCATGTGCCCACACCGCACTGTCGGGCAGAGAGTCTGCGCAGGGGTTTTGGGGAGAATCCGTAGGGATGGTGGGAAAAGAGGTCAAGGCAGGAGGAAGAAGCCAGGCCGAGATTCCTCCTGTCTGGATGCTCTCTGCGCAGAGGCAGGGCCCTCGGGCTGGGTCGAGGGGCCACCTGCCGGCTGTGTGGGGCCCAGGCGGCTGACACAGCAGCCGGGAGGAGGAGAGCCGGGCTGTGGGCCGCCGTGCGCCCTCGCCCGCCGGGTCTGACGGCCTTTCTCACTCGCATGGACAGGACGGCTTGGCCAGCGAGGCGATGGGGAAGGCAAATGGGCAGGTGCTGGGTCCTTCCAGGGTCCTGGGCAGAGCAGCATGCGTGGCCGTACCTGGTGTGTGGGCGTTTGGGCACAGCGCACACGGGGACACGGGAGCCTCCTCGGAGGCCCCTCCCGGCCTCCTGGGGCCTGACAGCCCGGCTTCCCGGAGCCGCATCCGCCTGACGAGGAGGAACAGAAGCCGCATCCTGGTGGGCGGGGGGTGGGGAGCGGGTTCGTGCTGTGTGAGCCCCGTCCTGGCCGGTGAGGGGCCCGGGTGGGTTCCCGAGCCCGGATTGCGTCGCTAGCAGCGCGCTGCATCCTGGTGGCGTTGGAGGGTATGCCTGGGCCTGGGGCGGGGCGGGGGGGGGGGGCCGCCAGAGGGACCAGGAGCCCGCGGCTCCATCGGAAAGCCTCCGTGGCGTCCGGCCCGGAGAGGAAGCGGGCCCCGGTTCTCCCCCTGGGTTGGCAACAGCGAGGCGGTGCCCTGCAGGTGCAGCCGGGCTGCGTGTCCAGCCATATCCGCTTCCTTCCCTGCAGCCTGGACGTGAACCCTGGGTTGTGTGCCACTGCTTTCCCAGAACCAGGGTCGGCTGCCAAGAGAGCAGCATGCCTCCAACGGGGGGGGGGGGGGTCAGGTGCGTGCCTGAGCCACCCTTCTCTGCTGGGCTCAGAGTGGGAAGTCAATGGAAGGGAGGGGAAATGCCTAGGAGGGTGCTGGACTATTCTGGAAGGTGCTGGACTATTCTGGAAGGTGCTGGATTGTTCTGGAAGGTGCTGGACTATTCTGGAAGGTGCCGGACTATTCTGGAAGGTGCCGGAATGTTCTGGAAGGTGCTGGATTGATTGTTCTGGAAGACAGCCTGAGCCTCCTCTAGATGCCCAACCTGGGGCTGGCTGCGTCCTCAGGGTGCCTTGTAGCCCGTCTACAGGGTCGTCCGCTTGTGATTATTGATGCTAATGCAGGCAGAAGGGGACGGGTGACTCGCGATGGCAGACGAGTCGCTATTATTTATATGTAGCGTGCGCCGCATACTTCTCTGCTGGCAGATTGGCCTCCACGATCATACTTCGCGGGATCCAAGGATGCGCTGTCCGCGGGCCAAGGGCTGCCACCTTGCGCTGCCTCCAGGAGGGCTGCTGGAACGCACGAGAGCCCCTCGTGACTTGGCAGCCGGCGCAGAGCGAAGCGCCAGGGCCGCCCTCCCCGGCACCTGCCCTCTCCCCACCGGCGCTGGCACACGCCTCACCCACCGCCCCCCACCCCCAGGGAGCGGGCGGGTTAAAACTGGTCAGAACGACCGGGCTGTTCAGACAGCGGGGAGGGGAGGCCGCAGAGCAGTCCGGGTGTTTCAATCTGGAAACACACACACGCACCTGCAGTGTCCCGTCCTTGTCCCGTGTTCTCAGGGCTGACACAGCGCCCGGCGCACAGTAGGTGCTCAGTACGCGCTGGCTGGGTGAGGAGCGGGGGGGCTGGGTTAGGGGGCTGGGTTCCTGTGCCGGAGTCTGTGCCTGGAACACACGGACCCTCGCATCTTTGGGGGCCCCTGGAAGGCTGTGGGGACCCCCCGCCCCCGCTTTAGCACCTCGGCCTGGGCACCAGTGCTCCTCGGCGCCAACGTTTATGAAACAACCTTGAGGCCTAAGGTGCCTTCTGCTAGCCCCGTGGTCGGCAAACTGCGGCTCGCGAGCCACAGGCGGCTCTTTGGCCCCTTGAGTGTGGCTCTTCCACAAAATACCACGGCCTGGGCGAGTCTATGTTGAAGAAGTGGCATTAGGAGAAGTTTAAGTTTAAAAAATTTGGTTCTCCAAAGAAATTTCCATCGTTGTGCTGTTGGTATTGGGCTCTGTGGACGAAGGAGTGTGCCGACCGCTGTGCCAGACGGTGTATGGGCTCGGATTTCCATATTGAAACTACGGGCCGTGCCCACGCTCCCTCCCAGAAGGACGCTGCGGGGTCCCCGGGCTCAGGGGCAGGGGCAGGACCGTGAGGCTTGCCGGCGGCGTCCCGCGCTCGGGGCCCGGCGGTGGCCTGCGCCCTCCCCGTGCTTGTCCAGGGCCCTGTGGCGCCTGGTTCTAAACACCAAACAAATGAAGTGCGGGGAGCAGGAGGGGTCCGGAGGGGGGGGGCGGTTGACGGCAAGGAAAAGAAGCTTCCGGAGAATGTCTCGGGGTCTGCAGACAAAGGTCCGTTGCCTTCTCTGTCCTTCCTGCGACCCGAGTGCTGCTAGGGGGCCCCATCCCACAGCACCCTACACAGAACCTTCTAGAACGAAGGCCTTGTTCCTGGACACACGCCCGCCGTCTCTGAAAGCTCCCCCAGGTTAGGGAGCGTTCGGGCACAGTCTCAGCCCTTCGCTCAGGGTCCGACCTGGGCTGGCCAGCCTCCCACCCCTCTGGCACACAGTAGGTGCTTAATGAACATGGCGGGGAAGTGCGAGGGGACTGTCCTGTCCTGAGAATGCAGGTGGGGACAGCTTTGTTTTCCTCAGTCACATCTCTCCCTCCACACCCCCGAACCTTAAAACAGCCGACTCGAGGGGGAGGGGGAGGGAGGGAGGAGGACGGGGGAGGGCCGAGGAAGGAGGAAGGAGTGGGAGGGGCAGAGTTTGACGGACGGATTCCCAGGGCACCCAAACCCTGCCCAGTGCCTCTCCTCCACGGAGGCGCGGGTTCTGTCCTGGCATCCGCTCGCCCCGCCATTCCCCCCCCACCCCGTCTCCCCCGTGGGCCTCAGGACGGGAGCAGGTCGGTCGGCAGGAGCTCACGAGCTGGGCCGGAGCAGCGACCTGTCCAGCCGGGACCTGAACGTGTGCCCGGCGTGGCCGCCGGGTTCTGTGGCTCCCCCCCTTTGCTCCGCTCGTCGCTTACATCATCGAGACAGAAAGGAAACGGACGTTGGTAGGAGACACAGTCCCATCCTAGAGTTACCTGAATCGACGGGCCACGGCTGTTCCCAGAAACCAGGTGCCCGTGGCCCGCACCGGGTCAGCGGAGTTCCTCTCCCCGTCCGCCCTGCCGCCGCCCCTCCTCTCGCCCACCCTCCTGGCCGTGTCCCGCGCCGTGACCCGCTCGGGGTGAAGGGGAGGCTCACTGGAATGAAGGCCGCAGCGCTAAGAGAGCGACCCTTGCAGGATCGAGGCCCCGGGGGGATGACAGACGCTCAGCGGAGGCCTCGTGTGAGGCTTGGAATAAAGGCTCGACACGCGTGTGCGGCGTGCACGGATGGAGCGACCCTCGGAAAACAGGGAGCTTAATTACAGGAGAGAGAGGGAAGCGGGGCGCGGGGCGGACGCTGGTGACTGTCCGTGTCCCGTGCGGGGACCTGCTGGGTGGCGCCTGCCGCACGGGCCTCTCTGCACCTGCCCCTGCCCTGCAGCTGCCCAGCCCCCAGGGCCACCCGAGGGCGTGACACCCACCGGGGCTGAGCCACGCCCACCCCGCCATTCCGGGACCAAGGGGCTGGGGTCCCCCTCTCTCTGCCAGTCTCCAAGCCGGCGCCTTTCTTATCTAGCTGCGCCCTGGGCAGGCTGTGGTTTGGGGTGCTAGGCAGCGTGTGGGGGATGTGGGCTGGGCCTGGCTCCTTCCGGGCAGTGAGGAGGCAGGGGGGGACGGGGAGGGGGAGCAGGGAACGCGGCCTCGGGGTGACGCCCAGGTGCTGCGGTCCGTGGAGGAGATGGTTCTGGATACGCCTGGGCCATCGGTACGTTGACCTCTTGTCGTAGCTCAGGGGCCGTAACACATTTTCATAGACCGTGGGGCTTAAACAGCAAACGGTTCTGGAGGCTTGAAGTTCAAGGGGCTGGCCGATGCCGTGTCCGGAGAGGGCCCGGCTGCGGGCTCACGGCCACGTCTTCCGCTGGGTCCTCGCAGGCGCAAGGAGGACGGAGCTCTGGAGTCTCTTTCCTGAGGGCCCTAAGCCCATCGGGAGGGCTCACCCTCACCCCCTCGGCTCCTTAAGGCCCTCCTGGCACCAACACAGCGGCCAAGGCCTCCACCTGTGAATCCGGGCACACACACACGCTCCTGGGCAGTGACTGGACTCATGACAGGGCATGCCTGGGAAGCTGGCTCTCGCCCGGCCGGCGGGACTCAGGGGTTGAGCGTTGACCTAGGAACCAGGGGGTCGGGGTTCGATTCCCGGTCAGGGCACAGGCCCGGTTTGCGGGCTCGATCCCCAGTGTGGGGTGTGCAGGGGGCAGCCGATCCGTGACTCTCTCTCCTCATGGATGTTTCTCTCTCTCCCTCTCCTTTCCTCTCTGAAATCAGTAAAAATATATTTAAAAAAAAAGAAAAAAGGAAAGCTGGCTCTCAGGGGACAGGCTGGGGGTGGGGGCTGGGTGGAGGGCTTCCCGCTTCCCGGAAAGAGACAAGCACGTGGTGGGGGCCTGTGGGGGCCTCGGGAGACCTTGTCCCTTGGAGTCCGTCCTCTGGGCTCGGCTCTCTGTGGCTGAGCTGTGGCCAGGCCTCCGGCGCTCCTGGGAAGGGGCCGGGGCTGCTGGCACCCCGCCCTCCTGAGCGCCTCCTGTGTTAGGAGGTTCGGTGAAGATTTCCTTGTGGTTGGGGGCGGGTCCGCTTGAGCCCCGCGGTGCCGTGGGCCACCGTGGGAAGGGACCTCTGGGACTGCGAGGATGTCCCTGTGTCCCCCCCCACCCCCTTCCTTCTGGTGGAAAGGGGCCACCGGCCACCAGGGAGTGGGGCGGAGCTCCAGGGGAGGGAGGTGAGCAGGCCCTGCTACCTGCTTCACTGCCAGGGCTCCGTGGCGGCAGTGACCTTCCTCGGCGTCCTTGACCTTCAGGTCTTTCCTGGGGGAGGCCTTCCCTTTCCTGTAGCCCAGCGTTCTGGCCCCATGGGATCCCCGGGGGGGGGGGGGCAGTTTGCCTTTGGGGCCCTTGAAGCCACTCCGAGGGGGTTGGAAAGGAAATAACGGACTCAAACTTGGCCACGGCCGGGCTGCGGTGTTCGGGAGCGTGTCGGTGCGCAGCTCTGCGGGACTGTTCACTTACCCCCGCAGGCTGGTTCTGTGCAGCCCTCGGCTTTGCTGGGGCTTGGTCCCTCCGGCCTCCCCGCCCTCCTCATTCGACAGGAAATGACAGGGCAGAACGTTTCAAGACATCGGTCCTGTCCAGCATTGGGGTGTCTGTCACCACCCAGGCCTGGTCACCTGGGGTCCCCATCCTCGGCATCAAAGATCAGAACGGTAGCCCGGCTGGCGTGGCTCAGGGGTTGAGCATTGACCTAGGAACCAGGAGGTCACGGTTGGATTCCCGGTCAGGGCACAGGCCCGGGTTGCGGGCTCCATCCCCAGTGTGGGGCGTGCAGGAGGTGGCCCGTCGATGCTTCTCCCTCATCATTGATGCTTCTTTCTCCCTCTCTCTTCCTCTCTGAAATCAATAAAATTAAATTAAAAAAAAAGAGAGATCAGGATGGTAAATGAGGAGTGTGTGTGTGTGTGTGTGTGTGTGTGTGTGTGTGTGTGCGCGCGCGGGTGGGGGGAGCAGGGCAGTCAGGGGGAAGGCAGTGAGAGAGGTGGGGCAATTGGGGCAAAGGTGAGCCCCAGATGTGTTGCTCTCTGGGGGTTCCGGTGCCCCACCCTCGGGACATTCTCAGGGAGGCCGGGGGAGGGGAGGGGCGCCTCCCAGCTGCACCCAGCTCTTTCCTTTCCCGTTTAAATCAGGGCTTCTTTCTCCGAAGCTGCCGCGCCCCATAACCCTCTCTCTGAGTCACGTCCCTTCCCCCCTACCCAAACCCCCATATCAACTCTGGCCACTGACAGGGGTCCCCACCCAGCCAGGGGGAGGAGACGCAGAGGCCGTGGAAGCAGCGTCCGCCAGCAGGCCCCTCAGGGCTGCAAAAAGATGGGACGTTGGGGTGACTGGAGCCGCGTCTAAGGTGCAGCCAGCCCGCTCCCCCCCCCCCCGGCCTCGGCTATGGGGGGGTGTCATGGACCAGGGAGTCTGCAGTCGGCGCAGCCGCAGCCACACGGTCGGGGTCCGTGGTGATGGTGCGCCCCGCTCGCTGGCAGCTGTGGGCACAGGCCCTGTGCTAAGGGGACCGCAGCATTCTGGAATGACCCCCGTTTGCTCAGACCCGCACGCCGCCGAGCGCTCCCACACCAGCTCCCGCACCTCGGACTTTCTCGAAGGAGCCGCAGCGAGCGCTGCGTTTTCATGTTTTTATTCTATTTTTAAAGCCAAGCCCGGAGTTCCTTTCCCGCAGACGTTGCGGATTCAGAGGGCATCTCGCCGAGCGGGCCCTGTTGGGGACGCGGGAAGGGCGCGGTGGGCGCGGGTCTTGTGGCCCGGGGAGGGGGTTCCGGGACAGGGCGGTCCCGTGTGCGGGCCCGCAGCCGCCTCCCCGGCCATGGCCACCGGGGGCGGAGTGCAGGGCCTGTGGCCGCTCGCCCTCCTGTCTGCCCCGTCCGCGCCTGCTCTGTGCCCGGCCGGCCGTCCACTCTGCATCGCTGACCAGCCAGGAGCGGAGCGAGGACAGGCCGTGCTGCGGTTACTCTGCGGTCCCCTGCACCTGGAGGTTGCCCGGCATCGCGAAACCCTGGTGGGCGAGGGAGACGAGAGGGAGGCACCGGAATGGCCGGGTTTCCGCCGCCCTCCTCCCCTCCGAGCCTCTGCCTGCTGCCCTCCGGTGAGCCAGCCGGCCCCTGCCGCAGGAAGTGGGGGTGCTGAGGGGCCAGGTGCAGGGCCAGCGGGAGCCCGGGCTGAGCGGATGCTTATTTTCGGAGCTTGTGGGCAGTGCCGCCCACGCTGGGCCCGCACGGTGGCCCTGCGGAGCCATCCCCGTGGCTGTGGTCCAGCGGCACCCTTGTGCCAGGGCCCTGGGCTGGCTGCGGTCAGAGCGTGGACAGGGAGGCGCTGCCGCCGATGCGGCCTCGGTCCGGGGAGCATCCTAGCCGGCCCCGGCCGCCCTCCTGCCCCTCCTGCTCCTGCTCCCGCTCCCCCTCCCCTGCTCCGGGCTTTTCGGGGAGGAGGCGGGTGACCAGCTGCTCCGGGAGCCGGAGCCAATTCTGAACCGGCAGCGAGGATGCGCCACAGGGTGTGTGCGCCGGGCCGGATGGGGGAGGGGGCGGGCAGGACGCGCTGTCGCTGTTAACACTGCACTTGGGGAAACATCGGCCTCTCGTCAAGGGACCTGGGAACTAGAAACAAAAGCGCCCCCCCCTCCCCCAAGCAACATCATTAAAATGGTTTAGCCCCGGCCGGTGTGGCTCCGTGGACAGAGCGTCGGGCGGCCTGTGGACCTAAGGGGCCCGGGTTCGATTCCAGTCAAGGGCACGTATCTTGGTTGCAGGCTCCTCCCTGGCCTGGGCCCTGGTCGGGGTGCGTGCGGGAGGCAACCAGTCGATGTGTTTCTCTCTCATCAATGTTTCTCTCTCTCTCCCTAAAAAATTAATGGAACAGTGTCGTCGGGTGAGGGTTAACAAACAAACAAAAAGTGGTTTTAAACGGAGTCTGTGTCTTCAAGCTGGATGGCAGCTCGGAGCTCTAAGATGTGTTGGGAGATGCCCCTTGCCCGCTGGTGCAGCTTCTTGGCCACCTGAGCCCCCCCCCCCGGCCCCTGAGGAAGCCCCGCCACCCTCCTCCTCCTCTGGGGCAGCAGCTTCCCGCTGAGGCCACCCCTCGGGGTCCTGGGTGTCTTTGGTGACCTCATGCGCCACCAGGTTCTCAAACAAGTCCCCGCTCGTCTGCTCCAGCAGAATTGTCCCGGGGGAGGGGGGCCTGTTTGGAGGAAGGAGCTGCGGGCATGGGGTGGGGGTGGGGGTGGAGGGGCGGCCTGTGGTCCGGGTCCTGAGCTTGTTCCGTCTCCCAGGGGGGCTCTCTCCTCTTCCATGGCCCCTGGGAGGCTCTGTTCCTCTCGGGGCGGGAGGAGGAAGCCAGGCCCCGCATGTCAGGTTCCCGACCCCCATGGTCGGCCGAGTGTCCCGAACCCCGATGACCAGCAGCCTCGGCCTGCCGCAAGGCAGTGAGGTAACATGAGATGGTGCGCTGGAGACAGACTTAATGAAAGCTGGGCATCGCGGACTGCGGAGTCCGGGCGTAGCACGGCGGGTGGTTATCTCACACGCGCCGGTCAGTCGGGGCCTGTGATGGAAGGAGAGCGGCGTCCGCGGGAGATGAGCACCGGCTGCGTGATGTGTCGGCAGGCGTCCGGCGGGGCAGGCGGGCGGGTGAGGAGCTGACACGCTGGGGCCAGGCAGGCTGGGGAGGGAGGGGCCAGGCCGGGGCTCAGCCAGGCTTTGGGAGCCAGCCGGGGCCCCATGGGGGCCAGTTTCCAGGGCAGACAGGGTTTGCCTGTTGTTCTGAGGTTAAGGGCACACCTGGCTGTCCCCTACCTCGGGGTGGGGGTGGGGGGTTCAGAAACCACAAAACCGTCTTCTTTTTTTTTTTTTTAATATATTTTTTAATTGATTTTTTTACAGAGAGGAAGGGAGAGGCATAGAGAGTTAGAAACATCGATGAGAGAGAAACATCGATCCGCTGCCTCCTGCACGCCCCCTACTGGGGATGTGCCCGCAACCAAGGTACATGCCCTTGACCGGAATCGAACCTGGGACCTTTCAGACCACAGGCCGACGCTCTATCCACTGAGCCAAACCGGTTAGGGCTCGTCTTCTTTTTTTTATAAAAAATATGTTTTTATTGATGCCAGAGAGGAAGAGAGAGGGAGAGAGAGAAACGTCAATGATGGGAGGGAATCATGGATCGGCTGCCTCCTGCACCCCCCCCCCCCCGCCACTGGGGATGGAGCCCGCACCCCGGCATGTGCCCTGGCCGGGAATCGGACCAGCATCCTCTTGGTTCCTGGTCGATGCCCAACCACTGAGCCACACTGGCCAGGCAAGGAGTGCCTGTCTTCATTGAGGAGGGTGCCGCCTGAAGGGGGGGGCGGTAACCAGCGGCCCTGCCCTTCCCCCAGGCAGACACCCGCTCCCGAGGGCACAGTCCCTGCTCGGCCCAGCAGCAGCCTCGGCCCCGTCCTCCTTCCTTCTCACGGAGGATTTCGATTTTTTCCCGAAGGCTCGCTGACTGCGCTCCCCCGCGCTCAGGCCTTCTCTTTGTTGTGGTGGTTTCTGTGGGTTATTGATCCCGGCGGCTTGTTTGCTCAGATCCGCATCGTCTCAGATGTTCCCGAAGAAACGCCAGGCCTCCGAGGCCGGCTCGCTGCGTCTCCTCCACCCCGCGCGCACCTGCTCCGAGGCCGCGCCCGCGAGGCCGTGGGCGGCTCGCGGGCCTCGGCTCAGGTTCGCACCCCAGCCGCCGTCTCCCCACAGCCCGCTCTGGGATCCTGGGTGGGGAGCCCCTCACCTGGGCCCCGTCACCCACGGATCCATCCCTGGGGGCCCTGACCCCTGGGACCTGGGGGCCGGGAGGAGGGAAGGCCCTTCCCTGAGCGCCGTGCGGGGCCCCCCTCCCACACTCCACGCTGCGGCAGCGGCCGGGGAGGTGTCGTGCTGCGGGTGTGTCAGGAGCTGCGGGGGACGCGTGTGTATGAAATTAGCACGGCCTTGTTGGTCTCTTCCAGACTGATTCCGAGGGACATGTTCAGCCGTGGTGGGCTGGTGCTGCCGGGGGCGAGAACTAATCAGATTCCCTCCGACCGGCCAGCAGTGCGTGATTTACATCCCGACAGAGGCAGGCTCATCGCCGCCTCCTGCGCGGCTCCACATGTCACTTCCTTGATTTTTGCGGGGAACTGACGGGGAGAGAGTGGAGGAGACCCAGTGCCCGTGAGAGGAGGCGGACGGCAGGGACAGCTGCTCGCTGGACCTCCCTCTGGCGGGGACCCTGAGGACTGGGGGGGTCCAGACTTCCTGTCCTGGTCCCTGTCCGCTCTGGCCTCCCTGCCACTCCTCCACATGAGCATACAAATAAAAAGGAGTCCACATGCCCTGCCGGGAGGTTCAGGGGTTGAGCGTTGACCTATGAACCAGGAGGTCACAGTTCGATCCCCGGTCAGGGCACAGGCCCGGGTTGTAGGCTCGATCCCCAGGGTGGGGCGTGCAGGAGGCTGCCGGTCCAGGATTCTCTCTCATCATGGATGTTTCTCTCTCACTCTCCCTCTTTCTTCCTCTCTGCAATCGATAAAATATATTAAAAAAGGGACCCACGGGCCACGGAGAAGCCATCGCTTCACGCCATCGCAGCTGTGTGGGGCGGGAGTTGCTTTCACCAGTGAATCTGCCAACGTGTGACACACTCTCCCTGCCCTGCCCTCGGCCTCCGGGGATCTGAGTGGCTGCCGGTTGCCTCTGGGAAGGGAGCGGCCCACCTGGCCTCACTGCCCATCTCTGTGCTCGCCCACGGTGGGTGCGTCTAGGGTACAACTTGGAATGCGTGGACCCGCCCCCTCCCTCCCACACCAGGGGACAGCGCCCTTGCTGAGTGCTCCCACCTGCCCACCAGGTGCAGGGCGGATGGAGATGGGGCCGCCTGGGCCTGGGGAAGCGGTGAGGCTGCCTCCGGGATGCTGGCTGCTGGCCTGTGCCGTGGCCTGTGCTGTGGCCTGTGCCGTGGCCTGCATGTGGCCCACACCGTGGCCCGCACCGTGGCCTGCGCAGGGAAGGCCTCCTGCAGAGCTTCGTTCTGCTGAGCCTGCGGACACCACCTCCGGCCGCGGGCTGTGCCCCTGGCAGACCCTGTGCGTGTGGCGCAGTGCTGACGCAGACACAGCCCTTACCAGGCTGTGGCGACACTGTTTGGCTGACACGGGGCCCGTGGGCCCCCCGCCCCCCGCCTCGCTGCTCCCCGCGGGACCACGCCGCCTCCGCATCCGGGGGCGCGGCCGTGTGCTTTGCTGGCTGCCCAACACGGTCCCCACAGGCTGCGGAGACGGCTGCTTCGGTAAATTCCCGGCTGCGATGGGGATGACTCCTCTCCTCCCGAGCAGTGAGAGCGCGGGGCGGGGGGCGGGGGGGCGCATCAGGCGGGATCGGCCTTCCAGACACTCCGATGGGGACGCGTCACCTCTGCCACCGCCTGACAGAGTCCTGTTGGGGAGAGCGGAGCCCTCTTGTCCCCCGGCCCCTCCCCTGCAGCTGTCTGCCTGCTGGTCCCTCTCCCCTCCAGCCCCGCCCAGCCCTGCCCTCCGCCGGGAGCTGAGCTGAGCGGTGGGGGTTTGACGGGCTCCACGCGCATGCGGGCTCTCCCTTCCCCAATGGGGCCAGCTTCCCCCACTCTGCTGTGGGCCACAGGCTTGTTCCCGGGGCCCCTCCAAGGCGCGTGGCCTCCGGGGAGGGCGGGGGACGTCACGGCGCTCTCTGCCTCTGCCCCGTATCCATCCCAGCGTGTCTGGCCGGGACCCCGTGGGGGTCCTGCAGGAGGAAGGGGTCCCCCAGGGAGCTGCCACCTCGAGGTGTTTCATTCTGTGCCGCCTGCTCTTCAAGTCGTTTCTTCACTTGCCTTTTGTCAGGAAACACTTGCCACACACACGTACACATTACACACACACACAACACACATGCACACATTACATACGTACACATATACACACCATATACACACGTTCGCATTCCACATGTAGACATCACACACTATATACACACATGTTACACACATTACACACACCACACGCGCGCACACTATATGCACACGTGTACACATTACACACATGTAGACATCACACACATACTATATACACACGTGTACACAATACACACACATGCACACACATGCACAGACTCTCATGTGCACGCACACTGTCTTTCCAAGGAGCTCTCCACGGGAGAAACCGTCCGGGCGGTGAGGTGGGTGGGTGACAGGACGTGGAATTCCATTGTCTTCGGGAAGGAGTGCGGGTTTCCTTCTTGTTTGCATGTAGCGTGTGGAGGGAAGGCAGGTGTCAGGGGCCAGCTGGCTGAACGAGGGGCCTCCCTCCCCTGTGCCCTCGGGCTGAGCGGTGCAGGGCGCCCCGAGGGGAGGTGTCAGGGGAGGCAGGCTCTCGGGAAGGTGGGGCCGTCCTGGCGCAGCCTGGGGTGTGCTCCCCCCAACTCCCCATCCCGTCGGGGCTCCAACGAGGCAGATTTGGCCTCTTGTTCCCCAACCAAATGCAGCGCCTCCTCCTGTCCATCGATGTGCTGTTTGGAAGGCGGGGAGAGGGGGCGGGGAACCGAGACCCAGTGCACCCCTCCTCCAACCCCCATCCCCATCCCCACCCTGTCCCCATCCCCATCCCCACCCTGTCCCCACACCCCGTGCCCACCCTCCGGCCCCCCACACCCTGTCCCCACACCCCCCCAACACCCTGTCCCCCAGAGCACTGGGGAACGTCGGCGTGGGCACCACATCTGCGTGGACTCCTCTCTTTCTTTGTTAAAACTAAGAACTATGCCCGGCCGGCGTGGCTCAGTGGTTGAGCGTTGACCTATGAACCAGGAGGTCACAGTTCGATTCCCGGTCAGGGCACAGGCCCGGGTTGGGGCTCGATCCCGTGTGGGGCGTGCAGGAGGCAGCTGATCCATGATTCTCTCTCATCATGGATGTCTCTATCTCTCTCTCCCTCTCCCTTCCTCTCTGACATCAATAAAATAAAAAAGTAAAGCCCTGGCCGGTGTGGCTCCGTGGATAGAGCGTCGGCCTGAGGACTTGAACCAGGAGGTCCCAGGTTTGGTTCTGGTCAAGGGCATGTACCGTGGCTGCGGGCACATCCCCAGCAGGAGGTGTGCAGGAGGCAGCTGATGGATGTTTCTCTCTCATCGATGTTTCTGGCTCTCTATCCCTCTCCCTTTCTCTCCATAAAAAGTTAATGAACTATATTAAAAATAAAATAAAAAAGTGAAAAATAAAAGTGGGGACTGTGGACGAGGACCTCCGCCGTGCGGGAAAGGCTATCGCCCGTCGCCCTCCCTGCCTCCTGCCCGGCGCGGCGCCGTGCGGCTTCTCCAGAACGAGAGGTGTTCTCTGGGGCGTCTTCGTTCTCTCGCCCGTGGTGATGTGGCGGGTGGCGGTGCACGTTTTATTTTTTGTCCCTTGCTGCGCGGGGGAGGCGACAGTGTTCGCGTTCGGGGTGCGGGTGTGGGGGAGGGAGGTGTGTGTTCTCTTGGGGAGAACGGTGCGAGCAGATGTTACGCCCCCGTGTCTGGGAGGTGGGACTTGAGGACGGTGCTGCGTGGGGTGAGGAAGGACCCGAGTTATGTAAGAGTGTCAGGGGTGGCTCGGGGACGCCGATGGAGCCAGGAGGCAGCGACGTCCACCTAGGTCCCTCCAGGAAGGCGGCCGGGAGCCCGGGGCCGTGCCGTGGTAGGTGCCCCCGCAGGTGGACATCAGGGTGTCCGTCGGCGTGGCGGTGGCGGTGGCGGTGGCGGTGGCGGTGGCGGTGTGGGGCGTAGGGGAGCTTCAATGGGAGCAGCAGCCTCCGGGGCTGCGGGGAGGACCGTTCTCTCTGTCACTCCTCCCCTTCTCCCTTCCAGCCCGCTCCTCGTTCTCCATCTCAGTCCCGGCAGCTGGGGCGCCCCCCCCCATATGTCCTCGATCCTCCTCCCCCGACACCGTCACCACCACGAGACCACAGAGCCGCACCAGGAGGCGGCACGTCCCCAGACCTCTCCGGGCGGCCCCCCGACAGGCAGGGCTCACTCTGCCCCGTGGGCTCTGGGGCTCTGGGGCCTGATTTTCTGCGGACCCGTGTGCAGAGCGGCTGTGGCACCAGCCCCTGCTTCACGAGGGACAACCCGTGTCCCCACCGCCCTTCCTGCCCTCGCGTCGCTGGAGCACCGAGGACCGCCGCAGCCGCTCGCGGGCCGGGCGCAGCACGCACTGCGGGCACGAGGCTCGGGCGCTGCAGGCACCGCTTGGCCAGGGCGGTGGGCGTCAGCTCCTCTCGTTCCGTGGCCCCATTTGTGACCTGTCCTCCGGCTCCTCGCCCAGGCGCCCCGTCAGGCGGTTAAATCACTCCGTTCACGTAGCGCGCGTTTCCGAGGGCGCCTCTTCATCTTGGAGGAAACCAGGCTTGCTCGTGGGCACGTAATGAAATTGCATAAATATACCCCGAGCCCGGAATCTAATTTACTTCTCCTGTTCATTACGGGGCGGAGGCCAGTGTGAAATGTGGATTCTCTCCCAGCTGGGGCTGAGAGGCCGGGCCGGGCCCGGCTCTGTCGGTGCTGAGGACGCGGCCCGCACTCCGTTGGAGGCTGGTTAGAGCTCACACACCGAGCGTCCGGACAAACAGAGCGTCCTGTCACTCTTTTTTTTTTTTTTAACATATTTTATTGATATTTTACAGAGAGGAAGGGAGAGGGATAGAGAGTTAGAAACATCGATGAGAGAGAAACATCGATCAGCTGCCTCCTGCACACCTCCCACTGGGGATGTGCCCGCAACCAAGGTACATGCCCTTGACCGGAATCGAACCCGGGACCCTTCAGTCCGCAGGCCGACGCTCTATCCACTGAGCCACACCGGTTTCTGCTGCCTGTCGCTCTTTATAAGGGCACTGATCTCATCCTGGGGGCCCCACCCTTATGACCTTATGACCTCATGACCTCATCTAACCCTAATCCCCTCCCAAAGGGCTCATCTCCCAAAATCATCACATTGAGGGTTAGGGCGTTAACAGATGAATTTTGAGGGGACACGTTCAGGCCGCAGCCCCTGCCGTGAGAGGTCAGCCCTTCGGACCGGTGGCGCCGTGTCCTGGTGAAGACGTGTCCCCGCCGAGGGGTCTTGCTTTTGCGTGTCACGTCCTCAAGCCAGGCGGCATTCGTGGTGTTTTGATCTTGCAGAATCTGAACTAAAGAGAAAAATGGTTTTTTGTTTTTTTTTTAGCCCGGCCGGTGTGGCTCAGGCGTTGAGCATCAACCCATGAACCAGGCGGTCACACGGTTCGATTCCAGGTCAGGGCACCACATGCCTTGGGGGTCAATCCCCCGTGGGGGGCGTGTAGGCAGCGGCCAACCAATTTCTCTGTCTCATCATTGATGTTTCTCTCTCCCTCTCCCTTCCTCTCTGAAATCCATGAAATCACATTTAAAGTTCTTGTTTAAACCACATTTTTCTGCCGTTGCAGAGCTGACTGCTGTGGGGTAGACCTGGCCTCGGGGTCCCGGTCGCTGTTGGCGTGTGCGGGGGCCAAGGCAGCCGTGGGAGAACGAGCCGCAGAGGCAGGCCTGATGGTCGCCGGAGCATACTTGAGGGGGGAAGGGTACGGAGGGGAGCAGACGGAACGGCGGCGCCATCCGCGGGGACCACGCGCGCCCTCCAAGCACAGGACCGCCTGGGAGGCCGCACGCCGCAGCGTGAGCGGGAGTTATTTCGGGAGAGTGGGATGGCGGGTTATTTTAAATGTTTCTTTTCTGATCTGTGTAGTGTCTACATTTGCTACCACCGATGTGTTTTTATTTTATAATGAAGAGCAAAACTCTAACCACGGGTCTTGCCAAAAGCAGCTCAGTCTCCCCGACCCGGGGGACCCCGGTCGCCCCTCCTTCCCTCAGCACCTCTAGGCCCCGCCCGGGTTCCCCGCCCCCCCCCCCCCCCCCCGAGAGCTGCTCTCTCACCAGCACGAGCCAGGAGTGACCGCGGAGAACCGAGCCTGCCCCGTCCTGGCCGTCCTCTCTCCCGGCTGTTACCGCGTGCCGAGCCGTGTGTCATGTGCTGTGTGCGGGCGGGGCTGGCGGAGGGAAGCGTGTCCGGGATGCAGGCGAGTCACGGAGGACGGGAGGGTTGACAAAAACTGGCCCGTCGCATCTTCAGGCCTCGGGGCTCGGGGAAGGGGTGCTCTGCCTGGCCGGGCTTCCCGGAGCGTCTGCTCGGGGGGGAGGGGTGTTGTGCTGCCCGAAGAGGCTGTATGTTTTGCCAAAAGTGAGAAAGGGAAGGGGGTGCGGGGGATGGGGGCCGAGGTCCCTGGGTGGGGAACAGTGGCCGGTGGGGCTGGCCTGCGGGCTGGGCTGGGGCCAGGCCTGGGAGGGGCCGTTCCCTTTCCGTGTGGGAGGGAGAGGCGGTCCCTTCGGCCAGTGCCCGCGTGGCCGGACGCGGTGGCCATTCGGCCCCTCGCCCACCCCGTGCCTCGGTGAGTCGCAGCCACGACCACTCTCCCCGCGCCCCTGAAGAGTGGGGCAGCTGAGGCTGGGGAGAGGGGCGCCGCCAGCTTCCCGGCCCACCTGGGGCCTCGGGCGGCAGCGAGCGGCAGGCCCGGGAGCAGCGCCCTCCCGCAGGGGCGACGCCCTGGAGGCCTTGGCGGGGCAGAGCCAGCACAGGGTGCCGCCCCACGTACAACGAAACCCTGCACCGCGAACCCCCACGCTGCTTGGCGTCCACGGCTAAGGGGGGCCCCTGGGGGGCTGCTCTCAGGCTCCAGGACCTGACCTTTGTGGCCCCCAGCACCGTGCTCACACCGCCAGGGGCCACACGCCCGCCAGGACGCCAGGTTGCTCTGCGATGATGATTGATCTGGGCTTTCTCGCTGTCCCCCCAGCTCCCCCATGGGCGCCCCCAGGCCGGACACAGTCTCAATTGTCCCCGAGGCCCCGGCTGTGCAGGCTGGAGTGAGGGGTGAACCCCTGGGAGAGACCACCCCCCACTCTGCCCGCCCTGGACTGCTCGTGGGGCTGAGTGTCATGGGGCGGGGGGGGGGGGGGGGTCCCTGACAGCCTCGGTTCTCCCTCACTTAGGTCTTGCCTCGACACCGTTCTGGCCACTGGGTTGCCATCTGGACTCTGGATGGTCTTCGTTTGGGCTTCCTGTCCCGAGTCACACCGGACGCCGATCCCACGCCGGGCACGTGCCCTTCCCGAAAACACGGGGTTAAGTGGAGGCCACAGTGCAGGTGCCACCCGGCCGGCTGGCCTCGCAGAGTTCCCGGGGGCGGCTCCTCCTGGGGCGGGGGCTCAATATCTGTGCACCCCGTTGTACGTCACCCCTCGGCTGCAGATGAGGGCAGACGTTTGGGGCAGGGACCTGTACACGTGCTGGGTCAAGGCCCCAAGTGGGTTCCAGGCGGCTGGGCCGGACGGTCCCCGCGGCAGCGACAGGCCCTGCCGTGGTCACAGGGAGGCCACGCAGGGGACACCAGGGGAATGCACGCGGCCGTGTCCTAGGGACACCGTGTGCGCAGACAGGCGGCGAGCGTGTGATGGCAGCACGTCCTCGGGGCGCGAAGTGGGGTCTCAGAGGGAAGAGTCGGGGGTCTAAACACGGAGCAGTGTTTCCGATGTCGCCTCCACCTGCTCACTTCGCCCCCCTCCCCCCCTCCCTCCCCCGGGGCAGCCACTTAGCGCCCTGCCTTCATGCGGCAGGTGTGTTTTGAGCGCCTTCCCTGAGGCCCTGCAGCGGGAGCGAGGGCACCGTGGGCGTTAAAAATAGACACTGCCCCAGTTCTGCTACACCTGGGAGGCCCCAGGTGGGCAGGGGCGGCCGGGGAGAGCCTGGTGTGCGGGGCTGCGGGTGGGCCGGCTGCAGTGGGGACGGAGCCTGAGGGGGGTTGGGCAGGCTCGGCTGGTCTGCAGCCTCCGGGGGAGGCTCCGTCCGCCCCTCCGCCTCCTGCTGCTGCAGCCCCAGCCTCTGCCCCAGCCTCGCCTGGCCTCTCCCTGCGTGGCCCCGTGATATTGGATCAGGGCCCAGCCTCCTCCAGCATCACCTCATCTTAACGTGCATCTTTTTTTAAAATATGTATTTTTATTGATGTCAGAGAGGAAGGGAGAGGGAGAGGGAGATAGAAACGTCCATGATGAGAGAGAATCACGGATCGGCTGCCTCCTGCACGCCCCCCACTGGGGATGCAGCCCCCAACCTGGGCCTGTGCCCTGACCGGGAATCGAACCCTGACCTCCTGGTTCAAAGGTCGACGTTCAACCACGGAGCCACGCTGGCCGGCTTAACCTACGTCTATTCACATCTGCGAAGTCCCTGTTCCCACAAAGGATGCCGGGGTTCGGGCCTCACTTATCTTTCCCGGGGGGTGGGGGTGGGGGGGGGCACAATTCAACCCTGCAAATCCCGAGCAAGCAGAGGGGGCAGGATTCCGAGTGCTGCTCTGCCGGGACCCAGCCGCGCCCTCCCTCCTCGGCCACCCCCTCCCCCCGGGCTGGTCCCAGCGGGGTGGGGGGCACCTGCCTGCAAACCCCCAGCCTCGGTCCCAGGCGTGCGCATCTATCACGGAGGCTGCCAGCGCTCCAGGGCCAACTGGGTTTACAAAAATAAAGTCGGCTCATCGGCTGCGCGCGCTGCACCCCGAGCAGGTTATTCAGGGGGAGCGGGGAGCGTGGGAGCAGATGGAGGACCCCTCGCTTTGCACACGGCGCCATTTGCACGGCGCGGAGCCTCCTCGGAGGGCTGGACAGGCCCTCAGCGCGTGGCCCTGTGGGGAGTCAGGCCCCCCCCCCCCCGTCAGCCGCAGACGTGTGAGAGACCAGCTGGGGACGGGGATGGGAGCGACGCCCCACGGGACCGCCGGGCGCACGGATGGGCCACCCTCACCCTCCGCTTCTTGTACAGAGGGGTGCCCCCGGGCCGTAAGAGGCCTGAGACACCACTGGGTCTGGCCCTGCCGAGGCGTCAGGGTGAGGCGGTGACGCGTGTGGCCGTACGCAGCAGGCTCCCTGGGCGGTGGATAGCTGTGTGAGGCCTGGGGAGGTGCAGCGTGTGGAGACCGGCCTGGCCTCGAGCCGCTCAGTGCTGACGAGAGAGAGAAGCTCAGGCTCGGGAGAGCGAGTGCGGGGGGGGGGGGGGGGGGGGGGCGGTCCGCGGGGAGGCGGAGGGGGGCCGGGCGGCCGCTCAGGTGGCTCCCCGAGAGCAAGTGGGACCGGTGAGGAGGGTCGCCACCGGTCCTTCTCAAGGCCGAGGGAGCGTTGGCTCAAGAGCGTCTCTCCCTGGTGCATCCCCCTGTGAGTAAACACCAACGTGGCTCCATCCTCGTCTGCACCGCAGATCTAGCGTCCCGAGCCGAACATGCATACATGCGTGTTTGTGCATGTGCACATATATTCACACGCACACACGTGTACGTGAGCATACGCACACATGTGTGCGCCTCGCTCAGAGGGATGTGCAGGCCCAGGGACACCGGGCTGGCTCCACGCTTCCTTCCGGCCGGACCCCGACCTTCGCAGGAAGCTGGTCCTTCCCCGGCGGCCACGCGGACGGGTCCGCCACCCCCTCGGCCTGGCCTCTCCTTCCGCCCAGACAGCGTCTCCTCCGAATTTTCCAGCGGCCGAGAGCGTGGGTCGGTGCGCTCTCGCGTGATGGATCGTGTTCATCGCCTGCCCGGTGATTAATTCCCATCATCGTCCCAGCAGCACGGCGAGGGGAGGAGGGAGGGGGAAGCCGCACGCTCCTCGGGGCTGGGAGCGGGAGGGAATTAGATTTAATTTCTGTTTAATTGTTTCCATAGCTCAGCCCTGCCGACGTCCGGGGTAATTTATTTCGCGGTCCCGGGACGGGGAGGGTCTGCCCGTGGACGCGGTTTAATTACCTGATCGTCTTATCTCCTTGTAATTACGGCGCTCGGGCGCTCACGGCCGCTCCGCGCCTCCCGCCGGCACCGGGCAGATCCCTGGCCACCCGCCGCCGCTCTCAGGCTGGAGCCGCCGCGAGCCTGGGGTCCGGTCAGGACCGGCTGAGGGCTTCCTGGAGCCGCTGGTGGGAGCTGGGAAGGACGAGGGGTGTGTCTCTAGAAGGGGGCGCTTCCTGATGTTGCGGTGACGCTAACATGATGATGAAGTCCCCGCGTGGGCACGCAGGCTTTCCCGGCCCTGCCTCCCAGGTGGCCCAGGGCTGTGCCCGCAGTTCCTCGGCGCTGAGTACCGGAAGCAACTGGGGAGGCCCGGCCAGCAGGAGGCGCCCTCCCGCACCCCCTCGCCCCTCCAGGGCCCAGCATGCCTGCTGGCTGGTCTACATTTATCGAGGTCAAACGCACGCGGTGTAAATGTACTGAGTAGCCAGCCGTGTGTACGGGCCGAGGCGGCGGCATTACCCGCACCCACGTTGTGCAGCCGCCACCCCGACCATCCCCACCTGACATCCGTCCCCATGAATCACTCCCTGCTCCCCAGTCGGGCCCCCCCGCCGCCCCGCACCCCCGGCTCTGTGGATCTGGCTGCTACGGGGTCTGCCTGTGGGTGGGATCGCCCAGCACTGGTCCTTCGTGCCTGGCGCATAGTGGCTTTGGCCAGGGACAAGCGTGCGGGGCAGGGACCTCTCATTCGGATCCAGGCCTGGCCCCAAGAGAGGCGTCATCAATGCCGTCGGCAGGACACAGGTGGGAGGGTCCTGCTGCAGTGACACTGGGGCAGCGACTGACCAGGAGGAAGGCGGGCAGGGCGCAGCGTCTGGGCCCACCACCCCAGGCTCCACGCATGCAGGGCCTGGCGGGAGGCAGGCAGAGAGGGGCCCCGGGGGACAGGCAGAGAGGGGCCTGGTGGGAGGCAGGCAGAGAGGGCCTGGCGGAGGCAGGCAGAGAGGGGTCCCGGGGACAGGCAGAGAGGGGCCTGGTGAGAGGCAGGCAGAGAGGGGCCCCGGGGGACAGGCAGAGAGGGGCCCCGGGGACAGGCAGAGAGGGGTCCCGGGGACAGGCAGAGAGGGGTCCCGGGGACAGGCAGAGAGGGGCCCCGGGGGACAGGCAGAGAGGGGCCCCGGGGGACAGGCAGAGAGGGGCCCCCGGGGACAGGCAGAGAGGGGCCTGGCGGGAGGCAGGCAGAGAGGGGCCCTGGGGGGACAGGCAGAGAGGGGTCCCAGGGACAGGCAGAGAGGGGTCCCCGGGGGACAGGCAGGTTTCGGGGTGCAGTTCAGCACGAGACGGCCACGCCTCCAGGAACGAGTCCTGTTACATGCCCACCGCAGGGAGTGTCCTCCCCGGCGGGGCCACCCCATCACGCCTCCCGCTCGGGAGTCCTCTGCCCCCCTACCCCGCCGCGCACTGCCAGGGAGACCTCGGAGCAGCCCGCGGCCTTGCGCCTGGGAGGCAGGGCGGACGGACGGACAAGGCCCAGGTCAGCGGCCTGGCTCTGCGTGCCCAGGAGGGAGCTTCGGGGACCCCAGAGCAGGGGCCGCGCCATCGCCTGTGTCTCGGTTCAACGCCTTCCCTTCCTGCTGGACCTTAGCCCAGCGCGGACGGGAGCGTGTCAGGCGACGGGAATTGTCTTCGTTTGCTGTGTCAGACGCCGGTCACGCCGGGGGTGCTGGCTGACGCGGCGGCAGCTGACCCTCCCGGTGGCAGCTCACTGCTGTCCGGGAACGCTCTTGGCTGTGGGACGGAGCCTGGGCCCAGGGCTGGTCCAGGGGGCGGGGGGTGGGGGGAGCAGCGGGGGGAGACCTCGGCTGAGGTGCTGGAGAGCGCGCCTCAGCTGGAGCCAGGCTTCTGGAAGGAGGAGGGTGACGTGAGCCTGGCCGACTCAGAGCTCCTGGAGTAGGTGTGCAAGCTGGGGCGGTTCTAGAACCTTCCTCGTGCGTGGATGCGGGGTTCAGTGAGGTGCCAGGTGCACACGGGTGAGTGCAGCGCCCGGCACGCGTGTGGCCACCGGGGCCGTGGCTGAGTGTGCTGAGTGCCGTCTGGACCCTCCGCGCACACACAGCAGAAGGGTCCAGGTCACCCGGGTCTCGGGGCCAGGCCAGGTCCGAGCCAGCACCGCCCTCGGCCCACCTTTGTGACTCCCGTCGAGGAGAGAGGAAAGGACGGGATGTTGGGGCGTCACTGGAGGCCACCCGGCTCGTAGGGGCTGCACTGTGGCTGCGAGGCCGCCCAGGCCACCCCTTCGCTGCGGGCAGGGCCCGTGGGAAGGCTGGGTGTGGCCGTGGGCCACGTGTGATGGTGATGGGCTTCCAGCAAGTGTCACCTGACTTCCTGGTTCGTTTCAAGGTCACCTCCGCTACCCGCCCCTCCCGCCCAGCCCCTCCCACGAGGGCAGAGCCGTGCCCTGTGGGCACCCCGTGCGGCCTCGTCCTCAGAGCCCTGGTCACGTGACCCTGGTTCCCGTGACCACCTGCCCCTGCAGGACCGAGAGCCTCTTAGGCAGGACTTAGTCCCTAAACCAGCCGCGGGCAAACTACGGCCCGCGGGCCGGATCCGGCTGTTCTATCCGGTTCTCTTGCTCTCCCCTCCACTCCTTTACTTTGACTTTATATTAGTTCACACAAACACTCCATCCATGCTTTTGTTCCGGCCCTCCGGTCCAGTTTAAGAACCCATGGTGGCCCTCGAGTCAAAAAGTTTGCTCACCCCTGGGCTAAACGGTCTGCTTCCCAGCACCCAACACGGGCGCTTTAGTACCTGGATGAATGGGCGACGTGTCACGCTGCGTGTCAGCCTATGACATAAACACACAGTGCTATTTCATCTGCGTGGATGCCAGAACATCCGTGTGCCTGCAAACGACTCCCCGCCTCCCCCCGCCTGGGGGTTCTGCCCCATCATCCTCAGGAGGGTGCCCCAGCCCCAGGCTCCCTGGCGCCCTCTCCTGGCTGGGCAGGTGTCCTGGTGACCTGGCGCCTTCGCTGGATGGCGACAGTCCTGGCCGAGGCCCCTGCCAGGGAGCGGTCTGGGCGTCATTGGGAAGGGGAGGGCAGGGCCGTGTCTCTTGGCTCCCGATGCCCGTGGCCCACGTGGATGTGGCCTTGCCCTGCCTCCCCCTCGGGTTGGGGAGCCGCTGCCTGGGGTGCACGGTGGCTGGGGGAGGTGGAGCGAGGCCTGCTCCTTCCTGGGCCCCCCCCTGCACCCCCCTGCCAGGCCAGCAAGAGGAAAAAGCTTGAGACAGTGCCACGGAGGTGTCCTGCTCTCTCCCACCATTAATCACAGCTCCCGGGCGCCGGCGCTGTCTGAGAGGCGCAGGAGGTCCGAGGAGAGCGCTGCGCGCCCAGCCTCCGCGGTTAATCTGCTCCCGCGTGACAGGCGCCCGCGGCCGTTCATCACTCGCTGTAATTACAGCCCCGACGCTGTGAATGCTAATAGACGCGCGGCGGAGTGGCTGAGCGTGCACTGTCCTTCCCCCGTGGCCCCGGCGCCAAGGTCGCGGGACCTGGCAGACCCAGTGGTGCATGGAAATCAGCACGCCGTCCAAGGGCGCGGGGGGGGGGGGGGGGGGACGGCTGCCAGCCGCGGCCGCGCGCCTCGCTCTCGCCCACGTGGCCTGCATGCTGGCCAGACCCGGGCGTGGGTGCGCTGTGGGCCACCCCGGAAAGCAAGGGCCAGGGCTTGGCCGGCCAGGGATCCCCGGGGTCAGAGCTGAGTCCCCTGGGGGCCGCGAGGACCGCCCGGCCTGCCCGGAGCACGCCCACGGACCCCCTGCCGGCGGGGCGGGCGTGGCGGCTTTCCGTGACACCTCTGACCACACCGGGCAGTTCTGGGGCTCCGTCCTCAGCTGGGGCGTGGCTGGCTGTGCCCCGGGTGCGTGAGGCCCCCGCGCCATCATCGGGGGCCGGCGGGGATGTGCGGACGCCCCTTCATTGGCTCCTGGTGCGAGGTCGGCGTTTTCTCCGATTGTAAAGTGTGACGTGCTCTTCAGAAACGTCTGGCAAACGCCTCCTTCTCAGGGCTCTCGGCCCAACACGAGGGTCAGAGGGGTTTTGCTGACGACCTTGTGCCGCGCCGCCTTCTCAGCTGGGGAAACGGAGGCACGAGAGGGCTGGAGAGGCAGCGCTGCGGAAGCACGGGCCGGACCTGGCTCCTGCGGACGGCGTGGGGAGGGCCCGTCCGAGATGCCGCTGCCTCGGGGACCCGTGGCGTGAAGGGAGTTGGGGCCGGGAGCCCGGGCGCGGCGGACAGAAGCATCTCGCCACGGGAAGCGCCCCTGGATTCTGAGGCCGCTGGCCGCCTCCCGAGGGGGCGGGCTTCCGAATGTCTGCGGCGGCAGCGGCGGGCGGCCAGGGACGGCCCAGGAGTGCCCCAGGCTCAGCCCTGCCCGGCGGGCTCCCGGGATGGCGTGGCGGGTGGGATCGTCTGCAGACGTTCGCTCCTCCCCATGCAGGGCGCTGGGGCGGTCTCAGCTCCCGCTGGGCGGCAGCGGGCAGGGTCAGTGTGGGGAAGGTCGGGCACGTCTCCCCTCCCTGCCTGCCCCGTTTCTCCTCTGGACCCGGCATTTCCTCCTGCCAAGGCCTGCTGAGGTGAGGGCCAGGGTCCCGCTCAGGGACGGGGTGAGGGCCGGGGTCCCGCTCAGGGACGGGGTGGGGGCCGGGGTCCCGCTCAGGGACGGGGTGAGGGCCGGGGTCCCGCTCAGGGCCGGGGTGAGGGCCGGGGTCCCGCTCAGCACCCCATCCTTGCTGCCCTGACTCTGCCTCACCCCCACCCCGCCCCCCTGGGCTCAGGCCGTGGGTTGCTGTCCGAGAGGCTCTGTGGCCAGGCCGAGCGGCTGGAACGGGGTGCGGGGGGGCGGCCGGCTCCCTCCTGGAGAGTTCGACAGCACTTGGGAGCCGAGATGGGCCAGGACGCGGAGGTCACCCGGGCCAGCTTCCTGCCCAGCGGGCACCTGCTCCCAGCTCCCCCGGCAGATGGCCGCACAGCGCGCCTCGCCCGGCCCCGTGACGGATGGCTTCGTGGTCCGGGAGCCAGAGGACAACGCAGAGTCCTGGACCTGTTCCCGTCCTCCGAGGGGTCCGGCAGCCACTCCCACCGGCGGGACCTGGCCCCGCAGGCCCCTCCCGTGCCCGCCTCCTCCTCCCTGCCCCACGTGGCTCCGTGGAGGACAGCCACGGCCCACAGCGCCGCCCACAGACGGCGGGCAGGGTCTGCAGGAACCGCGTCTTGGTGCCCTCACCCCTCCTCCGGGTGCCCTGCCCTTCCTCCAGGCCCTCGTACAGGTTCCAGCTCGTGGCTGCTGGTGACCTGGGCCCAGCAGGGCCCCCTCTGCCAGACGGTGGTCCGTGCCCACACCCGGAGACAGGGAGGAGGCGGGAGGAGCCGCTCAGCAAGGAAGGGGAGTCAGAGAGAGGCGGGCTGCGCTGGCCCTCGCCGGCCCGCCCTCCCTCGTCCGCCCGTCTGTACCGGCTCCTGCACCTGCAGCCTTTAGGAGGCCGGTCCAGGGCCGGCCTGGTCCCTGCCGGAGGGGGAGGCTCGGGGTGTCTGCTTGGCGCTGACGGGGACAGTGTGCTCCAGGGGGCAGCTGTGCCCCCCTGCACTGCTCTCTGCCCGCCTCTCCACACCGGCCCCCCTGTGGGCCCGTGCCCGTCCCTGCCTGGTGCCAACCCGAGGCCCGGCGTGGCCTCCAGTCCCTGGGCCAGGCGTGCAGGGGGCCAGCGCGGGGGTCGGGTGAGGACGCTGTCCCGTGTCATCTCCGGGCACGGGAGCTGACGAGCACCGATGCGGACGGAGGCCTTGGGGGCACGCGTGGCTGTGGCCTTCCTGCCCCGAGGGGGGCCCCGGACGGGTCTCCCAGCCCCGAATGCGTCCGCCTCGGCATCATGACCCCATGGCTGCTGCTTTGCCGACGTGGATGGGGCTGCTGTCCCCCACCCCGCCATGGGCGCGCCCGGGAGCCCTGGGGACGAGACCTATTTGCCTCGAGATCTGCGGCCCGTCGGGCGGCCGTTTCTCGTCATCGGAACATGGAGTCATTTCCGCACGGAGCCGTCCAGGTCTAGGAGGCCCGGTGACCCCTGAGCTGAGAGGGGAGCTTTTGAGTTTCTCCAGACGGTTCCTCGATTGGGGGTGGGGTGGGGGGGGTGAGGGACTGAGGCCCCTGGGGGCGGGGGTGACGCCACGAGGGCAGGTGACCCCGGGCTCAGGAGTCCGAGGCGGGAGAGGGTTGCACAAGGTCATCGGCTCCTCCCCTGCCTCCACGGAGGTCACACGCAAGTCACCGGGAAGGTGTCCACGCGCCTCCATGTGGCGATGCTGTCCCCGAGGGCTCCCAGATGGGGGGCCAGCAGGCATCCAGGCTGACGCTCTGCGAGCCCCTGAGGGCACACACAGAGGCCCAGAGGTTGGCATCCCTGTGCCTGGTCGCCAGGAAAGGGGCTGTGATGCCGCCCGGTGGGGGAGGGGGTAGGTCTCCCCAGATCACTCTCGGCCTCCTGTGCTGGGGTCGGGGGGACAGCGAGGCCTGGAGCCCGCACGGAGCCAGCAGAGCTTTCTCCTGGGGCTGGAGGCGCGTGGAGCACGGCCCCTGGGAATCCCCCCCCCCCAAGCTCTGCACAGCAAAGGCTGAGACGGCAGCGGGGCCGCAGGGTCTGCCCCGTGTGCTGCCACCTCGCGCGGCCCGGCCCCGCCCCTCCGCCGTGGGCTTTCCTGCTCACACGTCCTCGCTCCCTCCACGCCGTGAGCCCCGCGGCAGGTCCCCGTGGTCGCTGTGTCCCCCGCACGCAGCACCGGGGGCTCCAGGCGTGCTTCGCAGGAGGTGCTCGGTGGCCGGGGCCCTGCAGGCACCCCGCCCCCCGTGCTGAGGCGGCCCGGCCCGTTCTCGTCGATTTCCCAGACGCAGAAGCTGGGTGGCGTGGCGGGGTGGGCAGGCGAGCTGGGGACCCTGAGGGTTGTGCCCTGCCTGGCCGCCCCCCCCTCACGGAGGCCGTGGGACCCCACGCAGCCCAGGGACGCCCCGTCCCCCATGGCGGGGCTGGAGTTCTGTGTTTGGGGAACATTTTGGTTTGGGACCTGCAGGCCCCCCGGCCCCTGGTCCTGGCCTCCTGGCTCGGGTCCCGGTCACACGCCTCCGGCCTCCCCGCCGGAGAACGCTCTCCCGACCTTGGGGAAGGCCGTGGCGATGCGTGCCGACATCCCTCCGTCCGCCAGCTTCGCACACAACCCTGAGGGCGCGGAGGTGACAGAGGCCCTCCCTCCCCATCCTGCTCCGTCGGTTGGATAAGGAGCCGTCCAGCAAGGCCCAGAGGCGCCGTGTTATTGGCACACAGATCAGGAAAGGAAAAACCGGGGGCGCCGTGCAGGGGCGCCGGGGTGGCTCCCCGACGCCGGGATGACAAGGCCCGGATGGTTTCTGCCGGCGTCGGGCTTCCTCGGCGCGAGGGGCGGCTCTGTGGCGGGGATCGCACACCCTCCCTGCAATCCTGCCGCTGAGACCGAGCGCCGCGCCGGTGGAGAAACAGCAAGTGCGGCTGCCGGTCTTGCTGGAAACTCCCGTTTCGGCGATCCGCTTAGGTTTGGGGGAAGCAGAGACGGAGGTGGGATCGGGGTGCTGGGGAACCGGGGGGAGGGGGGGCTGCCAGCCTTCCCGACGGGGGCCTGGTGAGGACGGGAGGGAGGACCTGGGCGAGGCCCACGGGGGGAGCTGCTTCCGGGGGAGGACGGGAGCACACGGTGCCTTTGGAGGTGGGAAGCCAGCCAGTTCTTCTTTTAAAAAACGTTTTTATTGCTTTCAAGAGGGAGAGAGAGGGAGAGAGAGACAGAAACATCAGTGATGAGAGAGTGTCATCGATCGGTTGCCTCCTGCACGCCCCCAACTGGGGATCGAGCCTGCAACCCAGGCATGTGCCCTTGACCAGAATCGAACCCGGGACCCTTCAGTCCACAGGCCGACGCCCTATCCACTGAGCCACACCGGCTAGGGCCTTCTTTATTATTATTATTATTATTATTTTAAGAATATGTTTTTCGCCCTAGCCGGTTTGGCTTGGTGGATGGAGCGTTGGCCTGTGGACTGAAGGGTCCCGGGTTCGATTCTGGTCAAGGGCACATGCCTGGGTTGCGGGCTCGATCCCCCAGTTGGGGGCGTGCAGGAGGCAACCAATCAATGATTCTCTCTCATCATTGATGTTTCTATCTCTCTCTCCCTCTTCCTTTCTCTCTGAAATCAATAAAAAAAAAAAAAAAAAATATATATATATATATATATATATATATATATATATGTATATAAAAAGAATATGTTTTTCTTGATTTTAGAGAGAGAGGAAGGGAGAGGGAGAGAGAAACATTGACCAGCTGCCTCCTGCACGCCCTGCACTGGGGATCGAGCCTGCGACCCGGGGGCTGGGAATTGAACCCTGACGTCCTGGTTCGTAGGTCGGCGCTCGATCACTGAGCCACACAGCCGGGCTGGTTTGGATATCCCGATGGCTCAGCCCACCGGCCACCCGCTCCCCACAGCGGAGCCAGGGGCAGGCGAGCAGACAGCACACGGATGCCACGCTCCAGCCTGCCCAGCACGTGGAGGCCCAGGGTCAAGGCCACAGGAGGCTGCAGCGCAGACTCAGGGGGGGGGGGGAGGGTCCTGGGGGGAGGGAGCAGCGACTTCCTCCTTCTCTGACCTCTGACCTCTCTCCCGCTGTGTGCCGGGCACGCTGCCCACAGTTCTCCCCTTGGCGAGCGAGCCCTCCCGGGAGCACACAGGAGCCGCCATCTGTTGACGGCAAGCTCTGGGGCTTCCTCCCTCACTTCAGGGGAGAGGGCCCCCAAATAACTCGGGGCCTGGGGGCTCCTAGGAGGGCTGCGTCTGGGCGTGGCACTGGAAGGAGGGGATCCCGGAGGAGGGTCCAGGGCTGGACATGTCGGGTGTGGTCCGGCCAAGGGCGTGGGAGGACGGGGGTGGGGGGGGTGGGGGGTGGGGGTGGGGCCGGGGGGAGGCATTGGGGACTGGAGGGCCCGCTTCTTAGGGTTTGTTTCATATCCGAACAGACCTCTGCTCCCAAGGCGCTCAGCGTTTTTCTTTTCTTCTCCTTCAGGTGGGAGGCAGCGGCCTTCTCTGAGCTCCCGAGCCTCTTCTTGCCCAAACCCGTCCCCAGCCACCCGCCACCGTCCCCGCCAGGCAGTTCCGGAGGGACCCGTGGGGCCTCCCGGGGCCCGGAGAAAGGAGCGCACCTGCCCCGCCAGGTAAGGCTGCGGCCGCCACGCCTGCGCTGAGGCGCCGTTGGTGATGGACACGGTTCGCGTGCCATTCTCTGCGCTCCGGGACCGCGGGGCGTTCTGCCATGTCGGGGCGCAGACCACGTGTCGTGGTTCCGGGGGGGATCGGCAGGTCCCCGGGGATGTGTCGGGGAACTTGTGAGGAATGGCTGCTCCCTGTACCCCGAAATCCGCCAGCTGGCCGCGGAGGAGTCCAGCGGGGACGGAGGGGCCAGGGTGTGGCGCCCCCTGACTGGTGTCGGCACGAACCGCCAGGGGCCAGGGCGGGCCTGACCGTCCCCTGCTCGTGGGCTCGGTGGCGCCTCCATCGGCTCAGAGGGGACGGGTGCTCGCCCGTGCCACCTCGAGTGGGGCTGCCCTCCCCTCTGGCAGCGACAGCGGGGCTGGTGGCAGACCCAGGCCCGGGGCCTGTCCCCGAGACGCCGGCCCAGCCACACCTCCAGCCCCTCGTGCTTCTGACCCAGTGGCTGTAACCTGGAGGGTGCCCACGCCCCTCGCTTCGGTCATTTCTAGAAAGACCCGTGGGACCCACGTGAGCTCCGCCCAGGGCTCTGGTTTTACTCCAAAGGGGACGGAAGGGCAGGCCTGGGAGGGCCCGCACGGAGCCGCTCCCCGTGGCCAGCCCAGGCCACCGTCCCGCACGCTGCGTGGCGGGCCGTGGAGGGCACCCTAGCTGTGCACGGGGCACCCTGCGGGCGGTCATCCGCACCCCAACATTCCAACCTGTCTGTCTACCCCAGGGACGGATCCACACGTGGCGCCGGGCGACTTCCCGTAGGTCACCTGGAGTGATCCGCTCCGGCGCCATCCATCACCCGGCCCCGGTCAGCATCGGGCGCTCCCAGCGGCGGGTGGCGATGGCGGGAGGGAGAGCGGGGCTTTATGTGGTTACACCGGGGCCAAGGGGATGTCCCCTCACCGCGGTGGATGCATTCCTGCCACTTGGGGAGCCCGGGTGCCGCAGGCGGGACAGGTGCCCACCTGAGAGACCAGCGGGCTCCTCCTTCCCGCGGGCACCCGCCTGCCTCCCCCACCAGCTCGGAGCTTGGCAACCGGGTCCTACAAACACCCGGCTCCTGCCCGTGGCTACGTGCATTTGGAGAAGATTCAGGAAGCGTGCTGAGACCAGCTTCACACTCCCCCCCCCACCCGCCCCGTTTCTGTAAATTTGAGGCGGCCTGGACCGGCTCCTCATGGCTCTCCGTGCCCACGGCTCTCCGCACCCATGGCCTCGACGAGGCCAGTTTGCCTCCGGACCCTCCTGGCTGCCCACACGGATGGCCCGGACCTCGCTGGCGCTGGTGACCCTTTGTGCGTCTGCATTCGGCGCCGTCATCCCCGTCCTGGCCCTGCGCGGGTGGGTGGAGGTGAAGCTGTGCGCTGGTGGGACATGGTCTTAAAAACAGCAGGCGCCGAAACCGGTGTGGCTCAGTGGATAGAGCGTCGGCCTGCGGACTGAAGGGTCCCGGGTTCGATTCCGGTCAAGGGCACGTACCTTGGTTGCGGGCACATCCCCAGTGGGGAGTGTGCAGGAGGCAGCTGATCGATGTTTCTCTCTCATCGGTGTTTCTAACTCTCTATCCCTCTCCCTTCCTCTCTGTAAAAATTCAATAAAATATATTTAAAAAAACAAAACAAACAAACAAAAAAACAGGTGGCGGCCAGTGCTCTGTCTCGGTGACTTCTGGGCTCCGAGACGGAGTGTTCTGAGGCCCAGGGACAGGGCTGCCAGCACATCCCGTCCCGTCCCGCCCGTGCGCCCGGGCGCTGCCCCATTAGAGCCGTCAGTCACCAGGTGTTAGAGCGTTAAGAGCAATTAAGGTGAGGAGAGTTCGCAGATCCCCGGAGCGCTGGCTGCTGCCCAGATGGGGGGGTGAGGAGAGGCTGTACCCGCAGGGTCCCATCAGAACCGCCGCAGTGAGAGGGACCTGTGGGCGGGGCCCCAATCCAGGTGCCTGGGGGGGTGTCAGGGGCTGCCACACGGGATCACTGATGGGGGGCAGGGGGCCCTAAAACAATAGAGATTTATTCTCTCCTGATGCTGGAGGTGGGGAGTCCGGAACCCCGGCCCCGCTCTCTCCGGGACCCGGGGGTCACCTGCATCGTGGCCGCCCCCCTGGCGGGTAGGGGTGTCCGTGCAGTCTGCCCTCCTCACCGTGTGACCTCCTCACCTCTGTCTGTGTCCCCCCTGCCTGTGCCACATTTCCCCCAGAAGGACAGCAGCCGCGGGTTCGGGCCCGCCCACTGCAGGAGGCCCTCACCTGAGCTCCGAGTCCTCGGCAAAGACCCCGAGTCCAAATAGGGCCACGCCCGCAGGGGCTGGGGGTCAGAGCCTGCTCCTCTGCCTTCTGAGGACGCTGCTACCCACTCTCCCCTTCGAGACGGTCACAGAGGCCCTGCCGGCGTGGCTCAGGGGCTGAGCAACCTATGAACCAGGAGGTCACGGTTCGATCCCTGGTCAGGGCACACGCCTGGGTTGTGGGCTCGGCCCCCAGTGGGGGTGACGTGCAGGAGGCAGCCGATCCATGATTCTCTCTCATCATCAATGTTTCCCTCTCTCTCTCTTGCTCTCTTCCTCTCTGAAATCAATAAAAATATATATATTTTAAAAATGGTCAGAAAGATGAGGAGAGGAAGGGTGACCTCTGCACGACCCCCACTGCTCCCCTCCGTGTCCCCCTCCTGCCCTGGTGCCGACCTCACCCGGACCCTCCCTGCCGTGGGCCATCCTGAAGACAGCGCCTGGAGCAGCCGTGGGCAAACTACGGCCCACGGGCCGGATCCGGCTGTTCTATCCGGTTCTCTTGCTCTCCCCTCCGCTCCTTTACTTTGAATTTATATTAGTTCACACAAACACTCCATCCATGCTTGTGTTCCGGCCCTCCGGTCCAGTTTAAGAACCCATGGTGGCCCTCAAGTCAAAAAGTTTGCCCACCCCTGGCCTGGAGAGTCAGTGGACTTTTCTCGAAAGGCCTCGAGGGCGGGTGAGTCCTCCCTAGAGGCGGACGCTGGTCCTCGCTGATCTTGCGGCCCCACGGGCACCCGGCCCGGCCCCTCAACGCGACGCCCTAGAATCCCTGCCGCGGTTCCCTCCGTGGACACCCGGGCCGGAGGTGACCTCCACAGCGGGCAGAGGGGCCGGCAGGAAACCCTGTTTATCCAGTTCGCGAGGCGCATTGAGAATTCCCAGGCCCGGCGCTTTCAAAGGCATCTGTGTTCTGTGGGCAGAGCAGAGAAAGCGCGTGTCAGCAAACGCCGGGGAATAAAAAGGGAATTAGAAGTAGAGTCAAGGTGAGCCTGCCTGTGTGTGTGTGGGGGGGTGGCGGGGGGGAGCGGGGGCAGGCAGCGCGTGGGGGCGGAACAAAGCCATCTCTCTCCTCGGGAGGGAGGGGGGGTTGCGGCGGGCGCAGATGGTGTGGGCGTGCCAGTGACCTTGGCTCCCGGGGACGCTGAGCAGCGGCCGCCTGCAGCTACCGAGGGGCGACCAGGATGTCGACCCGGGAGCGCTCAAGACACACCCAGTTCAACACAGACCCGTGGCCCTGGGTTTGGGGGAGGAGGTTCAGTTGGCGTCGCCCAGGCCCTGCCCTCGTCCTCTGCCCAGGGGCCCTGGAAGGTGCCTGAAGCCGGCGGCGGGCAGCCGCTCTGCGTGCCCCGCCACGGCCTCCCTCCTGGGTCCCGTGTCCCCTTCGCCTGTCTCCTGTCACCGCGTGGCTTTCTTAAGGGCACAGGCTCAACACACAGTAGGTCTCCAAAGCGCGTCTTTGATGGCCGGCTCCGGACCCCGCTTTAGCCGCTCCCTTGAAATGCTTTCCTTAGGCCCGGCCGGCGCGGCTCAGGGGCTGCGCGTCCACCTGTGAGCCAGGGGGTCCCGGTCAGTTCCCAGTCAGGGCCCAGGCCCGGGGGGGGGGGGCCCATCCCCAGGGGGAGGCAGGCAGGATGAAGATCTCTCACCACTGGTGTGTCTCTCTCTCTCTCGCTCCCTCTCCCTCCCTCTCTGAAGTCAATAAAAATGCTAGAATGTTGGCTCTTGTTTGTGAGCCGGCACGTCATTGGCTTGGTCGTTATTCTAGATGATTCTGTCGCTCACAGCGTTTACATTATTTAGTACCTCACCGGCCTCGCACGCTCTTTGCAAAATGCTTGGCTCTCTCTTCCCCCGAGCATGCGCCCGGCCTCGGGCTCCACCCAGCACCCCGACCGCCCCCACCACCCAGGAGCGTGGCACTGGGGGGGCCACCCCCACAGGAGACCCCCCACCACCCCGGAGCGTGGCACTGGGGGGGCCACCCCCACAGGAGACCCCCCACCACCCAGGAACGTGGCACTGGGGGGGCCACCACCACAGGAGACCCTCCACCACCCAGGAGCGTGGCACTGGGGGGGCCACCCCCATAGGAGACCCCCCACCACCCCGGAGCGTGGCACTGGGGGGGCCACCCCCATAGGAGACCCCCCACCACCCCAGAGCGTGGCACTGGGGGGGCCACCCCATAGGAGACCCCCTACCATCCAGGAGCATGGCACTGGGGAGGCCACCCCATAGGAGACACCCCACCACCCCGGAGCGTGGCACTGGACCCCCCCCCGCCACGGGAGACCGCGCATCCTCCCAGCCTGCGTTGCCGGGGTGCGTGGACCCTGAACTCGCCTGCATTTTGCAGGTGGAGGTGCTGGCGTGTTTTGCTGGGGAGGCACAGGCGCATGCGTCTGTCTGGGAAGCGATGGAAGCGGCGGGCTTTCCTCGTTTTCTGAGCCCGAGGGAGGGGCTGGTTACAATTTCCTCAACGTGACGGCGCCCCCGGAGCTGGGGCCCTGGCGGCTGTGCTTGGCCGGGGGCGGGGGCGGCTTGTCCCTGTGGACGGGAGGCCCACAGCGTCCCACGGACGGTGGCTTTCCCTCTGGGGCCGGGAAGTGGGGTGTGTCACCCACAGGGCAGCCCACGGGGCCTTGTGACTCCGGTGCCCAGGGCGAGAGGACGGAGGATGGGCCAGGGCGGGTCCCACCTGCCACGGGGCACACCGCGGGGCGGCACACACAGGAGAGGGGGCCGCCGGGGCCGTGAACCCAGAGCCCCCCTCCACCCCCCCTCCACGCGCTCGGGAGGGAAGCTTGGGGACCGCCCTTCTAATTTGGAAGCTCTGGTTCCTGGGAGACGTGGAGACGCCCCGACTTTGCTCGGAGCCAGGCCGCCTCGTCCCCCTGGAGGAGGGTCAGAGCTCTGAGGCGCGGGACGTCCCGTCTCCGCGGGCGTTCTGTTCAGAGGACCCGACCCCGTGTCCACCCCAGGGCGGGCGGGTGAGAGGCCAGGGGAGGGGGTGCCCACGGAGGGACGCCCTTCCCTTGCCGAGGGTCCTGGGGCGGGTGCCTCCGGAGGAGGTGCCGGCCTCTGGCCGCTCCCGCTGGTTAGCATGCGGCGAGCGTGGCGCGGAGAAATGTAGATTGCCCTGCGTGTGCGCCGCATGTCAATGCGGGTAGGTGCCGTCCTGATGGCTGGCAATTAGCGTGTTCTAACGGGAACAGATGTTCCGACTGCCAGGGGGCTGGTACCGAACGCCCACACGCCGTCTGCTCGCCGGGCAGGGCCGGAGGGAGCGCCGGGCCGCCCTCCAGGCCCCAGCGGCGGGGACCCGACAGGACCGCGGGCGGTTGTTTGAGGAGGGGAGAGAAATAATAATAAAGATGTTCGCCGGGTTATAAATAGTTCCTGCTGCTTATGACGGGCTGGAGCGTTCCCGCCGAGGAGCAGCCGGGTTTCCACGGGCGCGAACAAAGGCAGGAGGCGGGTGGTGGGGCCTGGGGGCCGCGGTCACGGTGACTTGAACCAGCGTGAGGTTCGGGAGCGCAGAGGACGGAGGAGGGGGACGGGGCAGGGGGAGGAGGGAGGGGCCCGGGAGGATTCTGCTCAGGTTGGCTCGTTGGGAACAAGCCTCGGTCCCTGCCGACCGCGGGGTGGGCGGGCTCGGAGCTGGGCCAGCCCTGCTTCCCCCCCACCCCCCGGGGCCTCGTGCACTGGCCGAGCCCCAAGGCTGTGCAATGGGGGGAGCGACGGTTCAGCTCCCCGGGCTCTGCACAGCGCAGGAGGCACAGTGCCCCGCTGGTGCCCAGCGCATCGCCGGGGCCGCGTGGCACGGGCCGGCCCGTCCTCGGCTGTTGGGGGGGGGGGGGAAGGCGGGTCCTGGCCTCGCGTGCCTGCTCCTGGCCCCGCTCCTGGCTCCTCGGGGCAACAGTGACAGCTGCCCCGGGTGCTTTTCCAGGACAGCAGACCCATGCTCTCTCTCCTTCCCTTTTTGGCTGCTTAGAGCAAAACCGCTCGTTTGTTTTCTTGCTATAAAAAGAGCCGCCTCCCTCCCAGCCTGCCCTCCCTCCCTCCCTCCCTCCCTCCCTCCCTCTCCCGGGCACGAGGTAACCAGCTTGCGGCCTCCCCCGGCGTCCACACCTCACACGCCGCCTGCAGGCAGCTGTCCGCGGGGGACTCTGTGACTGTCCTCCGACGGCCCGACAGATGCACCCGCATTTAATTGGGGCCGGACAGCCTGGCAGCCTCCTCTGTGTTCCTGTTTTTTTTTTTTTTAAATTTTTATTTTAATAGGTTTCAGAGAGGAAGGGAGAGGGAGAGAGAGAAACATCCACGATGAGAGAGAATCACGGATCGGCGGCCTCCTGCACGCCCCCCACTGGGGATCGAGCCCGCAACCCTGGCCTGTGCCCTGACTGGGAATCGAACCGTGACCTCCTGGTTCCTAGGTCGACGCTCCGCCCCTGAGCCAGCCGGCCGGCCGGGCCATGTTCCTGTTCTTGTTTCCATCGTCGGTCTTGGTGGCGTTTTCCCCAAACCCGAGGGCCGGCGGCGTGGCCCCTGGGGCAGGAGCGTGCCCCCCCCCCCCCCATGACCGAGTTCCCTCCTTCACTCCATCACTGACTCCCTGGCAGTGCCCCGGGGTTGGGAGTGCTTTGGGGGAGAGGACGCCGACTCGTGGGGCGAAGGGGGAGGTTTCGCGATGCCACCGTCCACTGCGGGGTCTTGCGCTCGCTCTCCGGTGCGTCCCATCGGGGTTTCCTGGTCGGAGTCCAGCCAAGCAGGAGGGACGTCCCCGTCACGGTGGTGGCCAGGTTCTCAGGGCCACCCAGGAGGAGACCGGCTTGCAGAGCAGCCTGGGGCGAGGCCTGGACGCTGCTGCCTGTGCAGCCGTGGCCGTGGCCGCCGTGGCCGTGGCCGCTGTGGCTGTTGCCATGGTGGCCGTGGCAATAGCAGAATGCTCAGAGAGGCCCCACCCTGCCTCCTGCCCGCCCCAGAGCGCGTGGGCTGAACGCCTGCGGCAAAGGCAGAGGCCGGCCAGCCGCTCGGGCAGGAGGGTCTGGGAGCCTCAGTGGGCGGGCGGGTGAGGCATGGCCCAGCCTTGGAAGCATCGCTTTCCCACGCGGCCGCTCTGCGCCTTCCCTCTGTCGCCGGCCGGCGTGGTCGCTCTGGAGCCCGTGTTTGGCTCGGTGTCAGGGTCGCTCCACCTCAGCACGTTGACCTTCCGCTTCCTGGTGGTGGGGCCGCCCTGGGCATCAACCCCGGCCTCCTCTTCCCGTCGCCCCATGCCCCTCGCCGGGGGAGAACCCAGCCCTTCCTGGGGGCACAGCCAGCCTCCAGACGCTGGGCCGCAGGGGTGACACCGCTGTCCCCACGAGGCCATGAGCCGGCCTGGCCTGTGGCCTGCGTCAGGGACACGTGTGGGGCGGGTGCTGTGTGTGCAAACGTGTGCACTGTGGGTGTGCTGAGATGTGTGCAGGTGTGTGTGTGTGTGTGCAGGAGTCTGTGTGGGAAGGGTGTGTGCAAACGTGTGCACTGTGGGTGTGCTGAGACGTGTGCAGGTGTGTGGGGTATGGGTGTGGGTGCAGGAGTCTGTGTGGGAAGGGTGTGTGCAAACGTGTGCACTGTGGGTGTGCTGAGACGTGTGCAGGTGTGTGGGGTATGGGTGTGGGTGCAGGAGTCTGTGTGGGAAGGGTGTGTGCAAATGTGTGCACTGTGGGTGTGCTGAGACGTGTGCAGGTGTGTGGGGTATGGGTGTGGGTGCAGGAGTCTGTGTGGGAAGGGTGTGTGCAAACGTGTGCACTGTGGGTGTGCTGAGACGTGTGCAGGTGTGTGGGGTATGGGTGTGGGTGCAGGAGTCTGTGTGGGAAGGGTGTGTGCAAACGTGTGCACTGTGGGTGTGCTGAGACGTGTGCAGGTGTGTGGGGTATGGGTGTGGGTGCAGGAGTCTGTGTGGGAAGGGTGTGTGCAAATGTGTGCACTGTGGGTGTGCTGAGACGTGTGCAGGTGTGTGGGGTGTGGGTGTGGGTGCAGGAGTCTGTGTGGGAAGGGTGTGTGCAAACGTGTGCACTGTGGGTGTGCTGAGACGTGTGCAGGTGTGTGGGACGTGTGCGTGGCCCCACCATGCTGGGCTCCCCTGCCTCGTCCCCCCAACCCCAGCCAGCACCCCTCCCGAGGGGTCTTGGGAACAGCCACAGGGCAGGGCGGTGCTCTCTCTGCCCGAAGGAGATCTTCGCTGCTTATCAGGATGTGGTCTGCCCGCCCCTCGGCGCCCTGCACAGGTGCATGGCTGATGGAGACCAGGTACAAGGCCTGGGGCCCACCCCAGGCATCACCCCCCGGCATCTTCAGGGCCCGAGGAAGGCCCCCTGGGGAGAGCTCTGAGGACTCAGAACCGCTGCTCCTTCCGCTCAGCTGGCGGCCGCGGACCCTGGTAACTGGGAAACGGTGTGCCCGGCTGGCCCGGCCCGAAGCCAAGCAGGGCTTTAGCCGCCAGTGGGTCTTCGGAAACGCGGAGCCCCCCGCCCCCTCCCAGGCTGGGGATGACGGGCAGAGACCCCCAAGGCTGGGGATGACGGGCAGAGACCCCCAAGGCTGGGGATGACGGGCAAACCCCCCGAGGCTGGGGATGACGGGCAAACCCCCCGAGGCTGGGGATGACGGGCAAACCCCCCGAGGCTGGGGATGACGGGCAGAGACCCCCCGAGGCTGGGGATGACGGGCAGAGACCCCCGAGGCTGGGGATGACGGGCAGAGACCCCCGAGGCTGGGGATGACGGGCAGAGACCCCCAAGGCTGGGGATGACGGGCAGAGACCCCCGAGGCTGGGGATGACGGGCAGAGACCCCCGAGGCTGGGGATGACGGGCGGTGATGACCGGCAGAGACCCCCGAGGCTGGGGATGACGGGCAGAGACCCCCAAGGCTGGGGATGACGGGCAGAGACCCCCCAAGGCTGGGGATGATGGGCAGAGACCCCCCGAGGCTGGGGATGACGGGCAGAGACCCCCCGAGGCTGGGGATGACGGGCAGAGACCCCCCGAGGCTGGGGATGATGGGCAGAGACCCTCCGAAGCTGGGGATGACGGGCAGAGACCCCCCGAGGCTGGGGATGACGGGCAGAGACCCCCTGAGGCTGGGGATGACGGGCAGAGACCCCCTGAGGCTGGGGATGACGGGCAGAGACCCCCCGAGGCTGGGGATGACGGGCAGAGACCCCCAAGGCTGGTGATGACGGGCAGGGGTGTTGGCATTGCGGGTCAGCCGGGTACTCGGGAGGGTCTTGGGGGTTCAGGCTCCGGCTCCCACGATCTCATGGAGCCACTCTGGTCCTCGGAGCCTCCGTTTGCCATCTTTCCTCAGGAGGCACCTGCCTCAGTCCTCACGCACGCCTGCCCGCCCCGGGAGCGTCCTGCTTCCTCAGGTCGGGCTCAAGGTCACCGGAGACTGAAGAGTTGGGTCGGGAGCGGAGCGCGGGCTCACTGTCCCTCCTCGTCGGCTAACCAGGTGTGTATGTGTGTGCGTGCGCACGCACAGTGTGTGTGGGTGCGCGCGCACATGTGCAGTGTGAGTGTGCATGTGTGTGCACAAGAGTGTGCATTGTGTGTGCAGTGTGCACAAGTGTGTGCAGTGTGCTGAATGTGTGGGTGTGCATGCAGTGTGAGCATCACGTGCACACGTGTGCAATGTGAGCATAACATGTATCTGTGCACGTGGGTGCAGTGTGAGTGTGCATGCGCACACATGTGCATGTCGTGCTAAGTGTGTAGATGCTCACACATGTGTGGCATGTGCTTATATGTGCACATGCTCATACGCTTGCATGCATGCTCACATGTGCACTGTACATTTGTGCACACGCGTGTAAAGATGAGGGAGAGCCCAGGCCTCCCAGAAACCTCTCAAAGGCCTGGCTCGTCCCCTCCGACACCCCCGTTGCCACCGCCGGCTGGGTGGGGCCGTGGGCAACGGAGAGGAGAAATGAAATAACCGCCAGCTTTGCAGCGTTACCGCTTTTATCAAAAATCAATGACACACAGGGCCATTCCACTCCGTCTCCCTTAAGCAGTGTCCCCGCGTGAGAGCGGGGCGCCCGGGCCAGAGGGGGGTGCCTGGGCCCCAGCTCTGTGAGCCGCTGGCTGCTGTGCCCCCCTCCCCCCAAACGCCCACTCACCTCGGCCCATCAGAGCGGGATTTACGGCCGGGCCGCGCCGCCCGCACCCGCTCATCCCAGCCCTGTTCCCGCCATCCATCACGGCTGCCGCGGCGCCAGCGGGACAGTTAATCACGGCAGACTTTCCACCTTGTCATCCGGCTCTGCTGGGAGGAATGTGAACCGTAAAATTAAAATCCCGGGACTTCGGGAATTGGGAAGAAAGAGATTTCCCAGTGCCCCCCCACCCCCTCCTCAGCCCCCCACACACCAGGATCCAGAGCTGCAGGCCCCCCCTCCCCCCGAATGGATTTCCTCCTCCTGCCTCGGGCGGGCGGGTTCCAGGCCCGGCCTGGGGACTGCACCCACCCCTGCCCCCACCCCGCTCCGCTCCCTGCTCCTGCTCCAGAGCCAGCCCTTCAGGAGGGGAGACAGTGACGGCCTGGCTGACCTGAGGGCAGGAGGGGGCACCTGGTCGGGGGGTGACGGCGTCTGACTGGAATCTGACTGCGGAGAAGGGCAGGTCCCAGCACACGACCCTCCCTGGGCTCCTGGACGCGCCCCGCAGGCCCATCCCCACCGGCCCCCCCGCCCGCCCGCCCGCCCCGTGGTCCTGGGCCAGGCTCCGGGAGGTGGGAGGCCCAGGCGGGAGCGGCCCACGTCTGCGCAGCAACACGCGTGTGAGCCGAATTTCCCAGCCGTTTCTGGAGATCCAAGCGCGTGGGCCTCGCTCCGGTCACTTGACCTTGGAGAGCAGAGGCCGGTCACCCCAGGTCCTGCTCTGAAAGACGGAGCATCTTCATGTCATGTTTAATTTCATTTGGTGGAGGAGCTGGGGAGAGGGGCCGAGGGAGATGGGACAGGAAACGCGGGGTTGGGGGGGGCCCTGGGCCCTGAGGCAGGGGCCAGCAGCAGAGAGGGGGCGGCCGGAGTTCCCCGTCAGCTCCCTGGGGCGCCCCGGGGGGGGGCGGATGGTGTGTGCATGTGTGTGCACGTGTGTGAGACCCAGGTTTTAGGGGTGCAGCCGGACGTCTGCCTGGGGTGGGGGTGTTTGGGGAGCCTGGTGTTTGGGGATGGGCTGCTCGAGGGGCCCCCAAGAACCTGCCCTCTGTGACCCCGGAGCCCAGCCACGGCCGGGTGACGGAGGGTGACAGTGATTGGCAGCTGCCGTCAGAGGTGCCGCGGGCCGCCTCGCCCGGCGCTGCCCCTGCACTCATCATTTATGTAACCGTCTCTTTATGATTCTGGAGGAGCCACGGGAGAGGAGGGACGTGGAGGGGGGCAGAGACCCCATATCCGGAGGCGCTCTGAGGGAGCAGTATTCACCCCAGCAGCTGTCAGTCAAGGCAGGCCCCTCCCAGGCCTTGGGCATGGGCCCTGGTCATGGCAGACCTCGGGGGGACAGGGACGCCCGACTCCAGAAAGGCTTGTGGGGGGCAGGCAGCTGCAGGGCTGATGCTGGAAAGTGGAGGGCAGGGGCTCCCCGAGGCCCCTACAAGGAGGGGAGTGGCCAGCGGGGAGGCGCGTGGCCAGCAGGGCGAGGTGGGGGGTGTGGGGGGTGGGTCACAAAGTGACAAGCCAGCCTGGGCATGGCCTTGGCTCTGGGGCAGGGGTGGGCAAACTTTTTGACTCGAGGGCCACAATGGGTTCTTAAACTGAACCGGAGGGCCGGAACAAAAGCATGGATGGCGTGTTTGTGTGAAATGATATAAATTCAAAGTAAAGGAGCAGAGGGGAGAGCAAGAGAACCGGATAGAACAGCCGGATCCGGCCCGCGGGCCGTAGTTTGCCCACGGCTGCTCTGGGGCCTCCGTCTCTAACAGGGCTTCTCCCCAAGAGCAGAGGACGCGGCCCAGCAGACCCCCCTGCCCTCCCCTGGGAGGCCGGGGCACCACGGGCCTGGGTGGGGGGCAGCCAGGGGCCCAAGAGCCTGACCTTCACAAACGGACCGCAACTTGGAGGAGGGCAGAGGCCGGCCTTGGAGGGGCCTCTGCCACCAGGGCTCTGCCTGCTGGCCTCCTCTCGGGCCCCCTCTTCCTCTGGGCGCGCCCGGGCCTCCTGCACGTGTCAGAATAACCCTCCTCCCCGCTGCCCCCGCCGAGGGCTGCTGCCCGAATGGGCCCCTCCCCACCGGCAGCACCAGGCCCCGGTCTCCACGCTGCCCACACGGGCACATGCCCAGCGGCTGCCTGCTGCGTGAGCAGCTGCCTACGTTCCCGGGAGACCCATCTGCCGCGTGTACCCGCTGGGCGAGGAGAACGCCGCGCAGGCCGCGGGGGAGGGTGCGGGAGGGCCCCGGGGCTGGCCTGCAGGGGTGACTGGGCTGGGGGAGGGTCACCTTCCCAGTCACGGTTGGCTCAGGACAGTGTTACTATGGTCTGGATCCCCAGTACATGGTGCGGGCGGGCGTGGGAGGAGAGGCGGGGGGCGCGGGGCAGGGAGAGGGCACTCGGGAGTGGTGGGGGGCTTCAGGGCTGAGCCGCGTGGGGCGATGGAGCTGCCTGCGGAGGACGGTGCGAGCTGATGTGGGCGCCGACACCCGCGGGGCCGGAGGGGCCGGGAGCCGCGGGGAGGGGGGCTCCTCCGAGCCCGCTGTGGCTGCTGTGGCCGGCACTGGCTGAGCACGGTCCTGAATGGATGGGGGTAACCCAGGCCACCCCGAGGAGGCGGGGCGTCGTCACCTCCCTCCTACAGACGGGCAGGGAGGCATCGGGACGGACGCACGGCCGAGGTCACCGAGGTCACAGGCTGGTGTGTGACCCGAGTCCTTGGTGACAGCCCGGCTTCCTCAGGGGCCCGGGGAGGGCGAAGGCGCCGGCGCGTCTTGCCCACATGAGGCTGCCAGGCATCCCCCCTGTCCTTCCAGTACCCGGGAGCGGGGGTGTCACCCCCGGCGGAGAGCAGTTATTTTCAACGTCACCCACGCCTGGCCTCGGAGGGGCCCCCTGCCACCCGGTGAGGGTGCTGGTCCCAGATGGCACTTGTGGGGCAGCTGTGGGTTCCAGGCCGGGTAGCCCCGGGGCCTGTCGGGACCGTGAGGTGGCCCTCCTTCCTCGCCTTTTAAAAATACATTTTATTGATTTCAGAGAGGAAGACGGGGGCGGGGGTGGGAAGAGAGAAACATCAATGATGACAGAGAATCATGGATCCGCTGCCTCCTGCACGCCCCCCACTGGGGATCAAACCTGCAACCCCGGCCTGTGCCCTGACCGGGAATCGAACCCTGACCTGCTGGTTCCTAGGTGGACGCTCAGCCCTGAGCCACGTGGCCGGGCTGCTTCCTCCTGCAGAGAAATGGGGGCTCCCAGAGGCCCCTCCCTCGGCCCCTTTGCAGGTGCCTTTCGAGTTCGCATGCGTGTTCCTCGGTGGCCGGGACCCGGGTCTGCTGGGAGCGGGACGGCCATCCTCTGAGGGTCACCGTTTCCCGGGTCCCAGCGCGCCTGGCCGTCCCCTGACCCCACGGCCCGAGGCCCCTCTGGCGAGAAACAGACCTCCCCCATCAGGGTTCCCACGTGAGATACAGGCCCCGAAGCTCAGATTGCCATGGACTTGAAGCGGCGGGAATCCGACCCCCTCGTTCCTAAGTCGGATTCAGGCGGTTTCGGGCCCTTTGCCCCCAGGCTAGTCCCCTGGGCTGAGTGAGCCGCCCAGGACCAGGGGTGCCGGGGCCGAGGGCGTGTCCTCCAGGGAGTGTCAGTCAGGAGCTGCGCTGGGTGGGGGGAGGGAGAGAAGGGGGGGAGCTGTCCATCTCCTGTGGGTTTGTTTGCAGAGCTGCAGCCCCCTGCCCGCAGCTCCCCACTCTGACCCGTCGCTCTTCCTGTCTGCACGGGGCCACCCTGCTCCTCTGACCCCGCGTGGCCCCAGGGAACCCGGCTCCACGGTGCACCCGGCGCCTCGCAGCCTCTGCCAGCGGGAGCAGGCGCCTGGCCCTCCGTGGTGAGCAGCCTGGCGTTTGCCCACTCCCCACCCCTCAGTCCTAACCCGCAGGAGCACCCCTGCCCGTGGGCAGGAGGGCGCCACCAGCTCCTCTCCCGTCGCCAAGGCCCCAGGAGGCGCGAGACCCCTCGAGGGCAGGAGCGCCCTTATGTCCTCTGCCTGCGCTCGGCTCTGCCGGGCCACGGACAGCTGTAGCTCAGCGGCACGCTTAGGGGCGGGAGGCGCGCGGGGGCGTGCGGGGGTGTGCGGGGTGTGCGGGGGCGCGCGTGGCGTTTATTTCCCATTGAGGCGCAGATGGTGGGATTCTGACCCTGATGGAGTCGCAGAACCTGCTTCGTTCCGTGGCCGTCGGCCCGGACAGGCCAGGACTTTCTCACCTGGCAGCTGGGCCTCGGGCCCCGAGGTCCCCGTCGCTTGTCCCAGCCGCCTCTTGCTGTGCGACAAACCACCCCGTGAGTCACTGGCTTAGAGGGTGAGAGTGTAAGTCCGACTCCACTTGCCACTGCGCCCACTTGCCGACCTTGATTTGTGAGCACAAAGCAACACCGAGGGCGCGCGTGCGCGGGAGGGCGCGGGGGAGGGGGGGTCCGCGGGGGGGCGCTGAGGGCGCGCGGGGGCGGAGCGGGGGTGGTGCGGGGGCGGCGCGGGAGGGCGCTGGAGGGCGTGGCAGAGCCCCGGCGCCGGCTCCAGTTCGGGCGGAAGGGGACGCTGCCTCCTCCCGCATTGCGGGTGTGAGCCGCCCGCTACGCGCCCTGGTCTGTGCGTTTTGGTGCTTTCTGGGGGTGACTCTGGTGTGTACGACGGCCCCTGAGCGCAGCGCTGGGGTGCTGTCCGGTGTCCCTGAGCGCGAGGCTGTGCCGCGCCCCCTCCCCCCAGGAAGCACGCGGTTGGATGAGCCCGTTCAGGTGCTGCCGCCCCTCGTCCTTAAGCGCGTGCGGGAGACCTGGTGCTGGTCCGCAGACAGGAGTTGTGGCCAGGGTCCCGGACGCCCCCGGGGCGACGGGTCAGTCCTCGCCGACGACCTTCTAGAGCAGGGGCGGGGAACGTCCGGCCTGCGGGCCGGAGAAGGCCCGGGACAGCGCCTGGTCTGGCCCTGCCAAGGCACCGGGCGAGTTAATAAGACGCTTGACCAGACGCAGCAGGCCAGTTGGTGCGCGGGACTCCGGTGTGGCCCGCGATGCGGTTACAGATAGCCACAGGGCCCGGGCGGGGAAAGGCCCCCACGTGTGGGGGAGAACAGGAACCACGAGTAACGCCCACCGCGTCCTGCGCGCCGCCCGCACATGGCTGCGTGCGCGCTGGTGCCCGGCTCCTCGCTCCGGGTGGGTTCTGTGGGCTGTTCCTTCGGGGTCCAGAGCTCCCGGGCACCTCACCTCCAGGCCGTGGCCGTGGCCGTGGCCGTGGCACAAACTTAACAACACGCAGGCCCCTCAGAGCCTCTGCCTGCAGGGCCGGCCTCCCCTGGGAGTGGGCTCAGGTTCACCAATTCCGGGCCGTGACCCAGGGGAGCAGGCGGGGAGACGGTGGGGCCGAGGAGCGAACTGTGACACAAACGCCAGCGCAGGCCCCCTCTCCTGGCACTTTGGGGTGCATCCTCTCGGGGGCTGCCTTTGGGAAGTTCTGCGCCCCCACCCGTCTTCCTGTGGGAAGCGGGATTACTCATAATGAAAAAGTAATAATGACCCGCACGAAGGGGGAGGAGGGGCAAGCTATTTTTAATGGTCTCCATGGCGACGGAGGTTTTGTTTACAGTGCTTTCCCCCTCTCTTTGCAGCTAGGCGATCGCTGATTTGCATCTTGTTACAGAATACTGCTGGCATGTCCGCGACGTGGACAGGAGCGGGGCCTGGGGCCGGGAGGGGCGCTGAGGGCGCTGCCGAGCGTGGGTGCGAGGGTTCGAGGCTTCCCTGCGGCTGCTCAGCCCCTGTGCCCTCGGAGCGCTGTCCGCGCCCATCCCTGCAGAGGGCCTGCCTCTCCCGCCCCTCTGTGCCCACTGCTCCCCGGAGTCCTCTTTTTTTAAAAAAAAATATTTTTATTGATTTCAGAGAGGAAGGGAGAGGGAGAGAGAGAGAGAAACATCAGTGATGAGAGGGAGTCATGGATGGGCTGCCTCTGGCACGCCCCACATTGGGGATGGAGCCCGAAACCCAGGCATGTGCCCTGACCGGGAATTGAACAGGTGACCTCTTGGTTCCTGGGTGGACACTCAACCGCTGAGCCACACCGGCCGGGCCAGAGGCCCCTCCTTGCTCAGGGCAGTCAAGCGGGTCCCAGCATCTCCCCGTCCAGCACACGCGAGCCTGCAGGGCCACTGGCTGAGGGCACACAGTAGGTGCTCATCTAATGCACACGATAAGGAACAGCCCCAGGGCTCCTGTTATCAAGTCAAAGCCGGCACACAGGGCTCCTTCCGGCCGCCCCTCGCCGCCCCCCGCCCCGCCTGCCCAAGGTGAACCTCACCCCGTCCTCCTGTGCGATTCTCAGGGGTCCCCCTCCTCCCCGTCCCCGGAACCTCCTGCCTTCCTATCACTCCCGCCTCCTGGCTGAACCCGAGCCAGACCCGGGCCTGATTGCCGTTTCGCATGGTGCGTGATTGCCTGTTTCCATCTCACCTCTCCGGAGAAATTACATGCTTCTGGGGAGAAGGCAGGACACGCTCCTCGCACATTCCCACGGTCCGCGTGCCCGGCGAATGGAAGGGGAGCCCCTTCCCGGCTCCCCCGGGGCGGCCCCTGTCACCACGGGCGGGCGAGCGCTCCAGACCCTCCGTTAGCGCGTTGTCTGCCGCCCCCGCGAGAGGCTCGTGTGTTGCTCTCACTCAGTGCCCGCGGGGACGCGGGGGCGTGCGGGGCATCGGGGGCCCTGTAGCTGGCACCCCACGATCACTGTCTTCCTTCGGAAAACCCAGCCTTGGGTCTCTGTGGCCCCCCGAACGTGCCCCACGCGCTGCAGGTACCCACTAAAGCGCCACCGTGGCTGGGCGTGTGGTCCCGCGTGGGCTGCTGTGCGAACCCCACAGACGGGGCGCGTTAGCACCGACTGCCAGCTCGGCGTCCGGAGGCCGAGCACCGGGTCGGCTGGCGGGCTGTCCTCACGGGGCACGGAGAGCTCTGGTGTGTCCTTCTAGCCAGGGGTGGGCAAACTTTTTGACTAGAGGGCCACCATGGGTTCTTAAACTGGACCGGAGGGCCGGAACAAAAGCATGGATGGAGTGTTTGTGTGAACTAATATAAATTCAAAGTAAAGGAGCGGAGGGGAGAGCAAGAGAACCGGATAGAACAGCCGGATCCGCCCGCGGGCCGTAGTTTGCCCAAGGCTGTTCTAGAAGCACGCTGATCAGCTTCGCACAGGGACGGATGGGGGTGGCCCTGCTGGGGGGCCTGGCTCCCCGGTTTGCCCGCGGAGGCCTCGGGGATGGTCTGGCACCCCAGGGGCGGCCCCCGGGCCCTGAGGACGGTGAGCCCATCGGCTGCGGCTGCGCAGGGGGTCCTGGTGGCACCTGTGGTGGCGTCCTGGCGGGGGGGCTGCCGCGTCCCCTTGTTGGAGACGAGGAACCAGAGGCTCAGAGAGGCCGCGGAAGGTGCTCGGGGTCAGAGCCACGACCCCAACCCTGCTCCGCACTCAGGTGCGCCCGCCTCTGCCCCCCGACCCTGCTCCCAGGCCCTGCCTCCTGACCCGGCCCTTGGCCTCCTCGGCTCACCCCGTCGTCTGCCTCCCACGTCCCCGACGAGGACACTGACAGCCGAAGGCGACCCGGGGCCCAGGGCACCTTCTCCGGAACAGCCTCTGTGGCCCGCGGCACCCACAGCCCCTCCTTCCAGGTGCCCCCCCCCTATTCCTGCACCCCCCCCACCCCCCGCCGCAGGAGCCTCGCAGCCTCCCCCTTCCGTGCAGGCAGACTCACGCCATCTACTCCCCGGAACCCACGGTGATGAGGGGTTGGGTGCCCAGCCTCCGCCTGCCCCCTCCCCCCATTCGGCCAGTCCCCCCTTAAACCAGGAGAACCGTTTCCTCCTGCCTCACAGCCGCTCCCGGTTGGAGAATAATGAAGCTGTCAGCGCATCGGGGCTAATGAATCACACTCCCATTCGGGGGTTCGCAGGTGATTTGCTTGCTCCACGCTGGCCCAGGAGGTGCCAACTCAGGCTGAGCAGCTGCCAAGGGGCCCTGCCTCCCGGCCCCTCCCACAGCTCTCTGGAGACCCGCTGTTCGCTGAGCCGGGCTGCCCGCACGCGGCACCCACAGCACCCATAGCACCCCCCCACCCCAGGACCCTCGGCAGGCACACCCCCCAGGTTCCCCCCCCCCCGCCCGGCACGCACGGCCCCCCCAGGCTCCAGGCAGGGCACGGCCGCACCTGCTTCTGCTCCTTCTCAGGCACCTGGCGCCCAGGTAACCCAGGTGTCACCTGAAGGACACGTGTGGGCGTCTCCTGTGCTGGCCCGAGGAATGCCCTCACCCCGGGGCCCTGGTGGGCTGGCTGGCTGGCTGACTGCATGAGCCCATGGTCCCCGGGGGGGGGGGGGTCTTTTTTCTTGACTTTTCTGCCCTTTCTCCCTATTCTGTTCCAAGTTAGCGACCTGTTTAGAGCGGGTAATGCCCATGGTCAACCACCTGGTGGCGCAGGCGAGCCACCCACAGGGCAGCCTTTGTGCCTGAACCTCCTGTGAATCGTTCTAGAACCCGCCCAGGGGAAGCGCAAAGTGGGCACAGGCGCCGGGGCCGCAGGAGTGACCGTGAGCACGTCCACGCGACTGTTCTGAAAGGCTGGGTTTTCAGAATGTGTTTTCCTCCCGCCGGCATGGCTGAGCGTGGACTGCGACCAGGAGGTCACCGTTCGATTCCCGGTCAGGGCACAGGCCCCGGTTGTGGGCTCGATCCCCGGCAGGGGGCGTGCAGGAGGCAGCCGGTCCATGGTTCTCTCTCATTGAAGTTTTTTTTTCTCTCTCTCCCTCTCCCTTCCTCTCTGAAATCGATTTAAAACGTTTTTTTTTAAGAGAACGTGTTGCCTGCTGTTCTGGTTTGCCTGGGGCCGTGTCCTTGGCGTGGAGAAGCCTGTGCCCGCCTCCCCTGGCAGCTCCTGGGGCCTCTGGGAGAGCGTGGCCCGCTCAGAGTGTGCCCGGGGGGGCTTCGATCCTGGCAAGGTCAGGGCCGTGACGGGGCGGGTAGGGGTCCCTCCCCACAGGAGTTTGTGTAGCTGCTACGTGCCTGTGAGATGGCCGGTGGTGGGGGGGACGTCATTGCTCAGCACGGGGGCCAGGACACCCCACGTCCCATGGCATTTCCTAGTCCCGCGGGCACTTGCCACGTCCGTCTGTCTGTCCGTCCGAGCCACTGGTATTCCTTATCCTTTACTAGTGGCCCGGTGCGCGGACTCACGCACATTGAAAGGAAATTCATTAGAACAGGGGTCCTCAAACTTTTTAAACAGGGGCCAGTTCCCTGTCCCTCAGACCGTGGGAGGGCCGGACTATAGTTTTAAAAAAAAAAACTATGAACAAATTCCTATGCGCACTGCGGGCCCGGGACGCGTCGGCTGCTAAGCAGGACAGGCAGCGGCCCCCGGCGGGCCAGATCCATGTCCTCGGCGGGCCGCACGTGGCCCGCGGGCCGCAGTTTGAGGACGCTTGCATTAGACGGTGGCCGGTGGGATGGGACTGACTGGGCGAGACGGGCCGGACACGCCCTGGAGCCAACCTCCCGCAGTCCCTCCCCGGCGTCTGCGGCGTGAGCGGGGTCCCTCCGGCAGGTGGGGTCCCTCGGCCTGGCCTGCGGACATCGGGCCGAAACCGGCTCTCCGACATCCCCCGAGGGGTCCCGGAGTGCGAGAGGGACCCCTCTGTAAAGTTGCTGTCGTACAGGGTGTGGAACGTAAACGCACATGTGCAGTAAACCAGATTCAGGGCCGACGGTGCCCCAGCAACAACGTAACCCACGGCCGAAGGTGGAACCGTGAGGCCCCACAAGGAATCGGGCTCCCTCCTCTCTGGTTTTGGGGTGCGTCACCCGAGGACCGCCGCTGCCAAGTCACTGCAGCTCGGCAGCTCCTGCGTTGAGCGTCTGCCCCCCGGTGGTCAGTGCGCGTCATAGCGACCGGGTGGATGGTGGGAGGACACATATCACATTAGCCTTTTATATAGATAGATTCCTTCCCGTTGCCCCCCTCCACCCACACCCCGGGAGCCCCGAGGTCAGCGAGCAGGAGCTCGGGGCCCCTTACCTTGTCATTGCCTGACTTCCCCCCCCACCCTGCACCCTGTTCGCAGAAGGTCCTGCTTCAACCCCCACCCCGCTGGCCGTGGCTGGGGGCCCTGACCCGCAGATGTCCCTGGTCCCATACAGGACTCCGCTGGCACCTGTGGGCCGAGGCCAGGCTGGGTGAGTCTGGAGGCCCCGGACTTCTGAGCGCTGGTGACCGACTTCTGCGTCCCAGAAGCCGGAGTCGGCGAGAAGGAGGAGGACACGCAACGGGGACGGAAAGGTCCTTTCTCTCTGTCGGGCCTGTTGCCGGGGAGGACCCAGCGCCCCCGAGAAAGCCGAATGGGCGCTCGGTGACGTGGCGACGGGACTGTCTCTCGTCCTGGACGTTGCCGGCTCTTTAGTACTTTCTCCCCAGAGTGAAAGGCGGTTGGTTCCGGCCTCTGTCCGCGGGGAGGGCCCGGCCCCGGGCTCCAGGCGGGGCTCAGGTTTACCTGAGGGTGGTGCACAGGTGCTCTGGTCTGGCCCGTGAGCTGGCCCTGCGGTACCGACCCCAACCACAAGGCGGCGCCAAAGGCTGCGGCACAGGGAGAACTCCGTCTTCCTGGGGTGCGGGGATGCGCCCCTGGTCCGTTCCACCCCCCGCCTCTCCTTCCGGCAGGTTCCAACCACCCACCGCGTTGTCTCCTAATAAACGGGTCAGCCGTGGGCAAACGACGGCCCGCGGGCCGGATCCGGCTGTTCTATCCGGTTCTCTTGCTCTCCCCTCCGCTCCTTTACTCTGAATGTATATGAGTTCACACAAACACTCCATCCATGCTTGTGTTCCGGCCCTCCGGTCCAGTGTAAGAACCCATGGTGGCCCTCGAGTCAAAACGTTTGCCCACCCCTGGGTCAGGGGCTGGTGGGGGGCTTGTTGGGAGAGGCGCCCCAGGCCCGGGCCTCCTGGCTGTTGGCAGGTGGTCTCGGGGGGACACCGGGACCGGGTTGGGAAAGCGCAGATGGGCCTACGGACAGGCTGTTGGGCGTTCGGTGCACCTCTTGGCCCTGTCCTACGCGATGCCGTCTTTGAGTTGCAAACGTTCCTGGTGCTCTTGCTCGGAACCCTAACTCCGGAGAAGGAAGCGTGTGTGCGTGCGAACTCACACTTACTGGCGGCGAAGCGCCCGTGGGGGCCCGTGAGAGGGGACCCTTGCTGCTCAGAGGCTCGGAGGCGTAATCCCCCTTCCGTGCAGGCAAACTTACGCCATCTACTCCCCGGAACCCACGGTGATGAGGGGCTGGGTGCCCAGCCTCCGCCTGCCCCCCCCCCCCAATTCGGCCAGTCCCCCCTTAAACCAGGAGAACCGTTGGCTCCTGCCTCACAGCCGCTCCCGGTTGGAGAATAATGGTGAGCGCTCTCCAGACCACCACAAAGGGCACAGGCTGGGCCGCGTTCAGAAACACGGAGCCCGAAGCGTGATCTGTGACAAGCCCCGCTTGTTCCTGGCCACACTGCGCTGTGTGTCGCTGGGACGGCCCCGCGTCATGGTCACCAAGGTCCAGACTCCAGGACTCAGCCTCCCGGCAGAGAGCGAGGCGCCTGCACCCGGGTTCTGACAGCATCTGTCAGGAGTGACACAGCCCCCCCCCCCCCCGCCCCCCATCATGGCTCGAACCAAGTCCGGATGGCGAGGGAACCGCAGCCCGGTGCTGGGCCAGCAGTGGCCGCCACGAACACCGGAAGGCTGCCTTCTCCACGTGCCCAGGACTGGCCCGGCGCCGGTCTCGGGCCTCACAGGTACCGGCCCGTGGATGCCCCGGCTTTGACGCACACAGGGTTCAGTCACTTGCTCGGGGTTGTGCAGCTGGGACGGGGCCGCGCCGACTTTCAGGCCGTGGGGCCGGGAAGTCTGTGCACAGAGCCGTCCCCGTGGGGGGAGGCCTGAGCGGGGTGGGGGGGGGGCAGGCTGCCTCGGTTACCTCCGTTTAACCCCACTGTGTCCTCCCGCAAGCACACGAGATGACGGATGTAGAGGAGGAAGCTAAACTCGGACAGAGGATGCGCGTTAAAACGACGATTCTTTACCTTCTAGATCAGCAATCCCATTTTCTACGGATAAAAGTTCTGGCCTGTTTTCCAAAATGTACGCGTGTGTGTGACCTAAGCTTGTCCACGACGTTCTCTTCGTTAGGATATTTTTACTGATCTCAGAGAGAAGGGAAGAGGGAGAGAGAAACATCCATGAGGAAAGAGCATCATGGATCAGCTGCCTCCTGCACGCCCTCCACTGGGGATCCAGCCCCCAACCCGGGCCTGTGCCCTGACCGGGAATCGAACCCTGACCTTCTGGTTCATAGGTCAACAGACACTCAACCACTGAGCCACGCCGGCCGGGCCACTGTATTCTAAAACCTATAGACCACGGTGAAGGTCACTGGTACCCTTTGTGGTGGTCTGGAGAGCACTCACCATCCTTTGAAATGCCAATTGTTTTTTGTTTTTTAATATTTTTTATTGATTTCAGAGAGGAAGGGAGAGGAAGAGAGAGAGAGAAACATCAATGATGAGAGAGAATCATTGAATGGATGCCTCCTGCACGCCCCCCTACTGGGGATTGAGCCCACAACCCAGGCATGTGCCCTTGACCAGAATCGAACCCGGGACCCTTCAGTCCGCAGGCTGACGCTCTATCCACTGAGCCACACCGGCTAGGGCTGAAATGCCAATGTTTCAAAGCAGAGGGTAGCTTTGTTCGTGTGTTGGCTTCTTATAGGTATGACTGACTTTGTAGCAGAAAATTAAAAGAAAAATATTTGCTTCTTGCCTTTTTTAAAAAATGAAAGCTATGGCAAACTTGGAGGAGGAGGGGGAGGGGGGAGGAGGGGGAGGAGGGGAAAGAGGAGGAGAAGGGGGAGGAGGAGGGGGAGGAGGAAGAGGGGGAGGAGGGGAAAGAGGAGGAGGAGGAGGAAGAGGGGGAGGAGGGGAAAGAGGAGGAGGAGGAGAGGAAGGAGGGGGAGGGGGAGGAGGAGGGGGGAGGGGGAGGGGGAGGGGAAGGAGGAGGAGGGGGAGAGGGAGGGGAAGGGGGAGGAGGGGGAGGGGAAGGAGGGGGAGAGGGACGAGGGGGAGGAGGGGAAAGAGGAGGAGGATGAGGAGGAGGAGAAGGAGGGGGAGGAGGAGGAGGAGGAGGAGGCCGCCAGTGGACAAATAAACCTACCTAGGTAGGCCAACACAGTTGCGGATGCTGGTCAGCAGCGTTGCCATGGCAGCAGGAAGCCTGGGACCCATTGGCCAAGGTGGGGGAGCGGTGCCATGCACGTTTCTCCCACCAGGTGGCAGCAGTGTCCTCTCGCAAACCACCTGCCACCTGCCAAGTGCGCTTGGGATCCAGGAAGGGGGGGGGAGGGCAGGGCCTTCCATTTGACCCCTTCTCCAGATAAAGAAACCGGAGCCCGGGCGGGAGGTTTGCTGCCCCAGTGGCCTGTGTCCCTACATTCCTCCCCCCACCCCCACCACTCCAACCCACGGCACACACGTCTGCCTCACAGTCGGGGCCTCATTTCCAATCCATCCCACCCCGTGTGGCCGGCATGGAGCCTGGGGCAAGGGGGGTGATGCTCTGGTTGGGCAGGCAAGGCACCGTAGGTCCGAGGGAAAGGGAGGTAGCAGAGCACCCAGGATCAGGATGAGCAAACTGAGGCTCGGTCCCCCAGTGGGGAGCTGGATCGAGAGCCCGGCTCTGTCCCTCGGTATTGCTGCCCTCGGGAGTCCGGTGACAGGTGCCGGGGTGGCTGGGGAACCTGTTCTCCTCCTGCAGCGACGACAAAGCCACGGAGCGTGGAGGCGGACGCGGGGCCGTGCGATGACCGTGGTATTTGGGACAGGGGACCTGCGCAGGCCAGAGAAGAAGGTGCCAGGCTGGGGGCTGCCTGGAGGAGGGTGCGGACCGCCGGGTGCGAGGTGGGAGGCTGTGACGGGAGGGGGTGTGAGGAGAAAGTGAGGGAGGCCGAGGGGACGCGGGCCAGCTGAGCGGCGCCGTCCCCCCTCCTCTGGACCCCGCAGGTGGGGGGTCCCCGAAGCACAGGAGCACTTGCTAGGAGCTGGGGCGTCGGTGTGGGGTTCCCCGGGAGCGCGCTCCCTCCGCGCGGGGCGTTCAGCAGCAGCAGTGACTCCTCCGTGGGGGAGGCCCGCGGCTTCGAGCTGGAAGGAGGGGGACGTGGGATCTTTGAGCCAACAAGTCTGCTCAAGGCTGAAGGCTGAGGCACCCCGCTGCTCTCACAGCCACTCGGCCGAGGGGAGGCGGGCGCCTCCACCCTCCCCGGCCCCGTGGGGAGGGACGGTGGGCCTTGGAGGCCATGGCCGCCCTGGGGGAAGCGGAGGATAGGGGTTGGAGGGGGGAGGGTGAAGGGCAGCTGGAGGCCCCGGGGGCTCTGTGACTCCGTGCCGCCCCCTTCCCGTCCTCGTCTGAGCCGTGGTCTTGGGACAGGCGGTGTCAGATCGGCCGCCAGGGCTCTGATGTGGGTGTCTGCATGTGTGTGCATGTGTGTGCGTACGTGTGTCCGCGTGTGTGTGCATGTGTGTGTGCGTACATGTGTGTGCATGTCTGCACGTGTGTACGTGTGTCCGCATGTGTGTGCGTGTGCGCGCGCGTGTGTGCGTGTATGTGTGCGTGTATGTGTGTGTGCGTGTGTGTGTGCGTGTATGTGTGTGTGCGTGCGGGAGAGATGGACTGACTCAGAAAGGCGCCGCATAGCCCCAGCGCGGGCCGAGGCCGGAGGCTGTCAGGAGTCCATTTCAGCCGCTCGAGGAGCCGTCCTGGACCCCGTGCACCTCGGAACCTCGGGGCGACTTGGGGGCGAGTCTGAGACGCTGGCCCGGGCTCCCGCCCCCCCCCCCCCCCCCGCGCCCTGGTGTCCCCCAGCGAATGTCCAGGCCCTCCCGTGGCGAGGAGCCCCGAGGAGCTGCGCATCGGCCCGCGGGGACGGCTTCGGGCAGGTGGCTCCCGAGAGCTGTCCGCATGGGCACCAGCCTCGCAGGCTCACGCGTGTGCGTGTGGGGCTCACGTGTATGCGTGTGGAGCGCATACATGTGCATGTGGCACTCACGCATGTGCGGGAAGGTGTTTGCTGAGGGGGGCGCTCACGGCTGTGTGGGGGGTGGCTCCCAGCAAGCAAGCCTGCCCCCCAGTACCCGGGCGAGGCCTGTGCCCGCCGGAAGGCAGTTAGCTTTTTCCGTTGGCGACAAGACTCAGGCTGCTCTGGGGCGTGATGGGCGGGCCGCACGGGCTAAAGGCCCCGGATCCCGCGCACGTGGGGAGGCCTGGGCGGAGGGGGCCCCGGGCTCGGATCTGAGTGTCTGTGCGGAGCTTGTCCCGCTCCACGTGACCGGCGGCCCCAGCGCTGGCGTCATGGCCTCGAGGGAGTGAGCCGGCCAGGGGTGTGCACAGCTGTGCGGCCCGGTCCCGGGTGGGGGCAGCGGGCGTGTCCGAGTGTGTGGGGCCCTGTCCCGGGTGGGGGCAGCGGGCGTGTGCGGGTGTGTGCTGCCCGGTCCCGTGTGGGAGCAGCGGGCGTGTGGGGCCCGGTCCCGGGTGGGAGCGGCGTGCGTGTGGCGCCCTGTCCCGGGTGGGAGCGGCGTGCGTGTGGGGCCCTGTCCCCGGTGGGAGCAGCGGGCGTGTGGGGCCCAGTCCCCGGTGGGAGCAGCGGGCGTGTCTGGGCGTGTGGGGCCCGGTCCCGGTGGGGGCAGCGGGCGTGTGCGGGCGTGTGGGGCCCGGTCCCGGGTGGGAGCGGCGGGCGTGTGCGGGCGTGTGGGGCCCGGTCCCGGTGGGGGCAGCCGCCGGCCGAGTCCGCGCGTGGGGAGTGTGGGGCCCTCGTGTGCATGCGCCGCTGTCGAGCCGTGGCGGGAGCCCCGGTGAAGTGTCCGCGAGGAGATAATTGAAAATCAAAGAAGACTTCGCTAATCTGATTAGTCGGAGGCGTCGCAATTAAGTCCTTCTGCTGGGAGGCCCGCGGCAGCCGGCTGGCGGCGGGAGGGGGAGGGCCCGGTGAGGGGGAGGGGGTGGCTCACAATGGTCGGGGTGGGGTCTGGGAGAGGAGAGGGAGGGGTGCTGCCACCGGCACTTAGAGAGGCCAGGCCGAGTGACAGGCGGGGCTTTGGGGGGCCAGAGGGCCACTTCCCGGGGAGGGAGGAGAGGGGGCTCGTGTGGGGGTGCCGAGCCGTGTGCCCAGGTCCCTGGTGGCCTGAGGGGCCGTTGGTCTGATTCTCTGGCGGGAGATAAGGGGGAGCTGGGTCGCGGGGAGACACGGGCCCGCAGGTGGCCCAGGGCGAGGGAGCAGGCGGCTCGGCCCTCTCCCCACGCGGCCCCTGGCCCCACGTCCTCACCGTCCCCGCAAAGGAAGTCGGGTGTCCTCTCTCCAGTGAATCAGCGAGGTGGTGTCTGCTCAGACGTCACTCACGCCTCCCAGAGGGTCAGACGAGACAACACGGCGGGTGGGACTGGAGCGTGCGCCCCGTCTCCGGCCGAGACCGTCACCTCTGGGCGGCGGGCGGCTCGTCGGCTGTGCTGTCCCCGGGGTCGGGCTGTGACCGCTGCCTGTGCCAGGCGCCGGGGACCCGTCGGAGCCAGCGACAGCCCGGCCCCGAGGGCTGCAGGGACACGAGCGGGTGGGACGGGAGATGGCCTCTGCCTGGCGAGGGTCCGAGGTGCTTGGCTGGTGCTCGGGGCCCCGCCTCCCAGGTGGTCTCTGCTGGTCTCGGAGCCAATCAGACGCACACATACACGCGCACACACACACACTCCACACACATACACTCCCCCTACACATAGACACACCCCCCACACACATACATACCACACATACACACACTCCACACACATACACTCCCCCCACATACACACACCCCACACATACATACACCCACACATACACCCCCCACACACATACACACCCACCTCACACATACACATGCACACCCACCCCACACACATACACATGCATGCACGCGCACATACACACCCCACACATACACACCACATATACACACCCCACACACATACACATACGCCCACACACATACACATGTGCACACACACACCCCACATACACATGCACACTCCCAACACACATACACTTGCGTGCGCACACCCCCCACATACACATGTATACCCCCACATATACACATGTGCACGTGCACACACACATACACACACACCACACATACACACTCCCCACACACATACACATGCACACACACCCACACATGCACCCACCCACACCCACATACACATGCACCCCCTCATACATATGTGTGCGCGTGCACACACTCCACACACACATACATATGTGCGCATGCACACACACGCACACACACACACGGGCAAGCACACCCCGGGTGAGCCCAGAGACCAAGAGTGAAGGGACTTAGCACACCCCGGCCGACACCTTGCTCAGTGCTTGGGTGTTGACCTACGAACCAGCAGGTCACAGTTCGATTCCGGTCAAGGGCACAGGCCCAGGTTGCAGGCTCAGTCCCAGTGGGGGGCGTGCAGGAGGCAGCCGATCCATGACTCTCTCTCATCATGGATGTTTCTCTCTCTCTCCCTCTCCCTCCCTCTCTGACATCAATAAAAATCGATTTTAAAAACATCCAGGAACTCGCCCCGAGCAGTTCTTCTCAATTAAAACGTGCGATTACGTTTCTGAGTTTCCACGGGAGAGTGGGGTGGGGCTGCCATAGAGTTTCACGTCCCCCGCGTGGCTGACGCGATGACCCTGCAAACGAACACAGACGTGGCAGGCGCCCCTCCCCCCGCTTCTCCGGGCGGCGGGCGATGCGGGGCCTTGCGCTGGGGGTTGAGTCTGAGCAGGAGCCCCTGCAGCCGGCCCCTTTCACCGTCCCCGAGGCCGCCGCGTGGATGTCAGCTCCCCGGGGAGGCGGCATCCAGACGCCTTCGCACACCCTGGCCCGGCCCGGGCACCTTGCACAGCCGGCCGATGCAGCCCCGGGCTGGGCGCCGTCTGGGTGGGTGAGGAGGGCCCGGCCGCACCCGGTCAGTGGCCAGGCCGCAGTCCGACGGGTGCACCGGGGGGTGCAGGGTTCCCGCGGGCGCAGAGGCTCCCCAATGTGGGCTTGTTTTAACATCTGTTCAGCTCTCGGGCTCTGCCGGCGTGTCTGTCAGCGTGTCTGTCAGCGTGTCTGTCGGCGTGTCTGTCGGCGTGTCTGCCGGCGTGTCTGTCGGCGTGTCTGCCGGCGTGTCTGCCGGCGTGTCTGCCGGCATGTCTGTCAGCACGCCCTTCTCAGCATTCGACATCCTGTGGCATGCTGGACCCGACGTGGTGAGCTCAGAGCGGGAGCCAGGAGGCGGGGTCAGGCAGACCCTGGAGAGGCAGGTTCTGAGTCAGGGGCAGGTGCAGATGGGGGTGCAGATGGGGGTGCAGATGGGGTGGGGCGGATGGGGGTGCAGATGGGGGGTGCAGATGGAGGGGTGCAGATGGGGGTGCAGATGGGGGGTGCAGATGGGGGTGCAGATTGGGGCGGGGTGGATGGGGGCGGGTACAGATGGGGGTGCAGATGGGGGGTGCAGATGGGGTGGGTGCAGATGGGGGAGCAGATGGGGTGGGTGCAGATGGGGGGTACAGATGGGGGTATAGATGGGGGTGCAGATGGGGGCTACAGATGGGGGGTACAGATGGGGTTATAGATGGGGGGTGTAGATAGGCGGGTGCAGATGGGGGTGCCGATGGGGGCGGGGCGGGTGGTCCAGTGAGCCCTGCGTGGGAGGAAGGCCATTCCTGGCTCAGAGCCGCCCCCTGGTCCGCCCTTGACCCCAAACGAGGGAGAAACGGCTCCGTTGGCCTCACCGAGGGGAAACCGTCACAAGGTGGAAGCAGACACCCTCAGCGCGGCCGTTTTTAAACGAAGCGAATCGATGAACTTCTATTGACCGGAAAACTGCACGTTAACGCAGAGCTGTGGAGGGAATAACGTTCCTCTCTCCTAAAAATGTTCCCACCCCCCCGGCTCCTCCACGTCCACGTCTGGGGCCACGTCCACGTCTGGGGCCACGTCCACGTCGGGGGCCACGTCCACGTCTGGGGCCACGTCCACGTCTGGGGCCACGTCCTCGCTGGGCGTTTACCGGCGTCCGGTGGAGCTTTCCTCTCGCCGGCGGGCGTCGGCTGCGTTTGGTCAGGTCGCACGTCAGTGTCCTCCTTGGTTTAGAGGTGGTGAGCCCGTGTGTGCACACACACATGCACACACACAATGTGCACACACACGCGCACACACATACGCACACATAATGCGCGCGCACACGCGCACACACATACGCACACATGCACACACAATGTGCATACATACACGGTGCACACACACAATGCGCACACACGCACACACAATGTGCATACACATAACCGTGCATACACACAACCGTGCACACACATGCATGCACACACGCACACACAATGTGCACACACGCACACACTGGCACACGCACAATGTGCACATACAATATGCATGCACACACTGGCACACACACAATGTGCACACACTGGCACACACACACAATGTGCACACACATGCACGCACACACGTGAGGGCACACACCACGCTACATGTACCAGTCTGTCTCACCGGCTGCGTTGGCGTTTCGGGATGTGCCGCCCGCGGGGCCGGCTGCGGCAGGGCGTGTGGGAGAGACGGGGCTGGTCCGGGCGGGGCGGTGGGACGGCGCCTGCTCCTCAGAAGCCATAGCCGCCTCCGCCTTGGACAGGACAGCAGCTTCTCAGGCAGAGACGAGGGCGGAGGGCGCGGTCGGACCAGAGCCGGGACCAGAGCCGGGACCAGAGCCGGGACCAGAGCCGGGACCAGAGCCGGCGGGGAGGCGGACGCCCTGTAGGAGAGCGCGGCAGCCTGGGGCCCGGCAGAAACACGCCGGCGGCTCCTTAGCACCTTCTCACCGGCTTCTCCCTCGGATTCCGAGCGATTCTCACCGCTGGTCCGTTTCCTGATCTTCCTTTCACGGATCACGTTCCAGGAAATAAGCTGATATTTTCCAAGTCGCGGTTCAAAGCCACCACCATGTGATGTCACTTTATGGTGCCATAGCAACCGTGGAAACGTCCCTGCTGGAGAGGTGCCCCCCGTGTCCTGCTGGAGAGGTGCCCCTGGCCCCCACGGGACCCCCACCTCCTCCCCACCCGTCGTAGGTCCGCTGGCGCCTTCGGTCCCAGGAGAGCACGCCTCCCCTTTCACAGAGAGCAGCGTTTGGACCACAGGCCCCGCGGGCGTCTCCCTTGAGTTCTTACAGAGTCAGGAACGGCCCGGCCACGTGGCTCAGGGGCTGAGCATTGACCTATGAACCGGGAGGTCCCAGTTGGATTCCCGGTCAGGGCACAGGCCCGGGTTGTGGGCTCGATCCCCAGTGGGGGGCATGCAGGAGGCCGCCGATCCATGATTCTCTCTCATCATGGATGTTTCTCCTTCTCCCTTCCTCTCTGACATCAACAAAAAAAGTTCTTGTTTTTTTTTTTTTTTTTTTTTTTTTTTAAAGAACACTTGAGTTTGGAGCTCAGCTGGGTGAATACCCCAAAGCTGTGTCCCCCAGGCCACACTCCAGCCCGGGGTGGGAGGAGGGGCTGCGCAGGCACGGGGACACCTGGAGCTGGGAGCGAGCCCGAGTGGGACCGGGAGCCGCCTCGCTCCGCGTTCCACAACCCGCCTGCCCCTGCCAGCCCCGGGCCTGGAGTTTGCCTGCGCCCCCAGGGGACGGTTTAAAAACAGCCGCTCCGGCCCTTTCCGCGCCTCGGTTTCCTCCGGGCGAAGGTCAGCGGCCCCGGAGCTGGGGCTCAGCCGGGGGCATCGGAGCTGCGAGGAGGTCCCGGCCCCTCTGGGCTCAAGGTCCTTGGGTTCGGTTCGAGCAGAGAAACGGGGTGGGCGCCCTAGCAGGGGAGAGGCCTGGGGAAGGCGTGCGGGTGCCAAAAACGGAACCCAACCGGCGTTGCCGACAAACCCGGGGCCGAAGCGCCCACCATCCCGAGGAGGGCTCGCTCTCCCGCTGCCAGACCTGGGGCCCCGTTCGCCGGGGTGACAATCCCCCAGTCTTCATTCCCGGGCGTCGGGGTGCGCCCAGCTTTCGAGGCCCTTCCTCTTGGGTACGGCCATCTCGCCAAGTCCCATGTGGAGCTGCGATTCCGTCGGCCCCTTGCAGGGTAGACGGGTGGGCAGCGCACCCTGATGACATAGCCAGGCGTCCTCAAACTACGGCCCGCGGGCCACATGCGGCCGCCGAGGACATGGATCCGGCCCGCCGGGTGCCGCTGCCTGTCCTGCTTAGCAGCCGACGCGTCCCGGGCCCGCAGTGCGCATAGGAATTTGTTCATAGTTTTTTTTTTTTAAACTATAGTCCGGCCCTCCCACGGTCTGAGGGGCAGTGAACTGGCCCCTGTTTAAAAAGTTTGAGGACCCCTGAATAGGCCCTCCTGTTGGCTTATTCGAGCTCCGTGCACCCACAGGAGGGCCCCGCCCCGTCTCCCTGGGAGCATGTTAAGGCGTGTCCCCGGGAGCATGTTAAGGCGTGTCCCCGGGAGCATGTTAAGGCGTGTCCCCGGGAGCATGTTAAGGCATGTCCCCGGAAGCATGTTAAGGAGTGTCCCCGGGAGCATGTTAAGGAGTGTCCCCGGGAGCATGTTAAGGAGTGTCCCCGGGAGCATGTTAAGGTGTGTCCCCGGGAGCATGTTAAGGTGTGTCCCCGGGAGCATGTTAAGGTGTGTCCCTGGGAGCATGTTAAGGAGTGTCCCTGGGAGCATGTTAAGGAGTGTCCCGGGAGCATGTTAAGGTGTGTCCCCGGGAGCATGTTAAGGTGTGTCCCCGGGAGCATGTTAAGGTGTGTCCCTGGGAGCATGTTAAGGAGTGTCCCTGGGAGCATGTTAAGGAGTGTCCCCGGGAGCATGTTAAGGAGAGTCCCCGGGAGCATGTTAAGGCGTGTCCCCGGGAGCATGTTAAGGAGTGTCCCTGGGAGCATGTTAAGGCGTGTCCCCGGGAGCATGTTAAGGCGTGTCCCCGGGAGCATGTTAAGGCGTGTCTCTGGGAGTATGTTAAGGCGTGTCCCCGGGAGCATGTTAAGGCGTGTCCCCGGGAGCATGTTAAGGAGTGTCCCCGGGAGCATGTTAAGGCGTGTCCCCGGGAGCATGTTAAGGCGTGTCCCCGGGAGCATGTTAAGGCGTGTCCCGGCGGCGGGCACTTTCTGAGGTCGCACCGACGTCTCTCCCCTCGGCGCTGTGGCCCAGGGACTCGGCTGCTGGCCTTCGGCGTAACGCCGTTTGTGCCTGAACCTTCCGTCCGCCGGCGCTCCCGGGTCTGAGAGGTTTTCTTGGGTTCTCCGGGGCTTCCTCTGTGAAGGCCACCTCCCTCCTCCCTCCCAGCCCGTCGCCCCCTTCCTGCTCCTTCCTGCATCGCGCTGCGGGGAGGGGGGGGCGGCGAGGCCTTGCTGTCCCAGGTCCTTCAAATCCCCCCTCTCCCGCACCTCCTCTCCCTTGCTCCGGCCGTTTCCCGGGCAGCAGCTTTTCGTCTAGACCTGTGGTCGGCAAACCGCGGCTCGTGAGCCACATGCGGCTCTTTGGCGCCTTGACTGTGGCTCTTCCACAAAATACCACGGCCTGGGCGAGTCTATGTTGAAGAAGTGGCGTTAGAAGTAGTTTAAGTTTAAAACATTTGGCTCTCCAAAGAAATGTCAATCGTTGTCCTGTTGATATTGGGCTCTGTTGACGAATGAGCCAAATGTTTTAACCTTAAACTTCTTCTAACGCCACTTCTTCCAACTAGACTGGCCCAGGCCGTGGTCTTTTGTGGAAGAGCCACACTCAAGGCGCCAAAGAGCCGCCTGTGGCTCGCGAGCCGCGGTTTGCCGACCACGGGTCTAGACTCTCTCGCGCCTTCCTCTTCTCCGGGCGGGTCCATCCAGCTGAGCGGGAAGAGCGTGTCGGCCACACACACCGGGCAGAGGTTTGTATCGAGAACCCAGAGACTGCCCGAAGCCCGGGGCAAAGCACAGGGTCCCCCATGGAGCGCGCCGAGGGCAGACGGGAAGGCCATGTGGACGTTCATGGGCAGGCGGGGGGGCGGTGCTTAGACTCCGGGGAGCGGGAAAGGCAGACCAGGACGCCCCGGTAGCCTGTGAGGAAGGGTCATGAGGCCGTCCCTTTGGAGAGCACGCCCCCCCCCACACACACACGTATTAGGGGGAGATGTGCAGCGAACCCTGACCCCGGGCCCCGGGGAGAAGCAGGAGGGACGCCGGTGTCCTGGGTCCGGTGGGGGTCGCGCCCACAGCCTCCAGCGTGGACAGAGCCCCCCCCAATGTGGGTCTCCGTGAACTACGCGCGGGCCTGTGCCAGGACGCGCCCACCTCGTGAGTCACGGGCACCGCCGGCTGCGGCCTCCTGGGTGGAGGTCCCTCTGATGGTTCCTGGAAGGAAAGAGAGAGAGAGAGAGAGGAGAACTCAGCGCCCTCCCTGTGACAGGACCGCTGGCGGATTCTCTCATTGTTTCTTCATTGATTTCAGAGAGGGAGGGGGAGGGAGGGAGGGAGGGGGGGGGGAAGCATCCATGACGAGGGAGAGCCATCTGACAAAGCGGTGCCCGCGTACGCCCGCCCAGCACCGTCGGACACCAGGGGTTTCCCGTTCAGCGCCGGCTTGGGGCCACGGTAGCTTTCCCATAGGAATGTACGGGGCTGTCCTCTCTGCGTCTCTCCTGGGATTAGACGCCCCGCCCCGCCCCGCCCCGCCCCGCCTGCCCTCGGGAAGCCAGGTCAGCGCCCCAGGTCCCTCTCGGTCACGTTTGCCCCTGTTTTCTCCAGAGCGGAGCCCCCGGTTCACTGGTGGGCACGGGCCGGGGCGGGGACAGTGTCCCTTGGGGCCGAGGGGCAGGGTGGGCAGGATGGATGGGCAGGCGGCTCTCCCGCAGCCCAGGCCGAGTGCTCGGGGCTTCCCGGCGCCCACCGCTCCCTCCTGCCTGCGCATCACCTCGCTCGGCAGGCAGAGGCCCCTGCGTTTCATCGGAAGAGGGAAGGCCTGCCTGGCCAGCCCGTGTGGCTCAGTGGGTGAGCATCGACCTAGGAACCAGGAGGCCAGGGTTCGATTCCTGGTCAGGGCATAGGCCCCGGCTGCGGGCTCCATCCCCAATGCGGGGTGGGCAGGAGGCAGCTGATCCATGATTCTTTCATCATTGATGTTTCTGTGTCTCTCTCTCCGCCTTCCTGCCCGCGCGCTCCCAGTGGCCACGCGCTGAGCCCAGTTCCGCGTCTAAGCGGTCACACCCGCGAGGTGCGCTCAGAAGGCCCGCTGGCATAAGGACGGCCTCGGGGTGGCGGCCGTTGGTTCCCCAAAAAGTCATCTGAAGGGAGGAGGAAATGTACCTCTGAGTGTCTGCGGCGTGCCCTCGTGCGCATGGGAACGCAGGTATGGCTGCACACACACGTGCACATGCGCGCGCACACGTGCATTGCATAGTTGTGCACACAGGAATTCAGGCAAGCACATATGCGTGTGTGTGCATGTACAGAGTCATGCACATAGCACCATGGAAATCAATAAAATATGCTTATGAGAGAGAGAGAGAGAGAGAGAGAGAGAGAGAGAGAGAGAGAGAGAGAGAAGAACCGACTCTGACCAGCATCCCCCGGCCGAGAGGAGAAAAAAAAAATACGCTAACAAATGCCAACAAAATACAAATAAATTTCCCGGAAGCAGTGGTCGGGGGGAGGCCGTTCTGCAGGCTGATGGAGGAGCTGCACCGCCCGCCCGCCCGCCCGCCCGCCCGCCGCGGCTCATGCGTTATTCACCAGCCCGCCAGGCAGCTCCCACGCGGCCGTGCGTACCCGTGTGATGAATATTACACGAGGAAAGGCTGCTGCGGCAGAGCCCTGGACGGGAGCCGCGCGGGGCAGGGAAGCGGGCCTTCCGCGGCCTCTGACGGCAGGTGGCGGTGACAGGAGCGGCAGCACCGCCTGGCCCGCCGGCTCATCCCCGGGAGCGGACAGGCCCTCCCTCCTCGGCCTGTCCAGACGGTGATGCGCCGAGCGGGACCTGGAGAGGGAGCGAGGAAGAGGCTGCCTCCTGGGCTCTGTCCCGGCCCCGGAGGCAGACGAAGGCCGCAGTGCGTGGCCGGCACAGCTCAGGCGGCCGGCGGGACAGACAGCGACGGCGGCAGAGTGGCGGCCCGCCGTCCACACCCAGCTGCCGGCCCCTCCCTGCGTCCTGGCACTAAGGGCTGGGCGCCCGGGAACAATGAAGCAGCGTGGCCACACACCAGGAGGGCAGGGTGTGGAGCCAGATGGACTGCGAGTGGGCGCTCTCCATGCTGACGGTCTGAGGAGGTGCAATGGGAAGCCGCAAAGATAAGCTGCAACCCGGAACTTCTATTTGGATGTTCCTGTGCATGCGCGCACACACATGTGCATAGGCACGCACCTGTGTGCACACACTTCCATGAGCACACGCCTGAATTCCGTGTGGGTAACCGCACGTGCCCACACACGTGCAGGTGACCACAGTGCTGTAAGCATTACTCAGCATGCACACGCACACACATACACACGCTCACACACACACACACACACACACACACTTCCATAAGCACATGCCTGAATTCCGTGTGGGTAACCGCACGTGCCCACACACGTGCAGGTGACCACAGTGCTGTGTGCATGACTCAGCACGCACGCACACACACACACACACGCTCACACACGCACACACACACACACACTTCCATAAGCACATGCCTGAGTCCCTGTGAGGGTCACTATGCACATGCCCACACATGTACAGAGGCCCATGGTGCTATGTGCATGACTCTGTACACGCACACACACGCATATGTGCTTGCCTGAATTCCTGTGTGCACAACTATGCAATGCACGTGTGCGCGCGCATGTGCACGTGTGTGTGCAGCCATACCTGCGTTCCCATGCGCACGAGGGCACGCCGCAGACACTCAGAGGTACATTGCCTCCTCCCTTCCGATGACTTTTTGGGGAACCAACGGCCGCCACCCCGAGGCCGTCCTTATGCCAGCGGGCCTTCTGAGCCCGCCTCGCGGGCGTGACCGCTTAGACGCGGAACTGGGCTCAGCGCGTGGCCACTGGGAGCGCGTGGGCAGGAAGGCGGGCGTGGGCGTTCTCTCCCGCGTCAGCACCCGGCGCTTACCCTCCCGCCTCGCCTCCTGCGACGAGGAGTTGGCGTTCGTGGTTGGCAGCGAACCCCAGATGTTCGCACAGATGTTTTCCTCTTTCTTTCCCTTGTTTTTTTTTTTTCGTTCATCAAACGAGCCCGGCGTCAGGGACCACGGCGGGGCTCACGCCTCCCGGTGTCGGAGCGCCAGGCCCGCGTCAGGAGCACCGGGAGTCACGCGCTCACCAAACCGTGCTTCCCTTTGGCCGCCGAACCGTGCCGCTCTCCAGGAGTCACACCGCCCCGTCCGCTGAGGAGACGGGCAGGGCGAAGGCAACAGAAAAGGGGGTGGGGAGGCTGCAGGGGGGCCCCAGGTTGGATGGGGGAGATCGGTGGGCGACCGGTGGGCAGAATTCCAGGCCACGGAGGGATGGCACGGAGGTCGGAGGTGGCGTTTGCGGGGGGGGAGAGAGGAGGTGCCTGCGTGGCAGCGGGGGAGGGCGAGTCCCGGGAGCCGGAGCCGGGGACCAGGGAGAGCGAGCGGACGGCAGAGGTCAGTGGAGGCGCTGGGGGCCTGTGTCCTGGGGGAGGGCCTGTGTCCCCGGGGTGGGCCTGTGTCCGGGGGGACCAGGGAGGGCGAGCGGACGGCAGAGGTCAGTGGAGGCGCTGGGGGCCTGTGTCCCGGGGAGGGCCTGCGTCCCGGGGAGGGCCGTTGTCCCGGGGAGGGCCGTTGTCCCGGGGAGGGCCTGCGTCCCGGGGAGGGCCTGTGTCCCGGGGAGGGCCGTTGTCCCGGGGAGGGCCTGCGTCCTGGGGAGGGCCGTTGTCCCGGGGAGGGCCTGCGTCCCGGGGTGGGCCTGCGTCCCGGGGAGGGCCTGCGTCCCGGGGAGGGCCTGTGTCCCGGGGAGGGCCTGTGTCCCGGGGGAGGGCCTGTGTCCCGGGGAGGGCCGGCGTCCCGGGGGAGGGCCGTTGTCCCGGGGGAGGGCCTGCATCCCGGGGTGGGCCTGTGTCCCGGGGGAGGGCCGTTGTCCCGGGGAGGGCCTGCGTCCCGGGGAGGGCCTGTGTCCCGGGGAGGGCCGTTGTCCCGGGGGAGGGCCTGTGTCCCGGGGAGGGCCTGTGTCCCGGGGGAGGGCCGGCGTCCCGGGGAGGGCCGGCGTCCCGGGGAGGGCCTGCGTCCCGGGGAGGGCCGGCGTCCCGGGGAGGGCCTGCGTCCCGGGGAGGGCCTGTGTCCCGGGGAGGGCCTGTGTCCCGGGGTGGGCCTGCGTCCCGGGGGGACCAGGGAGAGCGAGCGGACGGCAGAGGTCAGCGGAGGCACCAGGGGCTGGCGTCCCGGGGTAGGGCCTGCGTGTGCTCATGTGGCTCAGTCCTCGGGAGAAGCCGTCTGCCTCGACGCCCTCTTTCCCGAGGACCTTTCCTCTCCTGCGCCTCTCGCTCCGGGCACTTCCGCCCCCTTCCCTTTGTCTGTCGGCACCCCCCCAGCCTCTTCGACTTTCACTGGGAAAATTCAGCCCGGACCCCCAGCCTGCTCAGTGGGTGCTGGCGGCCCTGGCAGATTCTGGCGCCAACGGCAGGGCAGGTGTTAGCAAAGGAGACGAATCCGAGTAAAATGCACCCCCTCCCCCCCCCCGCCGGCCCCCAGCCCGGCCGCAGAGCTCCCCTCACAGAGCGAACTGCTTCCCTCCAATCTGGCTCCTATTGGGGTTCCCTCCAGGGTTGGCTCGGAGACGCCTCCCCGCCTCCTCGGCGAGCCCCCAAGCACCAGGACCCCCTCGGCGTGGCTTTTCAGCGTCTCCATGGACATGTCGTGCGTCGCTCATCGCGAGCAGCCCAGGACCTCCGGCCGCAGGAGCGCAGGCTGTGTCGGTGGGTTGGAAGGTCCCTGTCGACCCCAGAGGGGTCCCCTTCCCTGAGGAACGACCCGGGGTTTGATCCCCTCCGCAGGTGCCGCCGTGTGAGACCAGGGCCGGAGCGGGGCCCACGGCTGCCCGCCGAGGCCACACTAGCCAGGGTGACCCTGAGCATTGTCCCCGCCAAGGCTCCGTCTGTGCGAGTGAAGAGAGGGCGCTGGGCGTCCCGCCATCGGCCTGGCGTCCCCGCGTCTGTTGGTGGTGAGCCCTGCCACGGAGCGGGCAGAGCTGGGGGTGAGCGGGTGCCTCCTGCTTCCTCGGCGGCAGTGTTTGCAGACGCCATTCCCCCGACACCCCGTCCTGGGACTTTCTTACTGATTTCAGAGAGGAAGGGGGAGGGAGCAAGAGAGAGACACCAATGATGGGAGAGAGGCGTTGATCGGCTGCCTCCTGCACACCCCCTTACTGGGGATCGAGCCCGCCCCCCGGGCCTGTGCCCGGACCGGGAACCGTACCCGGGACCCTGCAGTCCGCAGGCCGACGCTCTATCCCCTGAGCCACACGGGCCAGGGCTGTCCGAGGACGTGTTTAACCAGGAGCACGGAGAGAGCGTGTGATGCTCTGCCGGCAGCCGGAGATGGAAACGGTGCTGTTCTTGTGCTCTCTCCCCACAGCGCGGCGTGGCGTCTGATCCGTCGGGGGAGGAGCCGCCGCGTTTGCCCGAGCTGCTCTGCGGCCTCGGCTGGGCCCGTCCCGGGAGCCGCCTGCGGACAGGTGAGTGCCTTGGCCGCGCCCTCTCTCCCGCGCTGGAGGCCGGGCTGGGCGGGGATGTGGCCTGGAGGGCTGGGGGGCCCTGCCGGGAAAGAGGCGGGCCCACCCCCACCCCCTTCCTTCCTGGACCCGTCACCAAATGCAAATGAGCGAGTGTATCACAGATAATTAATAGATGATCAGCCAGCAGGGGAGGTAAGGAGATAAATAATGTTGATTACCCTTGGGCTGCCCGCGATTCCCTCACTGCCTTTTTATTAAGCTCTGTTTACCGGCGGCGTCCTGCATACTGTGTCATTCTGGCCAGTCCCTCCCCCGCTGCCGCAGGGTCTCCCACAGGCCGGCCCTGGGCTGGACCTCGGGGCCTCTCGGGGGCAGCCGGCCCGGCTCCGGCTCGTGGCAAAGGGCTCGAGTGCTGGGGAGGCGGGGACCAGGCGGGTGGTGCTCCGCTCCCAGGCCCGCCCTCCGCCCGCCGTGGTGCTGCCCAGATTCAGGGGGACTTAGTGACCTTTACTGGGCTCCCCCGGGAGGACCTGGCCTATGAACAGCCGTGGCTGAGGCCCCTCCCTGCTCCCAGTGTCAGGGGGCCCCTCACAGAGGAGGCGTGGATTGATTTCACGGGCCCCGTGCCCTGGAGGCGTGTGCGTGAGGTCAGAGGCCGGGAGCCTTGTCTGCCTGGGAGGGTGGATGCCCGATGAACAACAGGCAGACCCGTGCCTCCTGCCAGGCTGGGCCTCCTCCCGTCTGGCCCGCGGGCTCAGACCGGCTGACCGCGAGGCCGCGTGGGGCTGGCGCCTGCCCCCAGCACAGGGGCTCGGCCAGTGTCTGAGGAGTGAGTGTGGGGCCCGCCAGGAGAAATGGGGTGAGAAACAGCCACGTGGAAGAGGGGGGATTGGGGTCTGCTGCAGGCAGGGGCGTGTGAGTGCGCCGGCCCCAGGGCGCAGTGCCAGACCTCGGGGCGGCCTCGGTGCTGCGGGCCGGGGGCACCTGCGGAGACCGCGTCGGGGCCGGCGTGAGCCCTGTGAGCGGGCAGCGGGTGCTCAGGGCGGAAAACGGTCCAGACAGGCAGAGGGCGTGTGCGTCGGCGCGTGGACTCGTCCCACAGCCGCGGCCCAGAGCCTGGGCGTAGCTGCCGCTTGACGTGTTTCGCAGACGCGTGTTTCTGGGTGGAGGCCCACCCCCACGGAACGACTGAATGTCATCTCATCCCGTAGAAGCACCATCACTGACTTAACACCCCCCCGCCCCCGCCCCCGCCCCCCGCCCCCCCCCCGCCCCCGCCCGGGGTAGGTTTCCCAGCACCAGACAGGCGTCAGCCGCTGACGCCGTTTCCAAGACTCTGCGCCGCACTTTACACGACGGAAGCTTAATCCCCAACACGAGTGAGGAGGCGACCAGCCAGGGCGCGGAGGCGTCGGCCCAGGCCCCTGGGAGCGGGGAGAGCGTCTGTGAGGAACGGCTCCTCCGGCACTGGAGCTGCAGTGCATCCCCCCGCTCGCTTCACCGGGGCCCCCGCCTTCCGGAGCTCTCCCGGCACGTGTGTGCACGCAGTCACAGAGCACGCCACAGACCACGTCACAGAGCACGTTACATACACACACATCACAGACCACGTCACATACACATACGTCACAGACCACATCACAGAGCACGTTACATACACACACATCACAGACCACGTCACATACACATACGTCACAGACCACATCACAGACCACATTACATACACACATCACAGAGCGCGTCACAGAGCATGTCACAGACCACGTCACAGAGCATGTTACATACACCCACGTCACAGACCACGTTACATACACATACGTCACAGGCCACGTCACAGGCAACGTTACATACACACATATCATAGACCACGTCACAGAGCATGTTACATACACACACGTGACAGAGCACATCACAGACCACATTACATACACACACGTCACAGACCACATCACAGACCACGTCACAGAGCACGTTACATACACACAGATCACGTCACAGGCCACGTTACACACACACACGTCACAGACCACATTACATACACACACGTCTCAGATCACGTCACAGGCCACGTTACACACACACACGTCACAGACCACGTCACAGAGCACCTTTACGCTTACCCAGCGGTGGGCACTGGGTGGCTCCCACCCTCGGCCGTTGTGAGCATCGCTGCTCTGGGCAGGTGTGTGTTTCTGCTGACTGGTCCTGGCCTGGTGGGAGGTGATCTGATGTAGAAACTCACTTCCCAGTGAGCCTCTCTTCCCTCACCTCTCACACACTCACTCACACACACAGTCATTCATATGCTCACACACACACTCACTCACCCACACACGTTCACTCTCACACTCATACACACACACTCATTCTCACACTCACCGTCATACACAATCATTCACATGCTCACCCACACACACACTCACCCACACACACGTTCACTCTCACACTCATACACACACACTCATTCTCACACTCACCGTCATACACAATCATTCACATGCTCACACACACACACTCACACACACACACTCACATTCACTTTTATTCACACTCATACACACTCATACACACACTCATTTCACTCAAACTTACACACACATTCGCTCTCTCACACACATTCTCACACTCACCATCATACACAATCATTAACATGCTCACACACACACACACACATACACTCACCCACACACTCACATTCATTCTCACACTCATACATTCACACACACTCACACTCTCACACACACTCACATTCATACACTCACACACTCATTCACTCAAACTTATACACACTCACATTCACTCTCTCACACTCGCTCATACTCATGTACACTCATACACACACACAATCCTCACTCAAATGCTCACAGATACACTCACTCACACACGTATACACACACTCACACAATCGCTCACGCACTCACACACACACACACACACACACACACACACACACACTCTTTCGGGAGCAGTACCCCGCCCCACGTCCTGCCCTCTGGTCTCTGTGTGGCCAGCCACCCCGTCCCGCACGCGGCCTTATTTACCGGCTCGTGTCCCGCGCCCGCCGCCTCGTCTCGGCGCCCGGCTGCACCTGCTGCGGAGCCTGCGGCCCGTGCTGCCTCCAGACAAAGCTCCCGCCACAGCGGCCGCCTCCCGCCTGAGCCGCAGCCGGCAGGACGCCAGCGCTCGCTGCGGCCACCACCTCTGACCCACCCGCCACCGGGACGGGCACTCACGTCTGCCTGCCCGGCCACTGGGGTCACTGCCCTGCTGGTGGGGGTCGCAGCCCCACCAGGACCCACCCTCTCACCCTCTTCCGCCCCGACCCGCGTCCTCCCACGCCCGCTCTCCGGGTGCAGAGCTGGGCGCAGAAATGCAGGAGGCGGGTCTCACCCTCCCAAGCTCGCCCGCTCCTGCCAGGTGCCGAGAGCTAGCTGCGTCCTGGCCGCCACGCCCCGCCCCGCCCGCTGCCGTGGGCCCTGACCGAAGGCGCGGCTTGCTTTTTTTTGTTTGTTTGTGAATCCTCACCCGAGGATGTTTTCCCCTTGATTCTTAGGGAGAGAGGGAGAGACAGAGAGAAACATCGGTGGGAGAGAAACACATCAGTGGGTTGCCTCCTGCACGTCCCCTGACCAGAGCTGGACCACAGAGGAGCCTGCAACCGAGGCACGTGTCCTTGACCGGAATCGAACCCAGGACCCTCGGTCCACAGGCCGACGCTCTATCTGCTGAGCCACACTGGCCAGGGCTCGAAGGCTCGGCTTTCTGAAGGCCGCCCGGGCGGGCTGGAGTCTGCACACTGGTCAGTGTGGCTGGTGTGTTGTGACCCCTCTGTCCGGAAGGACACGCCCCCGTGTCCTGTGTGCCCAGGTGCCCGGGTGTTTGGCTGTGGAGGTCACATGACCAGGCGAGCCGGATTGCCCCCCAACTCAGGGGGCGGCCTAGGATGTGCTGGACGCCCCCCTTCAGCACTGAGGTTCCCTCACAGCCAAGCGGCCGGCCCCCGGATGGACGGAGGGCACCCTGGCCGCAGAGGAGCCGGCGATGGGAGGCCCCTGGCCCCTAGGACAGCGGGGAAGGTGCAGCGACTGAACCCCTGTGTGGGAGCCATTCTCCTTCAGCTCCGACGTGACCCCAACTCGGGAGGCCTTGGACCCAAGCGTGGCCCCTCAGGGGAGAAGGGGGGGTTTGGGTGCCAGATGAGGAAGGCCGCAGGCCCTGAGCACTTGAAAATGACAGAGAGACACGGTCCCGGAGCAGAAGGAGAGAACCAGCTGGTGGGGAGGAGGGGGAGGGGGTTCGGGAGGGGGAGGGCTGGTGCCACGTGGCTGTGGAGGAGGCACCCCGCTGGCCTGGGCTCAGGGTCCTCCTTGGGCCCTTTCCCGGGAGCCCAGCTCCTTGGGGAGGGACCCGCGAGGACCACTGTCCTCCTTCCGGCCCGGGGCCTCGCCCTTCACGCAGGGGTGACACCCTCATTCTCCTCATTGTGCCTGCGTGCACGTCTGACACTTGTGTGTGGAGCACGACGTGACTCCGGCCATGATGTGGTTATTACATAGTGAGGCCACCAGCCGTGGGCAAACTACGGCCCGCGGGCCAGATCCGGCTGTTCTATCCGGTTCTCTTGCTCTCCCCTCCGCTCCTTTACTCTGAATTTATATCAGTTCACACAAACACTCCATCCATGCTTTTGTTCCGGCCCTCCGGTCCAGTTTAAGAACCCATGGTGGCCCTCGAGTCAAAAAGTTTGCCCACCCCTGCCCTAAACCAAGGGAGAAACTCCCAATCGGACTCTGTGTGTGTGTGCGCGCGCACATGTATGTGCGTGTGTGTGCGTGTGTGCGTGTGTGTGTGGACAGTGGTGACCCCCCGGGGGGTAATTTCTTGCCTTATCTTGCTGATGGCAGGTCATTTTTGGAAAAGTTCTTTTGTGTTTTCTGTTTGAGTCTGCGCACTTGGGAGGCCCGTACACCCCGCGCGGCGGACCTGGCTGCGTCAGCCGTCCGCGGAATGAACCGCTACTAAACGCAACAAAGGTCTCTCTAATTCACCTCGCTCGCTCTGCCTCCGCCCTCCGCCAGCCCCTTCCCAGCACCCCGCTCCTGCCCCCAGCACCCTCCCCGCCACCAGCTGTACCTGAACGCGGGGAAATGGGGAGATGGCCCTTCCCGGGAACGCCGCGGGCTTGTTCATTACGGGACGCCTCGTGACTCGGGACTGTATACAGAGAGCCGCACGCCGCAGACAGACGGACAGGCGGACAGGCGGACAGACGCACCCGCCCATGCCGTGAACCCCGCACTCCCCAGCGTCAGCTCAAGGGCCGTCGCCTGACCAGCACGAACATGCTGGCTATCCTCACACTCCACCGCTCTCGGCCGGGCACGGACGCGCCTGGTCACCCCCGAGCCGTGCCCGGAGCGGCCCCTTGGCCCGTGGCTCCCCTCCGGCATGGTGTGCTGTGGGGAGGCCGGGGCGGTGGCGGGGGGGACGCAGGGCAGGGCACCAAGTGTGACATGGCAAGAATGGTTGGAAACACAACAGGCACACCAACACCTCTGGGTCCTGTACTCGGCGCCGTCCCCCAGGCTCAGACCCGCGGCTTTCAGCTTGGAGTCAGCCAATCTTCTCCTTCTTCCCACGGGCAGGGCCCCCCTCCCCTTCCCCCAGTTCCCTGAGCTGGAAGCCACTTGCCAGAAAGGAATTGGCTCCCACCCAAAATGCACAGATTTTGCAAGCAGCCCTCCCCCCCACCCCGCCCCCGCCGGCCCGGGACGCATCCAGTCCCCCCCCTTGCTCTCCCCACAGAACGAATCTCGATTTAGGAAATCAGTCCCGGCAGCAGCCGTGTCTCCTCCGTAACATGCTCCAGTTGCCAGGGTCTGGAGAATGCGCTGTGGGCAGGCAGGACGCCTCCACGGGTGTTCCCAGCGTGGCGGATGGACCGTGCACACGCGGCAGAATTACCTGCACGCTGCGCGTCTCCCGGGCCCCACAGCCGCCGGCGCCGGATAAAACCGTGGCCTCCGAGAAGATCCCCTGATCCGAGCCCGCCCGGGCGGCCGCTCCCTCGCGCACAGAGCCTCCGCCAAGGCCCAGGAGCGGGTGGGAAGGCGGTCTGGGCTGGGGCACCCCCGGGCTCACCCTTTTCTCGGTAGAAAGTCAGGCTGAGTGAAACCTCAGCCTCGCCCGCCTCCGGGGCGACCGTCTTCCTCGTCACGGACGGACCCTTAGGAAGTTACCCAAGTGGACGGAGGGTCGGCGCGGAGAGCAATGGAAACTGGTGGCGAGCGGTCAGGTTTCCGATCGACGGGGGCAGGTCAGCCGTGACTGGAGCCTCCCTGAGCTCTGGCTGCTGGCTCCAGGTGAGAAGTGAGTGCAGGGTGCTTCTAGACGTGGGGCAGAGATACGCCCGAGGCCAGGGCACCAGCCCCCAGCACCGAGCCAGGAGGGGCCGGCCCCCAGGCACCCCGGGGCCGCTGTCCGTGGTGCTGACGCGTAGCTCTCTGCATCCTGTATCTCTTCCTGTTTGGGAGAAGCCAGGCGTCTCCGGCGTGAGGGGCAGGATTTGCAGGCAGGTGTGCCTGATCAGACCTGCTCCTCCGGCCTCCCTTCTGCCAGCGGGTGTGTGTGTGGGGTGGGGGAGGGGCTTCCAGCGTGGGGGAGCCGTTAAGAAAAAGCGGCCACTTGCTGGAGACGGGCGAGCTGGTTCTGTTTGCTTTTCTTTCCTTTTTTTAATTTTTTTTTATTATTTTTTAAAATATATTTTATTGATTTTTTTACAGAGAGGAAGGGAAAGGGATAGAGAGTTAGAAACATCAATGAGAGAGAAACATCGATCAGCTGCCTCCTGCACACCCCCCACTGGGGATGTGCCCGCAACCAAGGTACATGCCCTTGACCGGAATCGAACCCGGGACCCTTCAGTCCGCAGGCCGACGCTCTATCCACTGAGCCACACCAGCCAGGGCCTTTTTTTATTTTTAATTTATGTTTAAAAAGCCTTTATTATTGCACATGTCCCGTTGTCCCCCCACAGACCCCTTCCAGCCCGCCCCTCCCTGCCCCAGACCTTCCCGCCCTGCTGTCGGTGCTGGGGGTCACGCGTGCATGCGCACCAGGCCTTGGCTTGGTTATCTGCCACTGTGTTGCTTTTCTAACCACGTGAGGCCGCCGTGGGCAGCCTAGCAGCCCGCGCTCTGGATGTGGGCCTGTCCCGGTTGCCGGATGGGTGGCTGCGTGTGAGACCATGGCATTGCCTCCCGAGGGAGGCCCGCCCGTGCCGGCCGCGGCTCCCATCAGCCCTGCCTCCTTTCTCCACCCTGGAGCAGCCCTGGGTGAGCCCCTCACCAGGACGGACCCCTCAGCCCTCGCCGGGGGCCTCGTCTCCCGCCTCCGACGCACACCACGGTGGCAGGTGGCCCTCCCGCCTCGTCGCCATCCCCCAGAGCAGCAGGTTACCCACAGAGTGACTTGGGGTGAGCAGCAGACAAGAACCTGGGACAGTTCCTGCTGACCCCCGTGTGACCTTGGGCGAGTCTTGACCGCCCCCCCACCTCAAGTTCTCAGTTCCCTCACCTGTTAAATGGGGAGGCAGGGAGCTGGCCTGCTGACCTCGGTTCCCTCACCTGTTACATGGGGATGCTGGGGCTGTCGGGAGGATCAAATGAGGCAAAGACTTCGTGTGGCTTTGAGAGGCTGGGGGACGTCGTATAAACGTGAGGCGTTAACGACAGCGGCCTCGTAAAAAGGAAGTGGCTTGAGACCTCCGTCTCATGTTCCCACCCAGCAAGCGCTCCGGGGCCTGTTCGCGGGGCGGTGGGGGAGGGGAGGGACGCCAAAGCAAGGTCCCGGGGAGTCCCTGTTCACTGAGGCTCGAGGGGCCCGCTCAGCAGCGCTGGTCCGTGCCCGCAGGCGGCCGTGAGCCGTGGCCCTGCCCTCCCCAGCCCGCAGCACCGCACCGTGACTGCTGTTTCCTCGGGGCCCCAGGAGGGGGTGAGGAACAGAGAGTGGGCCTGGGCAAGCACAAACTTCTAGACAGCGGGGCAGGGCGGGGGGACACTGACCCCCCCTGAGGAGCTGCCTCGCCCCAGCAGATTCTTCTCCAAGCCCCGGGGTCCCCGGGAGAAGAGGGTACGGGGCGGGGGGGTGCTCATTGGGGAGCCGCTCCGCCCACCCGTCTTCCAGCTCAGAGAGGAAGCCCTGGGCATCGACGAGATGCACAGAATCGACGCCGTCCGTCCGCCTTGTCGCCACCAGAGCTTCTCTGATGCGTTCACCTTCCTCCGAAACGTCCCTGCTTCCCTCGGCCTGGCCTCCCAGGCCCGCAGCGAGGGGCACGCGCATCCGTCCCAGGTCCCACCCGCTCACCGCTCGCGAGAATCCCTCCCGGGACCGCGTGAGCTTTGTAGCGCCCCGTGTCAACTGAGCCGCGTCCCGTGTGCCGGCCGGGGGCTGAGTCCGGCCGGGGGCCACGTCCCCGCGTCCGTACTGGAGTCCCGTGATGCGGGCGCAGCGTGAGTCACAAACCTCCGTTTTCCAGGGAAGGAAACCGAGGATGTCCCCCCCGCCCCGACCTGACCTCCAGTGCCTGGGGAGGTCCTGGCACCCACAGGCACCCCCGGGCGTATGCATGCCCCACCTCGCCTGCCGGGGCACCTGTGTGGAGGCGGGCCAGCCGCCCTGGCCGCCCAGCCCCGTGCTGTTAGTTACTTTAGCAATCGATGCTATGGACACGGCCTCCACGAGGGAAAGCCATCAGAGAGCTGTTCTCCCAACGCGTTACACTTAGAGCTGAACGACCCCCTTTTATAGAAACCCTGGCACATAAAGATAAAATACGCCGCTCTCCGGGGGAGCTCTGAACCCGAGGCTGAGAGCGGGAGCAGCTTAAGGATGATTAGGGTTGGAGGGGGGGTCTGTCCTGTGAGCCAGGAGGCTGGGTCAGGGTCAGAACCGTGTGTGGGAAAGAACGGCCCCTCGCTGCCCCCCGAAAGGAAGGAGGTGGGGGACGGTGGGTCCCACAGAAAGGCCAGGGGTGCTTCGGGGCCTCCGCGGTTCTGCCCAGAACACTCTCCTTCTCCCCGCGACCCCCCGCCCCAGCCCATGCACGCTGAGATCAGGGGGGTGCTGGGTCAGACAGGCCGCGGGGGGCATTGTGTGCAGGGGGCTGAGACGGGGGGTGGATGAGGTCGTCCGGTGGAAGGCACCGTGGACTGGGCCCGGGAAACAAGACGGGGGGATGCCGGAGCGGTGCTGGCGGGCGGGGCCTCGGGCGAGGGAGGGGCCGTCCCTGCGAGGTGCTGTCAGTCAGGCCCGGGGTCGCCTTTGGCCACGGGGAGTCCGTCCAGGCTGTAGCAGGTGGCAGGGCTGCATCCGTGTTTGTGGCCGAGCCCCACCCACCACGCGGGGGACCACGTGGCGTGTGCCCTCCCCTGGGGGTGGGCGTGTGGGCTGCTTATTTCCCTGGAGACTGCTCCCCTCGTCGGGGCCCCTGAGTGCCCGCCCCTGCCGGTGGGGACGGGGATTGACCAGTGGAAGCCGGTGCCTATCTCCGTAAGCGCAGGGCCCCTTGCCGATGGCAGTGCCCTCTGGTGGTTTGGGCAGGGCCGGGCTGAGCCAGGTGCTCGGCCACGCGGGCGCCCGGGCCCCTGGAGAACCCTCGTCACCCCCACTCCACCAGGCCCTTGGCATCCCCACACAGAGCAGCCCAGGTGGGGCGGTGGGGACTCGGTCCCTAAGGCCACACGGCGGGTCAGCTCCAGGGGCTGGACCGGTCAGCCTGGCTGCAAGGCTCTGCTCCCTCCGGCACCCCCCCCCCGCCCCCCGAGGTGGTGCCGTGCTCAGGAGGCCCTTCCAGCTCTCGGACGCTGGGTTCTGCCCCTCCCGGTCCACGGAGGGTTCTTCTGGAATGTTCCAAGGAGCAGGCGATGGGCAGCAGAGCCGTGCCCCCCCCCCCCCCGTGCCCACAGCTTTTCTGTGATGGAAACGTGAGCCCCCTTTGCCCCCCACCCCCTCACACACACAGAGCCTGGCCTGGCTGCTGCTCTGTGCCGGCCTCAGGGCGGGAGAGGGAAGCCGGGATCAGCAGGGATGGACCCTGGAGCCCAGCGGCCCCTGGCTCCGACCTCGGGGGTGACCCAGTCTCATCCGGGACGCGTGACCACCACAGGCCCTGACGCTGGGTCTGTGTCTGCGGCCAGGCTCCTCCACACGAGAGCCCGCCAGTCCACGTGCCCTGAGCTGGGGGGTCCCCGCCCTCCCCAGGGGTGCCCTCGGGTGGCTTGGGCAGAACCCCGGAGCCTGCAGGGGTCACCGTGCCCTGAGCCCGGGGCGGCAGGGCCCACAGGCTGCCATGCGGGCGGTGCCAGGGCTTCTGATTTGCACACGGTGTCCCCTGAGCCCAGAAACAGGTGTGTCCATGTGGCCGCCCACTGTGCCCCCAGGCAGCCCTTCCAGCCACCGCCCGCCACCCCCGCCCCAGACATGACCCTCAGGATGACAGGGGGGCTGTCCGAGGCCCCGCACGGGCAGCCTGCCAGCTCCCGCCGCACCGGACCATGTGCTGGGGAGAGAGGACCCAGGGCAGCCGTCCCCTCCGAGGCACAGCCCACCCCGTCGTTCTGACCACAGAGGGGGCTGCGGGGTGGTTGACGGCGTTTCGGGGAGCTGGGTGCGGGAACGTCTTCGGGCCCTTAAATTAGTCACGAGGCGGGTCCCACCAGCACAACCGGAGCCTCGCTGATGGTTATTTATGAGCCGGGACGCGTACTCACCCGGCTGTATTAAATATTAAACCGAAGTGCGATGCTTGTATCTGTGTTTACAGCTCACGGTGCAGAGCGAGCCCCAGCGGCCCCGCCCCGGCCGAGTCCTCCAGGCCTCAGTGGGTGCGGGATCCGGACAGTGCCGGGGGGTGTGGGCGGGTGGGGGGCCAGGCTGAAACCCAGGGGCCTCGAGCCGGCCGGCCGGCAGCCTCCGGGAGCTAGCGGACCGTGCCGGGAGGGCAGGGCCAGGCCACTCTGTGGCAGGAGGTGGCTCTCTCTACCCCAGGGGGCGCGGGGCCCCTGCAGCCCCCCTCTGTCAGGAGATGGGGACAGAGTGGGGGACGGAGCTGGGATGGTGTGAACCCCGTTTCCCCGCAGACAAGGGCCTCCCCACAGCCCAGGGACGGGCTCCACACAGAAGCACATCCGGTGACAAAATCGGCCGTGGCAGCTGAGCTGGGCCAACACCCGAGGACTCCATTTCCCGACGCTGGGAAGGCTGTGCGTGCGTCCCAGCGGGGGGGCCTTCCCGGGAGAGGCCCCGGGGCGCAGGGAGGCGGCACTGAGGCCCCACGGCAGGCCCAGCTCCCGGGACGCGGGCAGAGGCCGCCTGCGCGGAGGGAAACGCTGATGATCATCCCAGCGTCATGCGGTTTCAAGCAAGCGTGGCCGTGGCCGTGGCCGTGGCCTGGGAGCTGAGGTCATCGATGGCAAGTCAGGGTCAGAGGTGGGGGGAGCAGCGAGGGTGTCACACGGGAGAGGGAGCAGGAGTGTTGAGGACAGCAGCCCTGGACGGGCCTCACTGAGCACAGGGGGTCAGGGGGTGGGGGGGCGGGGCAGGCTTGGCGGCCAGGCCCCGGGGAAGCCGTTTCCAGGCTGCCTGTGGGATCCCAGCCTAGAAGCCTCCGGGACGGGCGCGGACTCACCTACTGGAATGAGCTCGTGGAAAATAGCGGGACCTTGGAAGGGATTCGGAAAGGTGAGCCCTTTCTGGAAGTTGGAAAGTCGCTGACATGGCCCTGGGGTGGGGGGGAGTGGGGAGGGGCCTGGAAGTCACAGCCCGAGTGCCGGGCGGGGGCGGGGGGGTAATGAGGTCTGAGGGCTCCCGTGTCCACGAGGAAGCGGGCCCTGGGACGCGCCGAGTGCTCGGCACAGCTACTCCCAGGAGGCGCCCCGGCAGCCGTGGGCATCGCTCACCCGCAGCTCCAGCAGCCTTCGATGAGTCCTTCTCTGGAGACCTCGGAGCGGAGGGGACGGGAGGGAGGACGGTCTCGCGGGGGGTTAAACCCTCGTTAACGGAGAGGCTCTGAGTCCCGGGCCGGCTGCTCCCAGAACCGCCTGCAGTTAGTAGCTGTGACCCCCCCGCAGGGCCCTTCGGGAAGGAAACCACCGCTCAATTAAAAGATCTCTCAGCTCCCCGGGGGCCCACGTGGCCGGGAGGGTCCCTGCAGGCGAGGGCAAAGGTTTTGTTGCTGGAATTGTTGTCGCTCTGCTCATGGTCCTTCGCGCACGGCTGCTTTCTGGACGGGATCGCCGCTGTTCTTTGTTTGTTTAAATGTATTTTTATTGACTTCAGAGAGGAAGGGAGAGGGAGAGAGAAACATCAATGATGAGAGAGAATCATTCATCAGCGGCCTCCTGCACGCCCCACACTGGGGATCGGTGAGCCCACAACCCGGGCACGTGCCCTGACCGGGAATCAAACCGTGACCTCCTGGTTCACAGGTCGATGCTCAACCCCTGAGCCACGCCGGCCGGGCCCGCCGCTGTTTGTAATTGTTGCGCCGATCTGCCTTCTCCTGGACCAGGGTCCCCTAGGGCAGCGGTGATAACCGGGCCCGAACCGTACGCGGGGCCCACCCGGATTCGCAGAGGCTGGGGGAGGAGGACCCAGGACCGGCGGGCGAGCTGCGGAAGGCCCGTGGAGAAGGAGCCCTGGCCAGGATTAAGCTCCAGGCCAGAGAGGGCGTATGAGCTTCCTGTGGCTGCTGTAACCGTGGTTACAAACGAGGTGGCTGACACGAAATCCCCCCCCCCCAGCTCTGGGGACCAGAAGTCTGGGCGCAAGTGTGGGCAGGACCGTGCCCCCACCCAGGTCTGTGGGAGGGTCCTCCTGCCTCTTCCAGGTTCCGGGGCCCCGGGCGCTCCGGGGGTTGGGGCTCCGTCTCTCCGGTCCGCGCCTGTGTCTGTCTTCACTCGCCTCTCCTCGGCGTCTCTTCCATCTCCCTCCCCTCTCCCTCACGGACTCATGTCCTCGGATGGAGGGCCCAGCCCGATCCAGGTGGCCTCCTCTCAGGACCCCTAATTCCATTGCATCTGCAAAGACTCTCTCTCCCTGTGAGGTCCCGGGTACAGGTTCTGGGGTTAGGCCTTGGACACGTTTTGCGGGGGGCACCTTGCACCCCACCGCAGTGTGCGTGGGTGCATCCACCCACTACACGGGGTTCTACGGTGCGTCGGGCGCCATTCTAGACGTGGTGACCGTGGGGAACGTCTTAGGCCCCGGGGCTTTGGTGCGGGCAGGGGCGGCGGCATCGGCATCTGCGGTCTGCCTCCCGCGGTTCTCACCCGCGCAGCCTGGAGAGAAAGGGGGGGCTCGCCGAGGCTCAGAGCAGCCCCTGCCTCCGGCGTCTGGGAGGGATTCTCCGCCAGGCGCGGGGCCCGCCGCGAACGGGTAACACCGACCGGGAAGAGAGGGCGCCGCGTCGGCAGAAAGCTGCCCGCGTGCCTTTCCGCGCTCCGAACGAATGGCATGCATGTGAAGAGCTCCGGAACTGACAGAGCGCCCGTAAAATCCCCGGCCCCGCGGGGTGCCCCTGAGCCGTGCTGGCCCGCTTCCAGCGCGCTGAGCCGGGCAGAGGCACCGGAAGGAAACGGCGGGAAAACCCGCGTGGCTGCGGTCCTCGCTCCAGCCCGGATGTCTGCAGAGCTGCACGCCTCCCTGAGCCGCGGGTCCGGGGAGGAAGCCCCCAGGGACAGCCCGCGACAGCCTCATCAGCCCGGGGCAGGGCACCCATTTGGGGCTCAGGCCCGAGCCCGCTCAGCCACGCGGAGCGGACGTGGGCACGTTCTTGGGGCGCGGCCGCTGATGCCTCCCCGGTGCCGCCTTACCTGCCGGATCCTCGGGGCAGCCGCCGTCCCACGGCCTCAGCAGCCAGGGCCCCCGGAAGGACAGGAGGAGGAGGGACGCGGGCGCTTTTGTGTCCCGTGGGAGCTCTGGTTTGACTGTCGCAAGGCCGGCCTGGCCTCTCCCGTGACCCAGGGGGGCACGTCTGTTGCTCCGGAGCACAACAAGGATCCAGGGGTCCTCCCCGTGAGCCGCGGCGTGCCGACCCAACTTAGGATCCTGCTCCACTCGCCCGTGTGACTCATGGAGATGTTTTCATGGCTCCCCCTTCCGGGCGGGGCCGAGGTGGGACTCAGAGAAACGTACTCGTCCTGTGAGCCCCGCGGCGGGGACCCGGGAGGCCGTGTCCCTGGGCCGGGGGGTCTGCGGGTGTGGGTTGTGGCGGCTCCCCGCGCCGGGAGCAGGGCGCCTCGGGGCCAGGAACGGCCGAGATTTACCCTGAGAACGAACCTGTGATGCCCACCGGACCCCCTCGCCCCCTGGCTTTCCCTCTCCGCCGGCCTCTGTCCCCCGGGAGGGCACGGGACCGTGAGCCGGCTCCAGCTGACCGCACCGCAGGCCCAGTGCGCTGGGACCGAGCCTCTCGGGGTCAGGGCCGCCCACTGAGAGCCTGCTCGGGCCAGCAGCCCGCGTGCCGGGCGAGGGCGAGCCCCTGGTTCCCGTTCCTGCTCGGCAGCTCCATCCAGAGGCCTCACCTGGCTCTGCTCTCAGGCCTGGTCAGCTTCTCAGCGTGGACACCCCCGCCCCGCCCCGGGTGCTGGCGGTCCAGGGAGGGTGACGGGTCTCACCCGCTGGCTCCGGTCTCAGCCTCTGCCCCGCCCACGCAGCCAGCGCTGAGGTCGGGGGACCCCTGGCTCCGGCCACCGCCTCAGCCGCTCGCTCGGCTGGCAGCCTCCTCCGCTCACGAGCTCTTTGGCCCAAGCGCTGTGGGTGGCCCAGCGCTGCCCAGCTCGGAAGGCCTCTCTCCTAAGCTGCTGACCACTTAGGCCCCGGCCCTGTGGCCCCTTGGCCCTGGCGTGGGCAGAGCTGGGGCGTGAGCAGGCCCGGGCGGCTCAGACTGACGGGTGTGGAGCCGGAGCCGTGGCTCTGGGTTCCCATGACCGTCCCCTGCCAGGGCGTCCACACCCTCGGGCGGTGCCACTCATGTCATCTCCCGCGGGCACCGGGGCCGTGTGGTCAGATCACCCGGCTCAGGGTGGAGCCCGGATCCCGCTTCTCCTCGGCTCTCCGGAGCCGCGTCTGCAGGGAGCACTCCCCACCCGCTCGGCACAGGGAGCCGCGTCGGCGTGCTCACACCTCCCTGCTCTGCCCCCGCCAGGTCCTCCTGAGTCCACTGAGCGCTTCCCTTCCAGGTTCCCAGCAGCCTCTCCCCTGGGCCCTAAAAGTCCTCCCCCTACCCCCACTCCCACCCTCACCCCTACCCTCACCCCACCCCACCCCCACCCCCACTCCCACCCCCACGCACCGCCTGCCAGGTGAGGCGGATCTGCACCGTGTTTGCTTCTCAGAAAAACAGGAGAGGCTCTTTCCAGGCGATGACCCTCCACCCGCCGTGACCTTTCCCATTAGCCTCTGTTCCGGGCAGCGGCCCTGGCCCGGGGTGGGGGACGGGGGGCTGGGCACCCGGAACATCTCCCCACACAGAACAGCTCACCACCCAGGCCCTGCGGGGCGGACTCCGCTCGGGACAGGCGCCGGGCCGCGTTCTGGGAAAGGCTGGGCAGGAAGTGGCCTTCACACCCCCGGGCCCTGCTCCGCCCCGCGCAGCCGGACCTGATGAGGAAGGAGGATTGTGACGTTTCTGGTTTGGAGCAGCGACTTGTGGGTTGGAATGCAAAGCCAGCTGCAGCCACTAGAAAGAGTGGTCACCCAAGTTCAGCGCTGGGGGCGCGGGGGCTAGGGGCATGGGGGCACAGGGGCCGGGGGCACAGGGACGTGGGGGCACAGGGACGTGGGGGCACAGGGACGTGGGGGCACGGGGGAACAGGGGTCGGGGGCACAGGGGCCGGGGGCACGGGGGCTGGGGCACAGGGACGTGGGGGCACGGGGGCACAGGGGCCGGGGGCACAGGGGCCGGGGTCGCAGGGGCCGGGGGCACGGGGGCGCGGGGGCTAGGGGCATGGGGGCACAGGGGCCGGGCACGGGGCTGGGGGCTGCGCTTGCGGGGCACGTCTTTGGATGTGGCCTGGAGTGGCGGCTCCCTCCTTCCCCGCAGGTGGGCTGTGTGCCCGGCAGCCTGGTCCGGTGCGGGGTACCCGGGTGCCAGCCGCTGGCTCAGGACTCACCCTCAGACAGTCAAGGTCTCCGGAGGCCCGAGGACAGCCGGGCGCCCAGCGTTGGCGACAGCACGCAAGCCTGCACCTCGGCTTCCTGGGGACTCCCCCTCGCAGCGGAAGGGGGCACGCCAACCGGGGGCGCCCCACTTCCTCACGGCCAGCTGGACGACAGAGCGAAGTGCGTGGGCTCCCCAACCTTCTCCCCCCGCCCCATAAGACCTCTTTCTCTCTCTTAGAAGGAAGGGGGAGGTGAGAGCAGGTGCCTCCCACCCGAGACACCCCCCCCCCCGCCCCGCACAGCCTCGGCCTTGCGATTAGCATTAGGGCTGGGACGGGTCGGGGTAACTGGAGCAGGTTTGCAATTAGTTCTCCAAGTGCTGATCTCATTAAAGTAAATGAATTATTGATTTGGTGACACTCCGGCTTTTAGCGAGTGGCGCGGTGCCATCGCCCAGTGCCATCCGGCCTCGGCGCTGGGAGCGGGGGCCGCCCGGCGTGGCGCTCTGCGTAGGGTGGTGTGTGCATTTTGTTCTCATGTCTCCTCCGCGCTGTTCAGCGTTGGAATTAAAGTGGACGCCCATGAGACGGAGGCCCCGGAGGCCACGCTCGCCTCGCGCAGGAAGGAGCTGAGCCCACAGCCTCTGACCTCCGGGGCGGAGGGGCTGGGGAGGGGGTCCCCGGCTCGGACCACAGGTGCGGGCCCGCCAGCCCCCTTCTCTGGACCATGGACGGTCCTGGTATTGGAAGCTGCTCCCCACATTCCTAGAGGACAGCGACCGGGAGTTTGCAGGGTGTCAGGACCTCAGCCCCCGAGCTGCTGGGATGGCAGCTGAGCCCGTCCCTGGGCGCCCTGGCCCGAAGCAGAGATGAAAGTCGGGGGTTTGGTTTGGACTCTGCGTCAGCCCCAGCGGCTCCACTGTCCCCCCCCCCCCCGCCCCCGGGGTGTCGGCAGGGGCTCCCTCTCCCGGGGTTCTCTGGGGGAGGTCGAGGAGGGGAGGGAGACGCCCAGCCAGCCCGCCCCCGAGCCTCCGGTGCCCTGGGGTGGAAGCGGCGCTGGGCCCCGAGGCCAGGCTGGTGCTGGCTGCTGAGCCCGCCGGGCCGCCCTGCAGATGCTGAGTCAGCGTCTTTCCGCCTTCCCGGGAGACGCACCGCCCAGGGAGATGAAGTGCCCATTAGAGGCCGCGGCTGTGCCAGCCTCAGCTTCTGGCCGCCTCTCACTCCACCCGGGGCCACGGGAACACGCCTCGCCCCGCGCGCAGCTGGGGACAGCGCCCCGGTGGGGAGGTGGGGGCGTGGCCGTGCCCTGGGAGGCTATGACTTTGCACGGCTGTCACAGGGCAGATGTTGGAGTGCCCACGTGTCCCTCAAAGTGGCACGGTGTCGGGCCACTGGCGGGGCGGGGCCTCACGTCCGGTCTGGGCACCGTCCCCCCTGACCCCCCTATTGGGCTGCTGCGTCCTCCTCTCGCCCCGCCCCCAACCGCACTGTCACCCGGCTGCCCGCTTCCCCTCCTGGGTCAGGACCGGGACCAGACTGGCTGGGAGGGTGTGGATTTGGGCAGGACCCGCAGGGAAGTCCAGGTCAGAGGTCCAGTCTCAGGGGACTGGCTAAGGAGGGGAGGGGCAGGCAGGCAGCAGGAGGGGCAGGGGGTCGGCAGAGCCCGTGGTGGGCCCACAGGAAAGGCCGGCGTCCCTCGTCCCGGCTGATGGTCCCTGCTGGGGGCACAGAGCCCTGGGGACACAGGTCCCATCCCAGCCCCACCTGGAGTGACAGCCGGGGTGGGTGAGGCCCCAACAGAGCACCTGACTGCCAGGCCCCTCCCACCGGCCCTGGTGCCCAGGACACCCCCTTAGTCACCGATGACCGGGAAACGGCGGGGAGCAGGCTTCTTCCCAAGCCCATCCTCGGGGGGCTGCGAGCGGAGAGGACAGAGCGTGGGTGTGGGACTCGGTGAGCTCCCCCCCACTCACCTGTGGCCTGTGCGGGGCCCTGTCTGGGCTCTGTCCGCGAGAGTCCCACCCTGCCTGACGTCGTTGGGGTCATCGAAGGTGCCTCCGTGGTGCGGCCGCCTCCCCAGCGGGGCACAGACCCCCAGCCGTGACCTGAAATCCCAGACCCGCCCTCCTTCCGGGTCCCCCCCCCCCCCCGCCACCCTGTGACGCCTCCCCGGGCCGCACCTCACGGAGGCGGTGAACTGGTGCGGATGTGGCTTTTACAATACGTGTAGGTCTTTGCGATAAAAAGAAATTTCATTTAATTAAAAACGTTGACATGGTGCCTGGACGCCCCGCCAGAGAAAGCAGCTATAAATTAAACATTAAACCTTTAATGGCCCATAAAGAAATATTCGTTTCTGGATATGCCTATACTGGCTATAAATAGATAAAGAGAGGCCTTTTCCACCTCAGCCGATTGTCTCGTGAAGGGGCTGTAATGAGAAGTTGGGCGCCTCCGGGATCCCCGGCTCCGGGGTGGGGTGTGGGCAGTGGGACGCGGGGAACGGGACGCGGCCCGCCTCTGCTGCCACCCGTCTTCGGGAGAGGCCTGGGCCGGGACGGGGCGCGTGTCACCCTCCGAGGCGTCGTCAGCCACCGGGTCCTACTGGGCCCGCCCAGGCTTCGGTTTCCACGGTTCCTGGTCGGCACCCGAGGCCTCACCCCGGAGGCAGAGGCTGGGCCGAGAGCACCTTTGCCGGGAGAGCAGGGGACACAGCTGACCGGGGCGCCGATGACCGGTTGAGAGAGGTGTCCGCGGAGAGAAGGGAGCGGTGCCTCCGGGCGGGGAGAGGCAGGGCCGGACCAGGAGATGCTCAGCACGTCCACGCCCGTCTCTGCTGTCCACCGCTTTCCCCAAAGGAAGGGCGGGGCCCTGGGTGCCCTGGCTTCCCCCCCCCCCCCCCGCACCCAGGGACAGAGCCTCCCATCACTGCGGCCTGTGCAAAGGGCCCCCCACCCCGGGACACAGCGCCCGCTCACTGCGCAGGAGTCGCTCTGGTCGCCCGCCCTCCCCGCCCGACGGGGTGAGTCGTCCCCGAGGACAGGCCGGGCGTCACGCTGAGGAGGCCTCATTCCTTTTGGTCCTCACAAGGGCACCGACGGGAAGTGCGGTCATCCCCCCACTTTGCAGATGAGAACACCGAGGCACTCGGAGGGTGAGTAGCTCGCCGAGGGCTTAAGGACCGTGCCAGCGGGGCCGGGCGGTGGGCGTCCCCGCCCAGCCGGTGCCCCCTTCCTGGAAGAGGAGGGGAAAGCCCTGCGTGGCGTTCCTCGGGGTGCAGTGATTTTCCAGGGATCACAGGGCACGCAGGCGCCAGGCGGGGTGTCCCCACCGTCCAGGGCGCACCCACCGTCCAGGGCGCCCCCACCATCCAGGGCGTCCCCACCATCCAGGGCGTCCCCACCATCCGGGGGCGCCCCCACCGTCTGGAGGTGCTCCTGGGACCCCCGCCGGCTCCGGGGACTCGGCAGGCCACCCTCCGAGCCCGGCTCCCAGCCCTCAGCTGTGACCTGTCCTTTGTGAGGCGGTGGGAGGAGGCGGGTTTCCGAACGTCTTGGAGGCGTGAGCAGGGCGGTTTCTAGGGGATTTGCTCGGGAGATGAGATGGTGCCCTCTCCCAGAGGAGGGAGGCCGTGTCGGAATTACTGATGGGCAAACGTGCTCCTCTCGGGAGCCGGCGCCCGGGTCGTCGGCATGCTGCGTGCTGTGTGCGCTGCTGTCGGTCCCTCCGCCTCCTGCCCCCCCTCCCCGCCCCCACGGTGCTGCTCCAGCCACAGCGAGCGGTGCCCACACAGCATCCCCAGCCCCGCCCGCTTCTGCCCCGGGGCCGCGTTCCCCACCCCGGCCTGGCCCTCTGCGCCAGGCCGTCCGTCTTGGCGTGTTCAGGGCCCCCTCCAGGGCACGGGGGGGCGGGGGGGTCCCGAGGCCCAGGGCAGGGAACGCTGCGGCTGTGGCTCTGAGCACCGCCGAGCTGGCTCTCGGACTCGGGCAGCGGCTTTTAAAGAAACAGGAGGGACGGCCGCCAAGACGCCGCAGCCCAGGGGAGCTGGACGGCCGCCCAGACCGGCCACCGGCAGCTCCATTTCAGCTGAGTGTTGAAGAGAACGCCGCGTGCGTGCGTGCGGGCGGGCGGGCGGCTCCACGGGGACCGCTTGGCGGGGCCGTGGCCCTTCCGTTTGCATCCGCAGGAACAGCCTCCTCAGCGCAATCCGACACCCGCGCCGCCGAGCGGGCCTGCCACCCCGAGGCCAGGCGACTGGCGGTCACAGGGGTCCCTGTGGTGGCAGCTAGGGGGCAGGACCCACTGTGCCCCTCCCGCCTGGACACATACATGTGTGTCACATGAATGACGAACTGTGACACCGGGAGCTGTACTGCCCGGGGCTCTCCTGGGGGGAGGGAGGGGGGGGTGCGTCACAGCCTGGGGAGCTGTGGGGAGCAGCGTGACGAGACTGGCTGGGTGGCTTGGCTCACCCCGTTCCAGAGGCGGGTTGATCCGTGTCCGTCACCACGTAAAGTGAGAGGGCAGTGGGTCAGCAGACAGACGTGGAGAGCAGAGAGCAGAGAGCAGAGAGCAGAGAAGATGGGACGGGGGAGGGGGGCGGGGGGGCATGGAGCTGGGACACAGCTCCGGGCGGCCAGGAGGCGTTCTCCTGACCTCGCTGGCTGGTGGTGGCCGAGGCCGACGGGGACGCTGCCCATGAGCTGGTCCTCATGGTCTTCCAAGCTGGCTGGGAACCCAGGAGCAAGTGCCCTCGGGAAGGGCCCGGGACCCCTGTTCCCGCCAGCTCTTCTGCTTTGACCCAATAAGGACGGTGGGGCCGTGAATCATTGAGGCAGGGGTCCTCAGACTTTTTAAACAGGGGCCAGTTCCCTGTCCCTCAGACCGTGGGAGGGCCGGACTATAGTTTAAAAAAAAAGAACTATGAACAAATTCCTATGCGCACTGCGGGCCCGGGACGCGTCGGCTGCTCAGCAGGACAGGCAGCGGCCCCCGGCGGGCCGGATCCATGTCCTCGGTGGGCCGCCTGTGGCCCGCGGGCCGTCGTTTGAGGACGCCTGCATTGAGGGGATCGCGGCCGTGAGGGGTGATCGGGTAGGAGTGGGCGGGGTGGCGGTTGCCAGCTCTGGGCGGTGCTGAGGTCGCCGGAGATTGGGGTTCTGGGGCCAGACCCTCCCTGTGCTGAGAGGAAGCCATGGGCCGGGGAGAGAGCCTGGGACAGTGGGCGAAGGAGAGGGGCCAGGGGTGGGGGAGAGACAGGGACAGGGCAGGAGGCCATGCCACCCGCATCCTGGGACGGCGGCCCTCCCTCCCGCCCGCCCGCAGGCCGCGGTGGGCTGCTGATCGCGCACCAGGCCGCAAGGGTTGAATTCAATGCAACTGACCTGGATGGAATTGGGAGAGAAGTCACTTGAAGAAAAGAAACAAGGAAAATACCCAAACCAGCGGAAGGCGGGGATGGATGCGAGCTGATGGGCGAGCAGGCGGGCAGGGAGGTGACTGGCGCCGACTCTGATGCGCACACAGGTCTGTGCGCTAACGGTCTGCCTGCTGGCCCCATGTCTCCCCCAGCCCGGGTGAGGGTGCCCTGCTGTGGGCGCTGCCCGGGACCCCGTCACCGGCCTCAGCGTTTCCACCTGGGAAGTGGGGTCATCAGAAGGGTGCCCGCCGCTCGGGGCCGTGAGGGCGAGCGAGGCATGGTCCTCGGCGCCTGGACAGGGGGGCGATGGGGGGGGTGCACGACCCGTGACGGGGTGACCTGCTCTTGAGGGCAGTGGCGATGATGACAATGACTGATTTGTCTGCGTCTCAGGCGAGAGGCCCGTCTGACGGCCTTTCGATTCCGGAGGGTCTCGTTTGCCGTTATCTGGTTTGTGAAAAGGGGGAGAAATGCGGGGCGCTGAGAAGGTTCTGGAACCCGATGGCGGCGGCGGCCGCTCCACGTTGTGAATGTGCTCACGGCTGCTGAACTGCACACGTTAAAATGGTGACAATGGCTCCGGCCGGGTGGCTCAGTGGACAGAGCGTCGGCCCCGGACGGAAGGGTCCTGGGTTTGATTCCGGTCAAGGGCAGGTACCTCGGTCGCAGGCTCGATCCCCGGCCCCATCAGGGCACGTGTGGGAGGCGACCAATCGCGTGTCCTCGCACATGGATGTCTCTCTCAGTCTCTGCCCTCCCCCCACACTCTCTGAGAACCCGTGGGAAAGTGTGCTCGGGTGAGGAGTCACCCTTCAAAATAAAGGGTTAACGTGGTGAGTCTGACGTTCTGTGTGTTTCACTACAGCGGAGAAATGCGCCACACGTGTGCACATAAAGCTATGAAACATGTTAGTAAAATAAACAAGGATTTAGTCCACGACACACCCCCCCACACCACACTCCCCCACACCCCCCACACCACACACACCACACCCCCACACACACCACACCCCACACACCACACCCCACACACCACACACACCACACCCCCACACACCACACCCCCCACACCACACCCCCACACACACCACACACCACACTCCCCCACACACCACACACCACACACACCACACCCCCACACACACCACACCCCACACACCACACCCCCACACACACCACACCCCACACACCACACCCCCACACACACCACACACCACACTCCCCCACACCCCCCACACCACACACACCACACCCCCACACACACCACACCCCACACACCACACCCCCACACACACCACACCCCACACACCACACCCCCCACACCACACACACCACACCCCCACACACACCACACACCACACCCCCCACACCCCACACACCACACACCACACTCCCCCACACACCACACACACATACCTCCACCCCCCACACCCCACACCCCACACCCCACACCCCCACACACACCCTCCACACACACCACACTCTCCCACACCCTCCACACACACACCTCCACCCCCACACCCCACACCCCCACACACACCCTCCACACACACACACCCCCCACACCACACTCCCCCACACCCTCCACACACACACCCACACACCACACCCCACACACCCCCACCACACTCCCCCACACCCCACACACCACACCCCACACTCCCCCACACCCCCCACACCACACACACACCCACACACACCACACCCCACACACCCCCACCACACTCCCCCACACACCACACACACATACCTCCACCCCCCACACCCCACACCCCACACACCCCCACCACACTCCCCCACACCCCACACACACCCCACACTCCCCCACACCCCCACACACCCCCACACCCCACAATCCCACACACATATCACACTCCCCCATACCCCACCCCACATACACCACATTCCCCCACACCCCACACACCACACCCCACACTCCCCCACACCCCACACTCCCCTATACCTCACACCACACCCCACACTCCCCTATACCCCACACCACACCCCACACTCCCCTATACCCCACACCACACCCCACACTCCCCTATACCCCACACCACACCCCACACTCCCCTATACCCCACACCACACCCCACACTCCCCTATACCCCACACCACACCCCACACTCCCCTATACCCCACACCACACCCCACACTCTCCTATACCCCACACCACACCCCACACTCCCCTATACCCCACACCACACCCCACACTCCCCCACACCCCACACATACCTCACTCCCCCAAAGCCCACACCACATACCCCACACTCCCCACACACCCCACACTCCCCCACACACCCCACACTCCCCCACACCCCACACCACACCCCACACACACCACACACATACACTCCCCCACACACACACCCACACCCACACACACACCCCACACCTCCATATCCCCCCCGACACACACCACACACACAACACACACGTACCCCATCCCCACACACATACACAACACCCCACATACATACACACCCCCTCCCCCCCATGCACACACATGTCTAATCTCCGAAGTGAAGGCAGGGTGGGGTGCAGACACAGGTGTGCAGCCTCTGTGGGGTGCAGGCAGGCGCTGGGCCTCTCTGGCCGGTGGGCGGGCGGGCGGGCGGGCGGGCGGGTCCCGGGTGTGAGACGCGGAAGCAGAAGCTGGCCCTGCGAGGCTGGCGTCAGCCCTGAGCCACTGGGAGCTGCGCGGGGGCCGCCCGCCACGTTCGGGGTCTGGGAACCGGCCCCGGGAGCAGCCCCAGGGGCTGCCGTGGGTGGTGTCAGAGCTGGTGACCCCGTGCACGGGCCCTGGGGTGGGGGGGGGCCGTCTGCAGAGCGGCGGGGGCCCCGCTGGGGGTTAAAGGCCACCCTCAGCCCCTGCAAAGTCCCAGGAGAAGGTCACCCCGAAACTGGGCGGCGAGGGGAGGACGGGGTCCCTGGGTGTTTGGGGCCCTGAGAAGGGGCAGACACAGAGGGAGTGCGTGGGGAACCCGGGGCCGGGTGGGGTCCTGACCTCCGTCGCCTTCGTCTGTCGGGAGCACGGGCTCCATCCACGCTCCGTGCGCAGGCCGCGGGAGGCTCTGACCTGGGCCGGCGCCCGCCCCCCGGGAGAGGCCCCACCAGGCCGACGGGGCGGCAGCAGCCAGGGCGGCCGGTGACGGTAACGCCCTCTCCTCTGTCCCCCAAGCGCCCGCAGCGCCTCGGGACGTTGGCTGAATAAAACGCAACCGACTTTCTCTCTTTCCTCCTGAACCGTCTTGGACGTGTGAGCCCGGTGGACGTCTTGGGAGCTCTTGACAGGGAATGTGGGGTTTCTGGGGGTCCCGTTCGTGGGGGTGGGGGTGGGGGTGAAGGTTTGGCTTGCTGAGCCGCACAGACCTCTCCTCTGTGGTCCCGTGGGCCGGCCCTGCTGTGCTGCCAAGAGGCTGGATCCGGCGGGGCCTGGGGGCCAGAGGGGCCGGGACTGAGCTCACAGCCCGAGCAACAAGAGGGCCTCCTTCCTGGCCCCATCCCTCCTGCTCCCCGGCCCCTCCTTGCCCTACTGCCCCCGCCCCCCCAGGTACTCAGCACTCAGGTGTGCACCCCCAGATGCAGGGCCATCGAGCCCAAGCACAGCCTGGCTCCCAGGTCCGGCGGGTCCAGGTGGTCAGACTCCCCTCCGTGGCCCGGTCTCCTCAGGGCGGGGAGAGGGGGGGTGGGCATGGGCTCTGTCCCCAGTGCTGACCCTCCCGGGGACTGGACGTTTCCGACCTGAGCCCTTGGTCCCTGGGTTTCTCGCAGCCAAGCCTCTGCCTCCCTCTCACAGTTGATCTTCTTCTTAGATTCATTTGGGGCAAAAAAAAAAAAAAAAAAAAAAACCTGCCCAAAAGTCATGTGTGTTCGTTTGAACACAGCTAGGAGGCGCGGGCTGGCCCCCGGGGGCCCCCCCGCTTTTTCAGTTAATGCCAAACTGGTTTCCGAAGAGGTCGCTCCACCTTCTCATGGCCCCACTGGCCGCGTGCGGGACTGACAGGCTCCGTCCTCGCCGGCACCGGCTGCTGTGGACTTGCTGGCTTCAGCCGTCCTGTCGGCGCACCGAGGTGGCGCGTGGCGGTGTGCGTCTGCGTTTCCCTGGTGACGAGTGCTGTTGGGCATATGTCACGTGTTGTTGGCTGTCCACACGTCTCCGTGGTGGTGTATCTGGGCAAATCTCTACCTGCATGCTTTTTAAAAATATATATATTTTTAAATATTTTATTGATTTTTTACAGAGAGGAAGGGAGAGGGAGAGAGAGTTAGAAACATCGATGAGAGAGAAACATCGATCATTTGCCTCCTGCACACCTCCTACTGGGGACATGCCCGCAACCAAGGTACATGCCCTTGACCCGAATCGAACCCGGGACCCTTCAGTCGGCAGGCCGACGCTCTATCCACGGAGCCACACCGGTCAGGGCTCTACCTGCATTCTTTATCGGGGTGTTGGTTTTATGGCTGTGCTGTTGGGTTTGGGGGCGGGGTTCTTTCTGTAACCCGGATACAAGCCGTTCACCAGGTGCAGGCTCTGCAGAAGCGTCTCCGCTTAACTTAGGACGAACGGGATCTGGAGAGGATTGTCTGAGGGCCCTGTCTGCTCCCGCTAGCTGGGTGCCCGTTTTGAACGCTTCTCCCTCTCTCCCTTTGGCTTAGGTGTCCCCGCTTCCCGCGTGCCTTTGATGGGACGCTGGGCGTGGCCAAGTCTGCCTCCTCGGGCGCTGGCTGCTTCTGTTCCTGTGCTTTGTTCTGGGAGGAAGTTCCGTTACTCCGTCCTCTCAGAGCGTATGTTTCAGGTCTGTTAGTTGAGACCCGGGCCGTGTTTCCTCCCGGTCTGATGACCCCCCTGCTACGGCGAGACCCTCCGAGCGTGCCCGTTGCTCCAGGACCCGGGAGGTCCCTGTCCGGCTGGAGTGTGGCTTTCTGAGCCCTTCCCCGCCATGCCGCCCCGGCCACACCCACGGAGCCCACGGAGCCCCCGGAGCCCCCGGACCAGCATGCGACCCGGGACCGGGACCTCCCGGCCCCTGTCGGCTCGCCCACCCTTTGAGAAAGCTGTTGGTTTTCAGGGCGGTGGGCTGTCCGGCTCCGATACGCACGCACGTGGGGGGTTCGGGCCAATGCATCACTCAGGCTGTCCCGGGGGAGAGGAGAAGGGTTGGGGGAGGGGAAGATGCCCAAAACACTAACCACCAAGGGTTCACCCAACCCACGGACGTTTCTTCGAAAGCCAGAACTGCACCGCACGGGCCGGCCTGCCGGAAGCCAGCTCCACGCTCTCAGTTCCGCCCGGGGATGGGGAGGGTCCCCGCAGCCTCCACATGCAGCTCCTGGGGTCTATGCAGCCGCGGTTTGCACTGAAACACTTAAGCCGGGATTGGAGGAGGCTGAAGCCGAGCCCGTCGTCACGCGTGTGTGCGTGCGTGCATGTGTGTGCGGGAAAGTATAAAACCTCGGGCCTGTGTATTCCCCCGGGCATTCATTACAGCTGGCGAGGAGGCCTGTCCGGGCGTGTTCCGCTTGGCCAGAGTAATTTATCATCCGGCTTCGGGGAGCGGGAGGCGGGTCACGGTGCAGAGAGCAGGACCCGTGTCTCTCGCACGCTTCCTTCCCAGCCGCCCCACCTGCTCCGGGGCTGGGGGTTCAGGGTTGGGGGTCCGGGGTTGGCGGGGGGTGGGGGGACAGTATTGCTCCCAGCGGTCCCTCTCCTCCTCCTCGTCATCATTCTTTCATACCTGCTGTTCCAACCGGAGGTCGCTCTGTCCCCCGCACGCCGCAGGCCACCCGTCGGCAGGGCAGGCGGGGACTGAATTCCTGGCCGATGTCACCACCTGGCCCGGGTTCAGGGCCACCTCTCCGAGGAGGAAGAGCGGGCTCCGGGGAGCAGGCCTGTGTCACGGGCACCCCAGCCTCCGCCGCCTCCAGGGTGGGCAGTGGGTGGCTTCGTAATTGGCGGGCAGCAGGCGGAGTTGCCAAAGCAAACCGCCTCCAAATTAGCGGTAATTGCTGCAGAAATAAGAGCCAGCAGCAGGGCTGAGCGGGTTCCCTATAAACGTTATATTTCGTAAAGTTTGCCCTGGGGCCACTGAAGCGGTTAACCGCGAGCTAACATCCTGTCTGTGCCTGGAAAAGGCTCGTCCTGAGGATTTAGGCCCCTCCTTCCCCGGGGCCTGGGATCCGGGCCTCTCTGGGTCTCCAGCCGCCTCTCTTCCTGGGCGCCCTCACCTGCCCGGCGCCTCCCACACTCTCTCCTCAGGTAGACCCCTGGCCTCTTCACCTGCCCCCCCCCAGCCTCCATGTTGCTTTTATTAAAAACTAGAGGCCCAGCCCTAACCGGTGTGGCTCAGTGGATAGAGCGTCGGCCTACGGACTGAAGGGTCCCGGGTTCGATTCCGGTCAAGGGCATGTACCTTGGTTGCGGGCACATCCCCAGGAGGGGGTGTGCAGGAGGCAGCTGATCAATGTTTCTCTCTCATCGATGTTTCTAACTCTCTATCCCTCTCCCTTCCTCTCTGTAAAAAATCAATAAAATATATTAAAAAAATAAGTAAATAAAAATTAAAAACTAGAGGCCCAGTGCATGAAATTCGTGCATGGATAGGGTCCCTAGGCCTGGCCGGCGATCAGGGCCAATCTGTGGGGTGACCAGCAGGGTGATTGCCCCCTCACCCCACCCCCCTGCTGCTGGCACCTGCCTTGGCTGGCCCGGGTCCTGCCGGCTGGGGGCAGCTCCTGTATCGAGCACCTGCCCCCTGGTGGTCAGTGCGCATCATAGCGACGGGTCGTTCGCCCGTGGTTCCGCAGTTTGGTCTATTTGCATATCAGGCCTTTAGTATACAGGATCGTTAAGCAAAGTGTTCATTCGTGCCAGCAACACCCGGGCGCCATGTCCGCATGCTGAGGGGCAATGCTGTCCAAGTGGCATCAGGGCCCTACACTCAGGGGCATCTCCCCTTGATCGCATTTACGGCGCACCTACCGTGTGCCTGGCTCAGGGGGCGCACAGAGTCCCCCCGGCAGCCCCCGGCACGGCTTTCAGAAACAGCGACGGGTCTGGTCGCTGGGCATTCGGGGCTGGCCGCCATCCGAGTGGGCAGACGCCCTGTCGGAGCTTCCGCAGCGTCTGCAGGGCCAGACCCCGGCAATGCCAGGTGCCAAGTGACAGGGGCAGGGCCACCCAGCTGTGCGCGGGGCGTGGCCAGTGACAGCGACAGCGACGCCGTGACTCCTGCTCCCTCCCGTCCTCGGGGCACACAGGTCGCTGAGGCGGCGTCAGGTGGAGGCAAGGACCGGAGAGGAGTCTCTCCCAGCCCAGCAGCACCTGCCGGCCGCCCGGGTGCCGTGTACAGTCTCCTGGGTGTGAGCGGGTGGCGCCGTGGGAAGGCCCAGAGCGTCCACATGGGGGACTCGGGAGTCCGAACCCCCCACCTCTCCATCCTCACACCGCCACCTCCGTTTCCGGGGCCCCGTCCGATCTCTGCGTCAGTGTAGTTTTCACCGCACCCTGGGCCGGCCCCGCCTGCCCTCCACGACATTTCGACACCTTCCCCGTATCGCGCCTTCCCACTGGCGAGCAGGCGCCCCATAATTCACTCCGCCATCCCCTGCCTGGACGGGTAGGATCCAGCCGGCCGGGCTTCTGCCGCGGCTATAAATACTTTCGCACGTCACATGTTTCTTCTTCGCTCAAATCGTTTCCCGAGGACATGGGCCCAGGCGTGGGGCTGTGAGTCCAAGGGTCAGGACGGCTCTCTGGCATCTGCCAGGCGGCGCTTCAGGAAGACGGGCCGGGGCGGCGAGGCGTGAGCGTCCACCTGCCCGTCACCTGCAGCAGGTGTGCGGGGTGGGGGAGGAAGCAGGGGGCGTGCAGCTCGGCTGCTGGGCCGGCAGGGGTGACCCCGCGCTTCTCCAGGCCCCGCGGTCTCACACTGGCCCACGTGCCCAGTGCCCACAGGGGCACTTGTGGGCACAGGTCCTGGGCAGGCGGAGCGACGTGAGAAGTGGGGGCACGCGGTCGCCGGGCAGGGGCTGGGCTTCAGCTGGGGGCGGCGGGGGACGGAGGGGGGCAGGGCCGAATCAAGATCTTGTCTCTGCACGGAGCAGCCGCACTGCCCACCCCCCCCCCCCCAGGCCAGCCTCTGCCGCAACCGCATCCGAGGTTGGCGCATCCGAGGTTGGCAGGAGCCTCGACCAACCACTGACCGGGACCAGTGTCTGCAGAAGAAGGGGCATGTGCGGGGAGGGCAGCCTCACCTGGTGGGGCGGGGGCGGTCGGAGCAAGGTCAAAGGAGCGGAGACGCGGCCTGGCCCGTTCTCACTCAGGCCTGGCGTGGGCACGGTGCTCTCCGCGATGTCAGGCCGACCGAGACCCTGCCGACGACACCGTGCCGACGAGCCAGCGAGGGGTGGACGAGGAATGCGTGCGGCTGTCCGCCCGGGGGAAAGCGGAGAGCTCCTACCCCTTCGCGGACGGGCTGGAGAGAGGGCGACTCCGGGGGCCGCGGTGCAGGTGGGAGGGCTGTGTGGACGGTGCCGGTAAATCAGCACCGCCGCCGCCGTCCGGCCGCAAGGCTGCCCTCGTCCCGCCGTCACCGTCCTCAGGTTCGCTGAGCCGGGGGGTCGCTGGGAACCTCCCCGCTTCCCTCAGGCCTTGATGGGGTCCAATCCCTGTGGTTTCCTGGGGGGAGGGGTGTCATTTTTCCTGACCTGAGAGCCGAGATAAGGGCTGTGCCCAATGCCAGTGCACTCACCCGCAGCGTGTGCTCAGATGGAGAGGGCAAACCACGGAGGGCCCACGGGCCCGGCGGGGATGGACGAGGGCCGAGATGTCCTGTATCCGGCTTCCCATCAACTCCCCTCTAGAGGGGTCTCCGGGGGTTCCGGCATCAGCAGTATGAACGTCAGCCCTGCCCACGTACCCCACAGCTGTCACGTCTGTATGCATCTCCTTTCCCAGGCCCGGGGTCCTGTGGGGCAGGATTGGGGGACCCCGCTGTGTTCACCAAGTGGCGTTGCAAAGCCCTCAGGGGTCTCCCCGCGATCGATCGGCGGCTCCGGTCTGAGCGCAGCCTTAGACGTAGAACTTGGAAAGCTGTCGAACTCTGCCCGGGGGGAGGGATATGCAGTCATGTGCATGAGGGGCGCCCTGGACGCACCCCCAGAGTTTTCCTGGAGCTGCCTCTCCTTCCAGTAGCACCACGGTCCCCGGCTTCTCCCGTTTGCCGGGACAAGAGGTTCCTGTCAGTGACCATGCATCTCAGCACACCCCAGGGTCTGTGCTGCTCCCCCGGGGCCTCCCTGCTCTGGGCCCTGTCCCCCCCCCCACCCCCCATGTCAGGGCTGCCTCGTCAGCGTCTCCACCAGCATCCAGGGGACCCGGGGCGTTCTCCCCGGAACGACTGCTGATGTCACAGAGACGTGTGCCTCCCGGGACCCTGAGAGCTCTGGGAGCAGCAGGAGGAGGGGACGGCGCCGTCGAGGAGGTGGCGTGGCGTGAAGCCGAGGAGGAGGCACGGGAGGGGGCCTGGAAGTTGCAGGAACTTTTAAGGACGTTTCCCTAGTGGCCTCCCCCGGCCGCCATGCGAGTCAGGAACACGGAGGGGAGAGGAAGTGCAGGGGCAGGAGCGAGGAGGTGGAGGTGAGCTCCCTGGAGAGAGGGGCCCGGGTTCCCCCTCCGGCTTTTCCAAGGGCAGGAGGAGCTTATAATCGTAAAAAAAGAAAAAGAAAAAAAGTGATCGGCTTGCTTGGCCACGAGGCTCAGGGGTTGGGCGTTGACCTAGGAACCAGGAGGTCAGGTTTCGATTCCCGGTCAGGGCACATGCCCAGGTGGCGGGCTCGATCCCCAGGGTGGGGCGTGCAGGAGGCAGCCGATCCATGACTCTCTCTCATCACGGATGTTTCTCTCTCTCTCTTCCTCTTTAAAATCAATAAAAATATATTTTTTAAAAAGTGATATGCTTGTAGACTTGCTGAAGCATCTTACATGTTCTGGAGAGAGGGGGGGGCGGGGAAGAGAGAGAGAACAGAAATCTCTTGAGAGGGTGGATCAATCCCCAGCAGTGCCCCCGGTTAGGAGAGGCACCCTAACCGCCACCAGGCAGGGCCAGCACCCGGGACAGCGACAGCACCGCGAAGACCTGTTGGCTCACCAGCCCCGAAGGCCGCTGTGCTGAGGGCAGGAGCCTGGCGCTCTGCCTCCAGCTGAGGTTGCCAGCGCTGGGGTTGCGGGAAGCAGACATCCCGCTGTCCCTCTCCCACCTCTCTGACCTCACACACCTCCCCACTCCCCTTTCCATGTCCCCAGGACCCCCTCTCTCAGGGGAGCCAAGGAGGGCGGGTGGGTCCACACCCGGGCAGCAGGAGAGCACACCCGGGGGGTGGTGAGCGAGGGGCCGATTAGGACATGCCTGCCGGGCTTCCAGCCGAATGGGGTGGTTTTCCGCTCACTCTCTGTGTTTGTTCTGTGGGAAGAGACGGTGATATTGAAAACAAGGAGAGGAGAGGAGGCAGCCTCGGGGGAGCAGAGGTGCGTGGGGCCGGATGGGGAAGCAGCTGAGGACGGGGTGCCCTGGTGGGTGGGCTGGGCTCCAGCTGGAGGAATCGGATGGGCTGGCCCAGCTGCCCACTTCCAGGACACGCCCAGCTGCCCACTTCCAGGACACGCCCAGCTGCCCACTTCCAGGACACGCCCAGCTGCCCACTTCCAGGACACGCCCAGCTGCCCACTTCCAGGACACGCCCAGCTGCCCACTTCCAGGATACGCCCAGCTGCCCACTTCCAGGACATGCCCAGCTGCCCACTTCCAGGACACGCCCCGGGACCAGGGCCACCTTTGGCCACGGCCTCCTCCGTAGCCCGAGGAAGGGCCCTCAGGACTGGCCTCTGCATTGGAGGGGGCACAGAGCCCTCCACCAGGTCCATCGGGGGGTTTCCTCTCTTTCCCAGCACGTTTCCTTTGGATTTCATGATGGAGCGGATGTGCAGGTCTCCCCCAGCCCCGCAAAGCTTCCTTGGCCCTGAGGACTCCCCACGGAGCGGCTCCTGCCTGGAACCCTGGCAGCGGGCCCGTGCAGGCGTCCCTCCCACGGGCCCTCTCCCGAGCAGCCAGGAGCCGGAGGTGTGGAGCTGCAGGGCTGACCCCCGGGGCCACCGCTGCCCCTCTGGTCTGCCCGGAAGCCACCCTCTCCTGGGGCTCTGTCATTGGAGATTGTCTCCTCCTTTTCCTGTATTTCCCCTGAGGTGGGGGCAGCACGAGGGGTGTGCTTGGTCCCGCGATGCCTGCCAATCGCCGAGGGGCTTTGATCACCCCCGGAGGCCGTGCGCTGACCCGCCGGGACTGGCCACGGCGAAGCGCACGCGTCCCGTGAGCTCGCCACCCTCCCATGGCCCAGTGCCCCCACCCACCCCCACGCCCAGCAGACGGCAGCTTGGGCCGAGCCGCCGGCTCCTCGTTTACGCGGGCACCTGTGCTTTGCCGCCTGCCGCCTCTCCGGCCGTGGTGGGCGTGCGCAAGGGCGTGGGGGAGGGGCTGGAGTCTCACTTCATTTTAAAGCGGTAGAGACTTACTTAGGAGCACCTAATTCCTTTCAGAACTGGGACCCAACCAGGTCATTCTGGGTCACCTGTCCCACCTTTAAGGATGGAACGGAATCTCCAGTGGGGGCCCCCAGTTAAGAGAGGTGCCCTAACTGACCCTGGGCAGGTTCAGCACCAGGGACAGCGACAGCGCCTCTGAGCACCCTGCTGGGTGCAGGCGGTCCATACACAGGCCTCCTCCTCCCACCCTGCCCTGGGCGAGTTCCCTCCCTGGAGAGAGCCCGCGAGGGCAGCTCAGCTCGGTGGCTGCAGGGCCAGGACGCGGGGGGGAGGGGGGAGGGGGAGGAGACACGCGGTACACTCCCCGCCCTGGCCTGACTCCTGCACTTGCTGGAGGGGGGCTGCAGAAGTGAGGGTTTGGGGGAAGAACAGGTCCCACTGAGACTGAGGAAACAGCAGAGCAGGTGTGAGGCCCACCTGAGGGGTGTGGGCGCCCCCCCAACTTGTTCCCTGCCCCCCAGAGTGGCCAGGGCTTGGCGGCCTTGTGGTCCTGCCTCTGCTTTGGAGAAGCTGGGGTGGCCAGTCACCCGGGTAGCACGGCAGCTCCCGTGTGGTGTTGGCTTCCCAGGGCCTGCCCTACCGATGCACCTGCTCCTCCCCCTGAACCCAGCTCTCCGCTCCTGGCCCCCCTGCGGAGCGGTCGGCGATGTTCGGTTTCGTGGTCTCAGCATCTTTGGGGAGCAGGTTGAGTCTTATCCCTGGAAATGGCGGAATACAAGCTCCGGAAAGCTCGGGGGGCTCAGAGGGGGCTCTGGCATCCCCAAAACCACAACAGGGGGGCCAGAGGCCTGGGCGGTGGGTTCTGGGGTCCCTTACCTTCTCCGAGCCTCAGTCTCCCCCGTACCCGTCTGTCTCACTGGGTTGTGTGAAGGACACCGAGGTGACGTAGGCGAACATGTATCATGAGCTGGCATGTGGGACACAGGTGCACCCTTGAGAGCTGGAAGGACACCCCAAATCCCCCCCATCCACCCCCTATGCACCTGCGTCCGAAGCATCGTCCCATTGTGCGGATGGGGACGAGGCAGGGCAGGGGCCAGGGCAGGGTTCCGGGAGGCAGTCACTCTGGCCCTGTGGGGAGGATGACCAAGCGTCCCACCACAGCACTTGGGTGCCAGCCGCCCCCCACTCTCCCGACACAGAGCGAGGCCCTGGGAGGGCGAGACCACGTGGCGCCGAGGAAATCGGGCCCCTGACAGTCCTGGCCACGCGTCGCCCCGGCGGCCGAGTGAACGGGCAGGACCCGCAGACCTGGAGATTTCTGTGTGGGGAGGGGGGTCTGAGGAAGAGTTAGGGCCCAGGAGGATGGGTTCTCTGTTTTCTCCCCCGCCCCCCGCCCTACACTGGGAAATGGGGTGGCCGTAAAGAGGGGTGTCCAGTTCCACGCGACCCCCCTGGCCAGCGAAGCTCCCGGTTCCAGGGGGAAGACAGGCCCCGCCCCCGCCCCTGCATGGAGAGGTGTCTGTTGCAGGAGAGACCTGTTTCCGGGTTTGCCCCGGGAGGGAGCGCTTGAAATAGAAACAGAACCTGGGGAGGGAGGCAGAGCAAGGGATGGAGATGCTCACAGACAGCAAGGCCCGGAGAGAGACCGACAGCAGGTGGGCACGCGCGGGGGGGGAGGGGCTGCCATGGGGACCCAGCTCCGGTGACGCCTCCCGGGACAGAGAGCACAGCTCGTGGGAGCCCGCATGGCCCCGGGCCTCCACTCAGCCCACCCCGGCCCAGCCGCCCCCGCAGGCAGAGCCTCGAAGCGGAAGCCGGGTGTCCTTGTCTTCCTCCTGGGGGACATTATCGGGACGCAGCCCAGCGCCCACGGCTTCATTCTCAGAGGGTGTCCGCCGCCCCCGGGGGGCCTTGGCTGCTGGGCCCAGCATGCTCCTGGGCACAGGCCCCCCCCAATCAGCGGTGGGCATTCCGAGAATGCAGACAAGTCGGGGCATCGCCGGAAGGCAGCAGTAGTTAGGAAGTTAATTCCCAGGCAGAAATGAGCACCGGGCTTCTCGGAGTCCAGCAAGAGTCACCTGTGATCTCTCACTCTTCCCGAGTGTCGGGGGGACACTCCCCTCCGCGGGCGTAGGTAACTGGGAGCAGCTGGACTCTGTGCTGAGGCCGGCCGGGCCAGGTGCTGTCACAGGCGGTGGTGACCATGACAAGTGGACGGTGCCGAGGCTGAGCGTGTAGACGGCATCTCGTGCTGGAGCCCCGCGCCGCCGGGCGGACGTACAGCACACGCCACGTGTGCCCACGCGTGACTTTGCAGCTGCCGCTTCAAAAAGGTAGAGAGGAACGGAGGAGATGCGTGTAACAGTCTCCTTTGTTCAACCCAATGTATCCCAGACACGCAGAGCACTTCCCACTCGATGGCCCCACGTCTCCCCAGTCCAGCTGGTACCTCGCGCACGGAGCCGGTGGCCCCGGCGTGGACCGCCCGCCTCAGGTCCCGAGAAGCCTCGCCAAGGATCAGCAGGCAGTTTGTGCCTGGATTCCTGGCAGAACTCCCTCCTCACTCAGCACCGGAGGTTCCGTCCCAGGTCCCCTCGGACCACCTCGCCTGGGGCCTGGCGGGGAGAGAGGAGAAGGCTGCACGTCGCTTCCTGCACAGCAGCTGTGGGAGCGGAGGCTGCACTGGGGGGACCAGGGACAACGTTGGTGTCCGTACTAACAACGTCGTGCTTTTTTTTTTTTTTTTTTTTTTTTTTTTTTTTACCAATTTTTAAAAGTATTTTTTTAAATTTATTCCAGAGAGGAAGGGAGAGGAAGAGAGAGATAGAAACATCAATGATGAGAGTCATGGATCAGCTGCCTCCTACACGCCCCACACTGGGGATCAAGCCCACAACCCGGGCGTGTGCCCTGACCTCCCGGTTCATAGGTCGACGCTCAACCACTGAGCCACGCTGACCGGGCACCAATTTTTTTTGTCTGCGGGGGGATTGACCCCTGTGGGCAGGGAGGACACTGCGTTTGTCCATCTCCATCCTTCTGCTTGGCTGGTAAAGACCCTGCCCTCACTCGCTCTCCTGCCGTCTCCACACCAGGCATCAGGGCTGCCCCTGCCCCGGGCACCTGCCTCCCACCGCCTCCCAAGGGACAGCGAGCCACTCTTCCCTCCAGAGAAGAACCCGGCCGCTGCAGGCCCCACGGACCCTCTCCCGGCATTTACCCCCCAAAAATACAATCCCAGCCCAGCAGTGACCCCGGTCAGCCCCCCAGCATGGGTGTGCAATGGCCCGCACCCAGCCAAGAGGCCGCCGTGCTGTTAGGTCCTGTGGTTGTCTCACAGAGTCCCTGTCCACGTGCTGTTAATTGTAGCCACTGCACGCTACGGCCCATACATGTAAGTGGACAGACGCAGAGCGGGGGCGGGGGTCAGCGTGGGGGGCGAGGTCCAGGGATGTCCTGATACAAAGGCAGCAGGGGGAGGTGGGCAGGCGCGTGCGCGGCTTCCTTCGGCCGCGATGGCGGACATTTCTCCCTAACGCGTGGCGTGTTGGTGGCACGGAGGAGGGCTCAGGCTCGGATCCGGGAAGATCCCGCTCTCAGATGAGGACGGCTGTGCGCGCTGAGCTGGCTTCTCCCTGCACGCACCGGGAGGTAATTTACAAGGGCGGCTTGCCGCGTAGCCTGCCCGCATTGTGCAGCTGCGCGGTGCCTTCCGGAACGGCACCCGGACCAGGCCTATGAGAGAGGGTGCGGAGAAACGGCAGCCACTCAGGCTTCCTCTCCCCCACCCCCGCCCCTCCCCACCCCACCCAGCACGGGGACCCCCAGGGTGCTCGCTGAGAAGTCAGCCTGCCTTTCGGGAGATGCCAGCGAGGCAAGTGGGGAGGGGATTAGACTGCGCCAGAAGGGAGACGGCTGGACCCAGGAGCTGCGGGCACCAGGGCCGAGCAGGGAGCCCCGCAGGTAGTGCCAAGAGCAGCCTGCTTCTCCCTGGGGAGGTCTCAGGAGCCCGAGAATGAAGAAGCCAGACGGACAGCCAGCCCCCCCCGCCCAGCGGAGGCTGCCGGTGAAGGTGTGCAGGCTCCTCAGCTGGGAGGCTGGTGTGGTGAAAGCAGGCCGTCCGGCCATCGGCAGGGCTCACCACCGGCCACCTCCCCAACTCAGGGAGGTCGTGACACCCTGCAGGCTTGGCTGAGGAAGGCAGGGATGTGCCTGCTGGACGCCCTGGGGCGCAGGAGCTGTCCCTGGTGCTGAAGGGCTTGATCCTGCCCGGTTGAAGGGCCCCCGTCCTTCCGGCCCTGGCTCCTGGCTGCCAGGAGGGCTCCCGCTGTGGACATCCACGTCCGGCCCTGGCCCCCACCCCTGGACAAGGGAGATACAGGCTCGGGGCTGGGAGGGTTATCAGGCGGCAGCCGCGATGAGAAATTGGGCCACGGAGCGATGTGAAGGCCCGTGTTTGATCTATGGCGGGGCGGGCTCCTCACGGCTTTCTGCTCCCCAGTCGGGTGACCGGGGAGAATTAAAGCTGTCTGAGCCACAGTTTCCGCCGGCGATGTATTCATCAAGCCGGAATCAAAAGTCACGGCGTCCCGGGGAAGGGAGCAAAGGAACCGCCGGCTCCCCTGTCCGAACGCGGCCGCTCTCGGGGCGGGGAGAGGCCGGGGCGGCTCCCTCAGTTCGGTTCTAACAGAACGTGACACAGATGCATGCCGGTCACCCGCCGAGCAGCCCCCGCGGCCTCTGCGTTCGATGTGGAGTCCTCCCTCTCTGACACCCCAAAGCTGCAGGGCTGTTGTGGGGCCCGTCCCCTGGGGCACTTGCTTTGTTCTGCAGCTTCTGGGGGTGACCCTGCCCCTCCTGGGAGCCACTGTGCCTTCGGCTGCCGGTCCAAGCTCCCCCTCGACGCGCCTCTAGGCTTCTCCCCTTTGGGTGAAAAGAAGGAGGAAAAGGTTTGTGTGAGACACAAGGCGGAATCTCTCTCTCTTTTTTTTAAATATATTTTATTGATATTTTACAGAGAGGAAGGGAGAGGGATAGAGAGCTAGAAACATCGATGAGAGAGAAACATCAATCAGCTGCCTCCTGCACGTCCCCCACTGGGGATGTGCCCGCAACCAAGGTACATGCCCTTGACCGGAATCGAACCCGGGACCCTTCAGTCCGCAGGCCGATGCTCTATCCACCGAGCCACACCGGTTTCGACAAGGCGGAATCTCTTGACAGTCAGGGCAGTGAGACCTGAAGGGGCTCCTGGGGGGAAAAAGGGGGAGAAGATGGCGCCTGTCCCCAAAGGCTGGCGACTGCTGGGCAGTGTCACCCACATCTCCCTCCCATCCCGTCCCACCCCGGGTGCCGACCACTTGTCCCCGGCGGGGCGATGGGGGTGACCTGAGAGGAGCGGGGGGGGGGGGGGGGGGGGCTGAGCTGTCCCTGGTGCTGACGTCTAGTCCGTAGGGGGTGCCAAGGTCAGTTTTAGTGCTGGGGTGCCCCGGGGGGGGGGGGCGCGCATGGGCAGGGAGTGATGTGGGTTTCCCGTGGGCCCACAACCTCCGCCAGTGACCAGCCCGTAACGTGAGCCCTGCCCTGGCGTGGGCAGAGGGTTGCCCCCAGTCACGGCGCACGGGGCGTTTCGTCCGAGAGCCAGTCACAGCCTGAGCGCCCCGCTGCCTCCCGTGCCTCTCTGTGGTCATCTGTGGTCATGGCACAGGGCGCTGAGTGGACACGCACAGATGCAGGTGGGCAGGAGGGCTCCCAGGGGCGCCAGGCTCGGCGTGTGGGGAGAGGAGCCGGGACACGGAGCGCCTCGCGGGGGACCTGTGAGGAGCCCCTCAGTCCAAAGGGGCCTCGCAGCCCCACTGCGCTCTCCCCCTCCCGCCTAACGAGGGAGGGAACGAGATCAGCACCAGGCGGTGCGATGGGGATAAGCCGCGCACGCTGTGGCAGACTAGGACGACGCGTTAACAGGGTGGGTGTGGGGTTTGGGAGGGGGAGCCCAGGGCTAAGGCCAGGGTGCTCCCAGGAGGGCCCAGCCCAACCAGCTGTGGCGGGAAGGGAAGCAACGCATCTCCGTGGGTCCGCAAGCCGGGCCTGTTCCGCAGCCTAAACCCGCCCCGTGCGCACGCGACCTCGGGCCACCTCTGTGACCCTGGACGTGTCGTCACTCTCCTTCTCATCCCCCTTGTGAGGACCCGGCGGGCGAGACGAGGGGGTTGGGAGAGCAGCGAGCGAGCGAGCGGGTGCGCGGTGCCGCCCCAGTTAGCAGCCGGCAGGAAATGGCCCCGCGCGCCTGTCCTCCGTCCCCTCGCCCTCCCGGGAAGTTGGAGCAGGCGGCCAGCTCTGAGGCTCTCGAGGGGCTGCCCATCGTCCGCCGGCTTCTGTGGTTCTGGGGCCGGACCCTGAATGGTGGCTTGGCCACAGCTGGCACCAAGAGCGCAGCTGCTTCCTCCAGGCTCGCCGCCGAGTGCCTCCTGCTGGGGTGGGGGTGCGGCCCCGAGGCCGTGGGACCCGCGGGGGCTTCCGGGCTGCAGCTGCCGCGGCCTCTCCCCCGCAGGCCGGTCTCACGTGCTCCTCTGGGCTCCGCTGAGCTCCCCAGTCCCCAGGAGAGGAGAAGGGCGAAATCCTGGGAGCTCACTGGAAAGAAATAAAGCCCGGCTGGCGCGGCTCAGTGGCTGAGCGTCGACCTATGACCCAGGAGGTCAGGGTTCGATTCCTGGTCAGGGCACAGGCCCGGGTTGTGGGCTCTGTCCCCAGTAGGGGGCGTGCAGGAGGCAGCCGATCCATGATTCTCTCTCATCGTTGATGTTTCTCTCTCTCCCTCTCCCTTCCTCTCTGACATCAATAAAAAATATTTTAATTTTTTTTAAAAAGGAAAATAAATAAACGTGGCCCGGTACCCAGTGGAAGAGCAGGTGGAACATCACCCACGGGCCTCTGCGAGCACCTTCCGCGGGTCCCAGGCCCCGAGGGGAGAGGAGCCTGTCGGGGAAGAGGTGCTCGTAGCGGTGAGCCTGGGCGGCTCTGGTTCTGCCTGTGTACCCTGAGCGTGTACCCCGAGTGTGTACCCCGAGTGTGTACCCCGAGCGTGTACCCCGAGTGTGTACCCCGAGCATTTACCCTGAGCGTGTACCCTGAGTGTGTACCCCGAGTGTGTACCCCAAGCATCTACTCTGAGCGTGTACGTCGAGCATGTACCCCAAGTGCGTACCATGAGCGTGTACCCCAAGCATGTGCCCCAAGCGTGTACCCGAGCGTGTAACCTGAGCGTGTACCCCGAGTGCATACTGTGAGCGTGTGCCCTGAGTGTGTACCCTGAGCATATACCCCGAGCGTGTACCTCGAGCGTGTACCCTGAGTGTGTACCCTGAGCATGTACCCCGAGTGTGTACCTCGAGCGTGTAACCCGAGCTTGTACCTCGAGTGTGTAGCCTGAGCGTGTACCCTGAGCACGTACTGCGAGCGTGTACCCTGAGCGTGTACCCCGAGCGTGTACCTCGAGCATGTACCCCAAACATGTACCCCAAGCGTGTACCCCGAGCGTGTACCCCGAGCGTGGAGCGTGCCCTTTGCTTTCAGTCTCCGGCATTGGTCCTGTTTAATTTTGCTGGGACGTGGTTGAACCAGTAAGTGAGACGGATGGACCCGGATGTGGCTGGCAAACGCCTCCTGATTAAGCAGATAAATAAGCTTCCTTTCCCATTGCTACGCTTGCTGCCCTCGGGGCTGGGGCCAGGGCCTGGCATCTGTGGGAGGGAGGCCCCTACCCGGCTGGATGTGGGTGCTGCCCGGGCAGCCTGGGCGCTCGGCGGCGGCTCGGGGTGCAGAGGGGCTCAGGGGTGGGGAGCTCCCCAGCACCCCCTCCTCTCAGGCCTGACCCCCAAGGGGAGGCCCTGGCTGGTGTGGGGCCCCCGCCGGATGCCTCCCGAGGGACTTGGTCAGCCAGGGCGGCTCCCTCTTGCCTTGTCAGCCACCTTTTCTGCCGCTCTGGGAGAATTAGACACCCCAGGACGAGGCACAAACAGCCCCCCACTCCCTGCATTTCTCAAGAAGGCCAAGCTCTCCTGTCCTCAGTCTGACCTCCCTGACAGTGGCTGTCAGAGGCGTCCCGGCAACCCTGCACTCAGCTCGGGGCTTCCTCCCGACTGCGCTCGGCCCCTCGGCTGTGGAACTGGGGCTCGAGCTCCCGGGAGAGGGCTGGGCCGGTGACGTGGGTGTCTGGCTGGTTCACATGAGAGAGGCTGCTCGGGTCACCCACACCCCCTCACACAGCACAGGGACTGTGCCCACCCTGCCCCGCCCCTGCGGGATGCCCCCTGCCGCTCCGCCCGCCCCCGCCTGGTCCCCGGCCTGTGCCAAGCGAGCTCCCTGAAGTCCGGGCAGGATGGCCTGGCGCTGCGGAAGCCGGAGATGAAGGCCCAGCTGCCACCGGAGACGGTGAGCTCACCCCCCCGTCTTGGCACGCCTTCACCGGGCTCCACGCTGTCCTCTCTGCGTGGCGGAGCTGCGGATGCCAGCCTGGCACTCAGAGCGAGGAAGAGGAGCCGGCCCATGAGCAACTCAGTCCCTGCCCGCCGGCCTCCCCCACAGGGACCGCAGGGCCTCCTGCTTCCCGCTGGCGGGGTCCATGTGCAGCCTTGGCAATTCCCCAAGGGCCAGCTGGGGTGCCGTCCTAGGCAACACTCCCCCAAATCACTTGGCCACAGAACTGCCCACATTATTATTTTTTAAAATATTTCTTATTGATTTCAGAGACGAGGGAGAGGGAGAGAGAGAAACATCAATGATGAGACAGAATAGTGGAACGGCTGCCTCCTGCACGCCCTCCCCCCCCCCCCCCCCGCTGAGGATGGAGCCCGCAACCGGGCATGTGCCCCCGACCGGAATCGAGCCCAGGACCCTTCAGTCCACAGGCTGACGCTCTATCCACTGAGCCAAACCGGCCAGGGCCCCACGTTATTTTTTCAACCACAGGCCAGGCCGTTGGTGAGCACTTTCCAGCACATTCTCTCGCCGGCGTTTCCTGTGTCACCCAGGAGCACACCAAAGGGGCCGAGGTGTTTGCCCAGCTCCGTGGGCCTGGGTCTCCCAGCCGGCTCGCCAGGGAGGGAGGGACAGCCAGCCAGCCCTGCCCTTGGAGGGGCAGCGCCTGCACCCAGAGGGGCTCCTCGGGGAAGGTGACGCGGGTGGGGCGGGGGCAGGAAGATCCGGGCGCTCTCCGGAGCCTCGGAACCATCTGGGCCGGCGGCGGCGCGCCTGCCTGGTATTTATAGGGGTGCCCAGGAGCGCAGAAATAATTACAGCTCAGCGCCTGCCGCCCTAACAAGCCCTTCTCAGATTCAGGGCGAACGGGATGTTTCTCTCCCTGGCTCTTCGCGTACGTTGTGAATATTAGCGCTGACTGACAGCTCTTCCCGGCTCGCAGCCTTCCTTCACCCAGAGGCGGGGGTGGCAGAGCACCCGGCCGGGCTTCCCCACCTGCCACTCAGGCCGCCCACCTGGCCCAGGAGGCACCAGGGTCTCCAGAGGGCTGGGGGAGGGGGCTGGTGACGATTGTATGCCAGTCGAACACGCCACCCAGGGCCAGGCCCTGCAGGTCAGGGGATGGGGGCACCGTTGCTGGCAGTGAGTCAGGTGGGCGGGGCCGTGCCCCGGGGGTGCCCAGGAGCACCGTAGGAGGGTCGAGGGGCACCAGTCCGTGGAGGAGGCACCGGACAGTTGGGACGTCCACCTCAGGGGCCCGTGCTGCCTGGACCCTGCGGCCGCGGCCGACCCACCGCCGGGACAGGCCTCCCGGAGCGCAGGGCCAACCACACTCTCCCCTGCCTGGAGCGGGGCCAGGCCCTGGGGATGCGGCTCTGAGCCAGCCCGCGAGCTCTGTGCCCTCGCGACACTTGGACTCCCGAGGGGAGACGGGGGAGTCCCGATGGGCTGCCGTGTCCAGCTGCTCCTCCCCTGACCCGCCGGTCGCCTCCCAGCAGGCCGAGCCTCCTGGCCCCGCCGTTCAGGCATCGGCTCCTGGTGGGAGTCCGAAGTCCAGGCCACCCCGCGGAGGCGGGCGGTGGGCACGCGGCCCCGCCCTGAGGCACGAGACGGACACGCACGCCGCTCACGTCCTTTGCGGGAGGTGTCCTTCCCGTCCCGGCGGCTGTCCTCGGGCTCACCGGAGCCGGAGTGTGAGGCGCCGGCTGATGGAGGCAGGTGGCTGGGCTGAGAGGCCCGAGGCTGACCAGGTGCCGAAACCCATCTGGCATCAGCCCCACCCTGGCTTTTTGGGGGTTGGGGGCTGAGTGCAGGGGTTCCTCTGGGGACCCTTCCCTGACCGCGCCCCAGATCTGAGCTCCCACGACCCTGGGCGGTTACAGCTCTCAGCACAGCGGGCTGCAGTTTCCCCACCAGACGGTGTCTCCCTCCGGGACAGAGACGGCCATCGCTCCCGTATGGGCCCGGGGTCTCAGGACGAGGCAAAAACAGCCCCCCACTATGTGCTGGGCACTGTTTGGGGTCCGCTCCCCAGCCCTCTTGCGGGAGGAACAAACCTGGGTCTCAGTGGATGTGGGGTAGCGACGGGTGGGTAGTCCGTGAGGGAATGGTCCCAAGCAGGGTGAGTCGGGAGCCGGGGGCTGAGGGTGAACTGTCATGGCCGCCCCAAATTCCAGGGTCCGCGGGGCGGAGCAGTGCCGCCTGATGGGGCTGGCAGAGGGCAGAGCAGGAGGGGGCTTCAGCAGCAAGAGGGCAGAGCTGGGCCGCTGGAGGGGAGGGCTGCCCCTGCTCTTGCGGCCGGGCCGCTCTGGGCTGGCACACGCCACGGGAGAGCCCGCTGCCAGGTCTCCACTTGCAAACGCGGTGCCCAGCGGGTTGCTGCTGCTCCAGACGCCGGGGCCTCGGCGCCAGGCCTCCCCACCAGCGCCATAGGCTGTAGGGGCGCCGCTCCAGAGAGACCACCTCAGTAACCGTCGGCAGGAAAGCGGGGGGTCGCCTGGCCAGTCCACAGCCAAGGTGCCCACCCCGCACTGTGTGCCCGAGCCACCCCTGGAGGCATCCCTGCCTGGATTCCAGAAAAAGGTCAGGCAGGTGCAGCGACCAGGCTAGGGGGGCCTGCTCTCCCCGGCGCCACTCCCTGGACCTCGGCCCTTCCTGTCCCTGCCAGACGGCACCCCGGCTCCCCTTGCTCTCTAGGGGAAAGGGGAGCCAGGAGCTGCCTCCTTTGAACGGCATGGGTGCCTGCGAGAGGGTGTCCAGGGGCACACACCCACCCGCCTTGTTCAGAAGGAGCTCAGAGCTGGTGTCCAGGCTGGGCGCAGGGAGCCAAGGGCACCATCCCTCTGCCCTCCTCGCGGCTCCAGCCTGAGGGGCCATGTCTGCAGGCGGCAGTGAGGGCCCCGCGCACGCCTCCCGGGCCGGATCTGCCCCTTGCCAGGGGGTCCCAGCCCTGCCCCCTCCAGAGCGGGGCTTGTTCTCCGAAGTGAGAAGAGGGGGGTCCCGGGTGCCTTTAGGTAGACGGGCGAGTCCAGAGTTGCTGCTGGGCACCTGAGACTCGCCCCTGGCCGGGGAGAAGTATGGGTAAGGGGGGACAGGCGAGGCATGTTCTGCTGCCGCTGCCTCTCACAGCCAAGCGCACCTGCGGCTGGTCCTGGTCAGAGCTTGGCCAGTGGGCATCTGGCGAGTGTTGGGGGGGCGGGGGTGGGGCAGGTGAAGCTGCAGGTTTATGTGGGCACGCACACACCTGTCACGTGGTGGTGTAGGGACAGGCCTGGGCCTAGGGCTGACAGGGGCCAGGGGTGGGACCCCTGCACTCCTGCTGGGTGGACGTGTGCGCATGAGGTCAGGTCTGGCGTGTGGGTGTGGGGAGGGGAGGATGCATTGTAGCCAGTGCCCCTTGACCCCTAGCCCATGTTAAGTATCCACAAGACCACGTGCTGTGGCAGGTGGGGGCGGAAAGGGAGTCTGGGGGCCAACGGAGGGCAGGAGTTCCCCGGGGCTCCGGCTGGGTTTCCAAGCCCTGGACGCCGGGAGGAGCGGGCCCAGCGGCCGGCCGGCGGGGAGGCCTCTGCTAGCTGTCCTCATTACATCAGCACCGTCCCGCCCAGGCCGGTCTCCCTTAGGCGAGGGCGGCGCTCCTCCTCTCTGCAGTGGCCTGTGGACGGGGGGAGGGGGAGGCAGACTCCAGACCCCAAACCCAAGAGCAGTGGCGGGGGAAGGGGGGTTGGAGCAGGGCAGCGCTGGGGCCGCGGGGGGGGGGGGGGTGGAGGGCTGGTGGCCCCGGCGCCGGCGGGCCAGGGGTTAAGCGCTGGGTCGGCTGTTGTGCCTGCGTTCCGGGTTCCCTTCCCTCCGCGGGGCTGTTTGATGTTGGAGTCCAGGGACTCCCCCTCCCACCTACACACGCGCGCACATGCGCGCACTCGCACACGCACCACTCTTTGCAGACAGGGCTGGGGAGCTCTAAAGTGGCGGGCTCCCCCCCCCCCCCCCCGCCCTGCCGTCCTCTCGTCTCGCGCACAGATCCTCTCTGGCCATATTCTCGCGCGCGCTCTCTTCAGCATCCGCGCCGGGCTGGGAGCGCGGAGGAGCCGAGGCGCAGGGCTCTCCTCTTCAGGAGCGCCACGAGGGGGAGGAGGGGGCGAGGAGGAAGAGGAGGAGGAGACCGAGACCGAGAGGGCGCCCGGGAGGCAGGGCGCGCGCACTCGCCAAGGGACGCGCGGAGGGTGCAAGCGGCGCAGCGAGCGCAGAGCTGCCTCCGCCGCGGGGCGCCCCCCTGCCGCCCCATGCTGTGCTCCATGGCGAACTCCGGCTGCCTCCTGCTGTCCAACTCCGGCAGCATGCTCCCGCACTCCGTGCCCTGCCCACCCGCCTTCCTCTACCTCCAACAGGTAAGCGCCCCCCGGCCTGGCGGGCCCAGCCCCGCGACCCCCCTCCCCCGCCTCGCCCCGCGCACGTGCGCCAGCACCGCCGCCCACACCCGCACTCGCTCGCCTCCGTGTCGCGCTGGGCCCCCGCTGCGTTCCCCGGTCACGGCACGGGTTCCGGTGGGGGTAGCTGCGCCCCTGCGCAGGGGCCGTGCGTGGGGGTCGGCGGGGGCTCGCGCTGCGCTGGGCGGGGGGCGGGGGGCAGGACCAGAGTTTGGGGCTTCGCTTGCAACTTTTCCGAAGGCGCGGGAGGGGGTGGCGGGCGGAGTCTCGGGGGAAGCCGGGGGAGGGGGAGGCGTTCTCAGCGCCCTGGTCACTTTGGGGAACTTCGCGTCAGCCCGGGGGTGGGAGATCGGGGAGCTGGGCCCCCTCCAGTTGAGTGGGGAAAGCCAGGGGGTGAACGGAGACGGAGGCGGAGGTGGCTGCGGCGCGGACGCCAGCTCTGCTGCAGCGGGAACTGCGTGTTGGGCCTACGGGGAGGAGGGCCACCCGCCCGGTGGGGCTGGCGAGGGAGGCCCGGGAGCTCCGGGGGGAGGGGGGTTGGGGCCAGACTTCTGCCATCGGCGGGGCTGCGCAGGAAGCTTGGGCTGGCGAGGAGAGCTAGAAACCCAGCCACTCGGAGCCCCCAGGCCCCCAGAATGCTCCCCGGAAGGGTGCGCACCGAGCCTCAGCTGCCTCCTGCCCTCTGGCCCCGTGTGGGGGCGGGGACCCTGCCATCCCACCCAATGCGGATTAGTGTTGTCCCTGCCGCTCTGGGGACGTCCAAGGGCTTCTTCCCTCGCCTCCCCAGGCCCCGGCCTCTAGGGTCTGCGTTTCCCAGTGCCAGGCTGGCCAGAGCCCGGGGGGACTGCAGCGCCCTGGCGGCCCACCCTCCTGACCTCCCCTCCCTCCCTGTGGGTGGGTGCTGCGCTGCCTCCTGTATGTTTAGTCCCTCGGCCTCTGCGCGGGTCTGCAGGGGTCTGGGGGGGCTACTTGGGGAGGCCAGAGAGCTTCTGGCTGACTGTCCCGGGCCTGCGTGGCCCTGTAAGAACGCTCCCATAGGACCTGGTCTGCACCCGGCACTGGGGGTGGGAGGTGGGGTGCCGCCTGAGCCCGTGGTCTGGGTCAGGCAGGCCTGGAGTCCAGGGAACGGCCCCCTCCTCCCCTCCCCGCGTGGGTGTGGGAGGGAGGAACCAGAGTGTGTATTCCCCGGAGACAGTGAGAGGTTCCAGGTGCGGCTGGGCCTTTGCACGGGGGGTTCTTGTCTTTTGCGCCCCGTGGGCTCTCCCGGGAACCCAGAAAGAAGGGGCCGGGGGAGGTGGCTCAGGAGGCGCTTGGACAAATGGGCCCTCAGCGCTGAGCCAGGGCCCAGCCCCTGGGCTGCTGGGCGTTCGGGTCGGCCCGGTACCAGGACTCACACAGCAGAACTGCCAGGCGTGTCCGCGACTGCAGAGGCCGGTCCGCACCATCCCTGGGGCCAACGGTGACAGCTGGGGCGTCCTGCACGCAGCTCAGGGGCAGCGAGAGTGGGTGAGGGGCCCCCACCCACCCGGCCAAGGCCGGCTCCCAGAATTCCCCATCGTCATTTGGGGTACAGACAGTCAGGGGGCACCTCACAGGTCTGTTTCCTGGCACCCCCCAGATGTACGTGATGGCAGGGGTCCCGTGGGGACTTCAGGTGGGGACTGAGGCCCTGCGTGTCTAACAGGCTCCCAGGAGCAGCTGGGATGGCGGCGGAGCCAGGATGTGCCCCACCCAAGCCCCACCCCCCTCGGGGCTGCCTGGGCGGCAGGCAGGCGGGGTGTAGGATGGGAGAGGAGCCTCAGCTCCGGCTGTGCCCTTAGGTCAGCTCGCTCCCCCGGAGACAGGGCGGCAGCCTGCAGCCCTCCCGGCCCCAGTGGGAGGCCTGAGTGCCCATGAAGCGGCTGCAGGCCTCCGTGGGGTGCCAGGCAGGGGCGCTGTCTCAACGGGGTCGGCCCAGTGCTCATGGTTAGGTGAAGGCACCCCGATCCCTCCAGGGCTGGGTGAAGGCACCCCGATCCCTCCAGGGCTGGGTGAAGGCACCCCGATCCCTCCAGGGCTGGGTGAAGGCATCCCCAGGGGTGGTGTTTGGAGCCGTCCCGTCCCGTAAGGGCAGTTGTTTGGAAAAGACAGCGGTTGCCCATCGGGCCAGGCTTCGAAGCCCCCAGTTTCCTTCGCAGCCGTCCGCAGGGTGCCGTGTGTCTCAGCGGGGTGGGAACGTTCCAGAACGCAGCCACCTCCTGGCTCTTCCTAGGGCGCGACTGCATAGGCGCTCACGCGGCTCTGAGGGTCCAAGGCTGACACAAAAGAAGCGTGACAGTTGGTTTGTCCCCAGACCAGCTCTCGAGAGCCCGCGGCTCCCCAGTGGCCTGGAAGCAGAGGGTTGGTGAGGGGGGGCCCCAGCCAGGCCTCCTGGGCCAGGATTGCTCCCGGCAGGCTCCCAGGGAGGGTGGCAGGTCTGCAGGCTGCGCATTGGGTCTCACCAACACGTTCGACAGCGGCGCAGGAGACCAGACAGGGTTTGCGCCCCATGAGAGGTGCGTCCGGCAGGCGCGCTTGGAGACCGTCTCCAAGAGTGAGAAAACCCAGCCTGGCCAGTTTAGAACTCCATCCTCCCGAAGCAGCAGCCTTCGCCGGCTGCGTGGGCCGCGCCGAGTGTGCTGGGATCGGGGCCGCGTCCCCCCAAGACACAGCGGCTCTGCACCCAATTAGAGGCGCGTGTTGTCTACCCTCCTCTCGGCCGCTCGGCCCTGAGAACCCTCACCGGGGGTCGGACTTCAGGTCCCCCACGCCAGGAGGCGCCGGCTGCCGGCAGGGGGAGGGGGGTTGTGGCATCGGTTAAGAGCTCACCTCCCCGGAATGGTCCTGGCGCCACTCAGGTGACACCCCGCAAGGCCTGGCCTTGGTTTCCCCACCTGCCCGGCCCACCTGGGGGCTCTGACTCCCTGTGACTACCTGGGCCATCTTCCAGGGCAGCCCAGGACACTGGTCCCCCCCACATCTGGCCCTGGGGGAGGGGGGCTCCCTGTGGTCCCTGCCGCACCGTGTCCAGTGAGGAGTGGAGTGGTCCTGGTCACCTTTCTGGGGAAGGAAGGGCCTGGTCTGAAATGCAGACCCTCAGCGAGGCTCCCTGGGAGGCCTGGCTGGGTGCCCGTGGGAGACACTTGGAGAGAAAGGGAGGCCACCCCAGGCCCAGGAAATGGGGTTTGTCGCGGTAATTACTATGAAGCCGCAGTGCCCTATAAAAGCGAATCTTACCGCTGCTTGGCAAAGCCGGGGAATCGCTCCCGGGGAGGGAGAGCCGGAGCCTTAAGTGTAAAAAGCCGTGTTGGGTGGTGATGGGGGAGGGGCCGCTAGCCCCCGAGCCGGGGAGCTCCTGGGCCTTCCTGGGGGCTGCGTTTTGAGTTCTCTCCATCTCGTCATCTTTGTGCTCTGAACCAGGATGAAATCACAGGTGGCCCTGGCGGCCCGTCGCCGGAGTCTCCGGGAGGCTGTGGGGTTCCCATCCAGTTTCGGGGCGCCGATGGTTTCTTGGAGTCAGCAGAGGCAGGAAGCGTCCCCTCAGGGAGTCGGACATCTCGGGGCGGGGAGGGGGGTGTTGAGGTTCACTAGGAAGCTCTGCTTTGGGGAGCCGTCGCTCCCTTGGGGGAAGCAAAGCAGCTACAGCAGCAAAGGGGAGCCCCTCCCGGGAGCGTGCCGCCTGGCGCGGGGCCGGGGGTGACTCCGGGGACCCTGTCTGGGACGTACTTGCTCTCGGTGACATAAGGCGCCTGCAGGTACACCCTGGCTGCCCGGGGGACGACACACACAGCTTGCCCACCCTCTTCTTCAGACGTGCACGCTGCGGAGGTCTGGCCCAGGGGCCCGAGCCACGTCCTTAAATGTACCGGATGGCCCTGGCCAGTGTGGGTCAGTGGTTAGAGTGTCCATGCCGGTCAAGAGAACGTACCCTGGCTGCAGGCTCAACCCCTGGCCCTGGTCAGGGCACATGTGGAAGGCAGCCAATCTATGTGTCTCTCTCACATCGATGTTTCTCTCTCTCTCTCTCTCTCTCTCTCTCTCTCTCTCTCTCCCCCCCTTTCTTTCTACTCTCTCTAAAAATCAATGGAAAAATGCCCTCGGGTGAGGGTTAACAAAAAAATAATAAAATGAAATGACCCTACCAGTAGAGAATTTAACCAGGCTGTTCCTGGCAGGTGGGTCTGACCCAGGCCCCGGGGTGGTGACCCAGCTGTGGGCCTGCAGTAGCTGAGGTCTCATCAACCTCATTCTCAACCGGCCCACCTGCTCAGGAGCCCTCCCGCCCCGCGGGGCCCCTTGGGGACCAGCCTCGCGCCAGCCGCCGGCGCCTGGAGGCGGCCCTCCCCGCGTGCCCTCGCCACCTGCGTCCTCTGGGTGCGGGTCACTCGGTTGTCTCCGCGGGTCCTTTCCCAGCGCGCTCCCTGTGCTTCGCGTTTGCTCCGGGCTCTGCTGAGGGTCCGTGCACGCTGTACGGTTGGGGAGACCGAGGCATGAGGGCTTGGGTGACACGCTCCTCACCGTGAGCCTGAGGTGAGTGCCGCCCGCGGGAGCCCAGGCGGGGCCGGGCCCGCCTCACGTCCCGTCCCGTGAGCAGGACGCGGGGGCAGGCGCGTCGCCTGGACGCAGGATACGCCCGGGCGGTGAGCGTGGCACAGAGCGGCGGCTGAGGCGGCTCCAGCCTCGGGCACAGACCGCAGAGGCGGCCGGAGGCTCCGCGTTCGGACCCAGCAGAGCTTGAAGGCTGCGCCTCGGGGAGCAGCCTCGGGCCCCCCGATGCCCTGTGGGCGTCTCTGCCCAGAGATGCGGTGTGTGGGGCATCCCTGGGCCCGAGTCAGCGCATCCTGACACGCGTGGCCCTTAGGGACGCCTGTGTCCGTTTCCCGGGGTTACAGCTGATGACTAAGGTGCCAACCCCACTCCCCGTTTCCCAGAATCACACAGGAGTGATGGTGGCTCGGCCATCATCCTTCCCCGCCCCAGGGACCCCAAGACCTGGGCAGCGCCCCCCCCTCCCCCCCCCCCGCTGCACTGAGGCTCTGGGACTCGGTGGGCACAGAGGAAGCTGGTCCTGCCTGTCCCCCCAGAGGCCCGGGGTTTGGTGGCCACGTGGGCAGTGCTGGCTTCCCCTCCCCTCCCCGTCGTTCCGCGAGTCCGGGGCGGCCATGGCGGGCCCTGAGGCGAAGCCCACAGCCAGCTGGCATGCTGGGAGGCCCGCAGAGGGCAGGGGGAACCCTGCAGCCCGGCAGAGACTGGGCCCGTGGCCTCCCTCCCCCCGGGCGCAGTGGGTGCCCATGCCCGCCACACCGCAGGCCGCGCTGAGCTGCACAGCCAGGAGTCCCCCCCGTGTCGTCATCCTTGGAGGCGGCGAGGCCGAGACCCCAGCCCAGGCGCCCTCTGTCTCCTGCCCTCGGCGCCGGGACGTGCACCCGCGGGCGGCTCACCACAGAGGGTCGGGTCGCTGGGGAGGGCGGGAGGCGGGGGCCTCACCAGCTCTGGGGTGTGCCTGCCTCCCCCGGGCCAAAGGCGGGGTCCCATGGGCAGGGCGGGCATCAGGAAGGAGGTTGGCTGTTCCTGGCAGGTGGGTCTGACCCAGGCTCCGGAGCGGTGACCCAGCTGTGGGCCTGCAGAAGGGACCCCCTCCTCCTCAGGATCAGGGTGTCTCCAGCCCCCCAGACCCCTGGGGCCCCCAGTGACTTCCTTGTCCCTCCAGCACTGGCCTCTGTGCTTCCCAGCGAGCCCTCGGCCTCTCGGGTCCGCTCCGTCAGTTGTTGGCCCTAGAAGGTTCCTCGCTCCCAAGCCTCTCCCGCCTTCCGCCCGTCCTACTTTCTCCCCGCATCCTTGTCCTCTCTACTTTCCCGTCACCCCCACTTCCTCCCGGAGATTCCAGACTCTCCCCATCCCCTTCGCTCCAGCCGGCCTTTGCACCCCCCCCCCCCCCCGCCGTGGCCTGCCAGCCGTGGTCAGAGGGCTGTGCGGTTCCGGCAGGGGCTGCGCTTGTGGTACAGACGGCATCTCCTAGGGACCAGCGGGGCTGACTCCCTCCAGCACCCCCACCAGGTGGTCCTGAGAGGTGCCCTCCACACCAGCCGGGGAACAGCTGTGGGTACCACAGCCCCACCCCCCAGCGAGTGGCCGGAGGGGGCCGACTGCCCGGGGCCAGTGGCCTAGAGCTCGTGCCTGGCCTCTGGGGCCTTATCACCAGAGCGAGGGGCCAGCCCACGGCGAGCAGAGGGCTCCGGGACCTTTGGGTTCTGCTGGCAGCTCTGCTCCACCCGCTGTCTCCTCTGGGGCCTCGTTCCTTCCCTAGGGAGCGAGCAAAGGGACCGGGCCGGGCTGGGACGTGGACTTAGAAATGGAGAGTGTGTGTGAGCGCTTGTCCCAGCGTCGTACCCTCGGGGGCGGGGGCCGGGCAAAGGCGGCATGTTGAGGGCAGGGTGGCTTCAGCTGGGCTCCGCTGGTGCCTCTGCCACCTCCCAGCTGCCGCGTTGGTTGTGGGGGGCGGTGGTGAGTTCCCCGTTGCCAGAGGAAGTCCAGAGGCCGCGGTCTCCGCCTCAGAGGCTCTGGGGCGATGCTGTCGCACAGACACGGTGCCAGCCAGCCCGCCGGACAGCCGACGTTTGCCCGCAGCCACTTACAGAAAGTGCGGAGAAGCAGGCGAGGCGAATTCGCTTTCTCCAACCCCGTGCGTCTCGGATGCTACCCCCCGGCGTGACGGCAGGAAGTGATGGCAGAGGGCTCCCGTCCCTGCTCCGGTGCTGAGTCTGCGGGACCGCACTGGCCGCGCTCACGGGCTCGGGGCTCACGCGGGGTCGTGATGAACACGTCGGACCTGCTGCCAGACGGCCTCGCTGCTCGGTGCCCAGTCTGCAGGCGCAGCGGCGACAGCCTGCAGGTTCCCCGACGTCCCCCATCAGAATCAGCACAGAATGGGGAGTGGGGGGGGTGTTGCGCTGCTCCAGAACCTCCATTTCAGGGGGGCGTGGACGGGGTGGCCTTGAGACCCTGCCTGTGCCTGAGGGTCTCAGAGACCCTCCCCACGTGGGGGCTGGCCTTGCACCGGGGCACAGGGCCCGGCTGCGGCCCGCAGCCTCCGCCTCCGTGGGGAAGTGGGAGAAAACCACGTGTTTCCATAAGGATAAGTCCTCCGTGCGTGTGTGTGTGTGTGTGTGTGTGTGTGTGTGTGGTTCCCGCCATTCCTCTTGAATGCCCTCGTTCGGTAAAATAAAAGGTTAGCAATTCGAATCAGTCCCCCCTCCCCCTCTTATAAACACGTTCTACAGAAGTCCAGACCGGCGCAGAGGTCACCAGGCCGAACCGTATAAAACGCTCTCCCGGCTCCCGGCCACACGCACCCGCTCACGTGCCGTCGGTGGCAGCCTCCATGCCGCCGTGGCCGAGCCGGGTCTGGCCGGGCCGTCGCCACAGAGACCATATGGCCCACGAAACCCAAATATTTGCTGGGAAGCTTGACGGGGACAGTGGCAAACCCCTGGCCCAGGGCAGCCCTGTCCGTGGAGGTGCGTCGGGGACCACGCGTGACCCCGGCTTCCCCAGCAGCGGCGCTTCCCAGAGCGAAAAGAAGCGGGTGAGATGCGTGTGAGTGGTTTGCTACCGCGCCCGGCCCCAAGTACCGTCTTTTCATTGCGACGCTTCATCGCTCTGAACGTGACCGAGACACTCGCGTTCTTTCCTCACGCGAAGCCTTTGAAGTCCACGCTGTAGTTTGCGCTCACAGTCCTTCGCACACATCGGACCGGCCACGTTTCAGTCTAGAACAGTGGTCGGCAAACTCCTTCGTCCGCAGAGCCAAATATCAACAGCACAACGATTGACATTTCTTTGGAGAGCCAAGTTTTTTAAACGTCAACTTCTTCTCACGCCACTTCTTCGAAATAGACTCGCCCAGGCCGTGGTATTTTGTGGAAGAGCCACACTCAAGGGGCCAAAGAGCCGCCTGTGGCTCGCGAGCCGCAGTTTGCCGACCACGGGTCTAGAAGGAATGAGGCTCCGTTCCATCGGGGGTGGGGGGTGGGAGGGCGGCTGGAGGAGGGGGCGCTGCCCTGGGCTTCTGTGGGCTGAGCCCTGCTGCAGGGGAGCCTGGGGCGGGGCCGTCCTGCAGGGAGGAGGCAGTTCACACGGAGAGACGCGCAGTTGAGTGGGTTCAGGGCGAATTCCTGGACGACCCGAATCTGGGGCACGAGGGAGGTGCCGCCTGGACGTTTTGGGGTCTAAGCTGAGAAATGTGGGCTTTTCCCAGTAGGCAGTGAGGACCGTGGAGGGTCTGGGAGCCGGGCAGTGGCGTGGTCAGATCGGGACGGGAGGAAGAGGAATCCGGACAGGAGAGGAGGCTGCAGACCAGGGAGCAGCCGATGCTGAGGCCCGGTCAAGGCGACAGAGCCTGGCAGGGCAGGCAGTGGGGATGAGATGGGGGGTGGGGGAGAGTCTGCACGAGAGTGTCCCCCGGACGTGGAGGAGGGTCCCTGTGGCATCAGCGATCTCTGGCTGGAGGTTGGTGCTGAAGGCTGGGCTGTGCTGGTGGCCGTGGGCCCGACCGCGGCCCAGGCTCCTTGGCAGAGAGAGGCCTCCCCTCCGCCGGCACCGGGCAGGCTGCACGCCCGCCGGGACCCTGGCCCCACTCCTGCGCGGCCCCCTTTCCCGCCTGTCAGCTGGACGAGGGCCAGTGCCCAGACCGATGTGCACACCTGGCCACACCCTCTGCAGGCTGACCCTTCCCCTCCTGTCTCCCTTCACGTCTGCTCTGAGCTGAGCTTTGGCCCGAGGCAGCCCCTCCTGGGTTCTGCTGTCCCCCAAGTGAAAGCACCTCAAAACTCATTTTCAAGGTAAGTGGGGTACGAGCTCCCCCACTCCAGAGGGGGCAGTGGGCCCCCAGCCCCAGTGTCCTCAAGCCACCCTCACAGACTCCAGGCCACGTCCCTAAGCCACCCTCACAGACTCCTGGCCACGTCCCTAAGCCACCCTCACAGACACCTGGCCAGGTCCCCAGGACACCCTCACAGACACCTGGCCACGTCCCCATGCCACCCTCACAGACTCCTGGCCACGTCCCCATGCCACCCTCACAGACTCCTGGCCACGTCCCCAGGCTACCCTCACAGACACGTGGCCACGTCCGCACGCCACCCTCACAGACACCTGGCCACGTCCCCATGCCACCCTCACAGACACCTGGCCACGTCCCCAGGCTACCCTCACAGACTCCTGGCCACGTCCCTAAGCCACCCTCACAGACACCTGGCCACGTCCCCAGGACACCCTCACAGACACCTGGCCACGTCCCTAAGCCACCCTCACGGACACCTGGCCAGGTCCCCAGGACACCCTCACAGACACCTGGCCAGGTCCCCAGGACACCCTCACAGACACCTGGCCACGTCCCCAGGACACCCTCACAGACACGTGGCCATGTCCCCACGCCACCCTCACAAACACCTGGCCACGTCCCCACGCCACCCTCACAGACACCTGGCCACATCCCCAGGACACCCTCACAGACACCTGGCCACGTCCCTAAGCCACCCTCACAGACACCTGGCCAGGCCCCCAGGCCACCCTCACAGACACCTGGCCACGTCCCCAGGCCACCCTCACAGACACCTGGCCACGTCCCTAAGCCACCCTCACAGACACCTGGCCAGGTCCCCAGGACACCCTCACAGATACCTGGCCACGTCCCTAAGCCACCCTCACAGACACCTGGCCACGTCCCCAGGATACCCTCACAGACACCTGGCCACGTCCCCACACCACCCTCACAGACACCTGGCCAGGTCCCCAGGACACCCTCACAGACACCTGGCCACGTCCCCAGGACACCCTCACGGACACCTGGCCACGTCCCCAGGACACCCTCACGGACACCTGGCCACATCCCCAAGCCACCCTCACAGACACCTGGCCACATCCCCACGCCACCCTCACAGACACCTGGCCACATCCCCAGGACACCCTCACAGACACCTGGCCACGTCCCTAAGCCACCCTCACAGACACCTGGCCAGGCCCCCAGGCCACCCTCACAGACACCTGGCCACGTCCCCAGGCCACCCTCACAGACACCTGGCCACGTCCCTAAGCCACCCTCACAGACACCTGGCCAGGTCCCCAGGACACCCTCACAGATACCTGGCCACGTCCCTAAGCCACCCTCACAGACACCTGGCCACGTCCCCAGGACACCCTCACAGACACCTGGCCACGTCCCCACACCACCCTCACAGACACCTGGCCAGGTCCCCAGGACACCCTCACAGACACCTGGCCATGTCCCCAGGACACCCTCACGGACACCTGGCCACGTCCCCAGGACACCCTCATGGACACCTGGCCAGGTCCCCAGGACACCCTCACAGACACCTGGCCAGGTCCCCAGGACACCCTCACGGACACCTGGCCACGTCCCCAGGACACCCTCACGGACACCTGGCCAGGTCCCCAGGACACCCTCACGGACACCTGGCCACGTCCCCAGGACACCCTCACGGACACCTGGCCACGTCCCCAGGACACCCTCACGGACACCTGGCCACGTCCCCAGGACACCCTCACGGACACCTGGCCACGTCCCCAGGACACCCTCACGGACACCTGGCCACGTCCCCAGGACACCCTCACAGACACCTGGCCGGGGAGGTGCGTGGCAGGGCTGGGGTGGAGGCAGTGGCCTCCTGGGAGTGCCTCCTGGGTGGTCGGCAAGAGGGACCTGGAGCTTCTGTGGGAGGGGAAGGTCACAGGCAGGGAAAGCGGGGCTCCCTCGGCACCACCTCGGAAGGTCCCCCGAGGAGGAGGCCCCAGAGGTGGGGCTGCTCTAGGCCTGGTGGGGAAGCGGATCGGGAAGAACAGGGCTTGGGGATGGCAGTCAGGCGTTACCTGATTCCTCCTTCCTTCCTCCTCCCTCCTCCTTCCTTCCTCCTCCCTCCTGCCTCCTTCCTTTCTTCCTCCTCCCTCCTTCCTCCTCCCTCCTCCCTCCTGGCTGTAGGGTTTATATCTGTGAGGGGCTGTTGACATATAACGCACGTATCATAAAATACCCCCTTATGGAGTAGCTTTTAGTGTATTCACAGTTGAGCAGCCATCGTCTCTAAGTCCAGAACGGTTTCACCCCCCCCCCGCCCCCCAAAAAGCTCCAGGTGCACTAGGCCTCCCTCCCCCTCCCCCAGCCCCTGGTCGCATCTGCTCTCTGTCTCTGTGGACTCACCGGTTCTGACCTGAATGGACAGAACCCTTGGGTTCAGGGCCGCAGTGATCCGTGGGCCCTGCACTGGGGGCCCCTGTCACAGGACGGCGAGGGGTGTGCACCCTGCCCCAGGCTCCTAGCGGGGAGGGGCCACATGGCTTCTTGGTCCGGGGCTGGGCCTGACAGGCGGGTCAGCCTTAGCTGGTCCAGAGGGCCTTGTGGGGCCTCCTGATCCCTCGGTCGGTAGCTCGTGGTCCCCGCGGCCCCGTCGCAGCTCTGTGCATGCTGGGTACAGGCCAGCAGCGCCCCACCGTCCCCCCGCCTCAGCTTCCCTGTGTGTAAACCTAGGGCCTGCGGGCCATGGCTCCTCCCCTATCTGACCTCTGACCTCACCTACCTTCTGGAAGCCCACAGCACCTAGAGGGGAAGGGGGCTACCCTGGGTGCAAACCCCCAAGTCACACTGGAAGGCAGGGCTCCTACTGACCCCAAAGGAGGGGCAGTGCCCCCGGGCAAAGCCAGAATTCCTGCAGGGCCCGAGCGGCCAGTAGTCCGAGACGGGACTGGGCGGGAAGAGGCACCATCGCACCCCCGGGAAGGCCTGTTGGGAGGAGTCGTGCCTGCCCAGCTCTGTCCCCCCAGAGAGGGGACCCCCCCACCCAGTGCCCACTGCTCCCTCCAGGCCCCCACCAGGCTTCCCCCTCAGTCTCGGGAGAACACCGGAGACCTGCGTTGGGCTGGGGGCGCCTCATCGGGACCGGGTCAGACTAGTGAACTTCCACGCGGGGAACCTGGGTTTCCCTCTGTCCTCCTCCTCCGACGGCTTCCTCGCTGTCCTCCTTTTGGAGAACGAAGCAGGGTAAATCCTGGGATGGTTGGCCGCAGCCTGGGAGGGGAGGCAGCCCAGGGGGCGGGGGAGAGGCTGGGGGTGCCGCCCTCGCCTCCTCCCTGCCCCCTCCTCCACCCCTCCCCCCGGGACACGTCTGTGGGCAGGCAGGCTGCATCCGGCTCCATCCAGGCAATGAGGGTGCAAGTCTTCCTTGGGGGTAAAGCACATGTCATTCCTGGCGCCAAGCGTGGAAGATGAGGAAGCTGTCCGGTCCCCGGAAGGAGCCGGCTGCGGGGAGAAGAGGGACCAGAGAGCTGAGGGTGTGCCGGGCCCCCTCAACCCGGGCACTGGGCCCCCTACCTGTGCCCCGCCCACCCTCATGGAGCCTGGACCCCACACATCCCCTCCCCTCCCCCACCAAGGGCTCCCACCCCTGAGCTGCGGGCTGTCTGTGTTTGGCCCCCTGCTCGGCAGCCCCCCGTGGCACCGTTTCCCTGGCAACTGGGAACAGACCCCCCCCCCCTCCCAGACTGAAAAGGGGAAACGCTGCCCACCCCAAGGGGGGAGCTGACAGGTGGAGGGGCCTCTGTCCGCCTTCCTCCAAGGGCCACACCCAGCCCCCGCCTCCCCGGGGGACCGAGGGCTGGCCAGCACGGAGGTGGGGGGGGGATGTTTAGGGGTAAATGGAATCGCCCCAAGCAAGCTTGGCCTGGGCCTCCATGGGAGCTGCTGGTGCAGGGAGCTGCCCTGCCCGCCCCCCCAAACCTCGCTTGGACTTCCCCCCGCCCGCTCTCCACCTGCAGCGTCTGCCCAGGACCCACGGGGCGGGCACAGGACCCTCCCTGCCGCCGCCCCCTCCAGCGTCCTTGCAGCCTTGCCCTGTGCCTCCGACCCGGCTGCAGGGTGAGGGCCTCGCCCGCCGTGGGCGCTGCTGGCGCAGAGAGCACGAGCTGCTCCTGCCGATGGTCTGGAACCGGCTCAGGCCGGGGGCAGGGGCGGGTCGCAGGGGCCACCCCCCCCCCTTGGCGTTTTGCATGGCTCAGCATAAGGGTCAGGCTTTGGCAAAGGCCCGGAGGAGGCCTGGGCGGGGTGGGCGCAGCGGCGGGTCTGACGCCATCTGGCTGGGAGCCGCTCACGGCGCCTGGCCAGGAGCAGCAGGACGCAGGGCCCTGGGCTCTGCTTCGGGGGGTCCCTGGCAGCCAGGGGGACGTGGGCACCCTGTCGGCAAGGCTGTCAATTCTGTTGGACGGGAAGCAGGCCCAACGGACTGGCCCGCGGAGCCAGCACCGTGGGCACCACCAGGAGCAGCTGGCCCCTCGTGTGGGCCGAGCGGCCCCTCCTTCCTGCTCAGATCCCCGCCCGCACTCAGGCCCCGGCGACGTGCTGGTCTGCCCGGGGTCCCTGCTAGGCTGTTCCCCTGGTGGCGTTTCTGACAGCAGAGGGGTCTGGTCAGAGTCAGAAAGGGTCTGTGGGATGCCCCCGACTCTCCACGCCCTCCCGCAGCTGCGCCCCAGTCTGCAGAGCAGAACTACAGCCTCGTTCCCGGGGTCTGGGGCTCCCCGGGAGGGCCCAGCCCAGGGGTGGGCAAACTTTTTGACTCGAGGGCCACCATGGGTTCTTAAACTGGACCGGAGGGCCGGAACAAAAGCATGGATGGAGTGTTTGTGTGAACTAATATAAATTCAAAGTAAAGGAGCGGAGGGGAGAGCAAGAGAACCGGATAGAACAGCCGGATCCGGCCCGCGGGCCGTAGTTTGCCCACGGCTGGCCTAGAGCTAACGCCCGCTGCCGGTCTTGACACTCAGGCCCTGGGGGTCCCTGCCCAGCGCTGACCCAAGGGCCCAGCCAGGCGGCCTCTTTCCCCCAGAAAGGCCCTGGCCTGCTGCCACCTGTGAAAACACAGAGCCCCACTTTAGTGACCTCTGACCCCCACCTGAGGGACCTCTGACCCACCCGCTATAGGGGGCCCCAAGGGAGGACCAGGGGGGTGGAGGGAGGGGCGGCAGAGGTGGCTGGGCAGCGGGGGAAGTTGCCTCCCCCTCCCCCCCCCCCCCCCCGCCAGCTTGAGGCTCTGGGTTTGGGCTTGGAGGAACATGGGACCCTGCAGTTCCCGTCCCCGCCCGTCACGCGCCCTGCCGGCCCCCGCCACGCCTGCACCAGCTCTCACACGCACGGGCCTTGGCGACGAGGTCCCCGTGGCGACTCCCACTCCAGGTGGCACCAGGGGACGCTGCAGCGGGAACCGCCAGATCCAGGAAGCGTGTGATGGGGTTTTTCCATCCCAGCCACCTGCATCTCCCAGCTCCTCCCCCCTTCCCCCCCCGCCCCCCCCCCCCGCCGCCCTGCACTGCCTCACACAGTCCTCAGGCCTGCCTGGCCCCCGCCCCCGCCCCCCCTGCAGACCCCGGCCCGCACACCAGGCCCGGCCACCGCGCCACCCTCACCGCCCGCAACACCCCAGGGCTCTGTTAGCACAACTCGGTCCAAATGTCTGATTAGTCCTGAGGAGATCGCGGGGTCAATTCTCCACAGCGCCTTCCTCTCCATTTAACCGATTTAACTGTGCGATGGTTACAAATCTCGTTTTTTTATAGCGGCTGATTCTCAGGACAATTGAATCACTGAAACCTCATTTTCTCAGAAGCGCTGAACACGTAACAAGGGAAAATTACGCTCCCGTCTGCCCATTAGGACAGCTCACGCATGTGTGAGCCGCGTGACATGTATGTGACGGCCACACGGGCGGCCTGTGCGTGGTGGGCTTGGCGAGGGCGGGCCGGAGGCGGGGCGGGAGGCTCGCATGTCCCCCATGCCAGCGCCCATGGTGAAGGGCGGGGCCCCAGGCAGGGTCCTGTCTCTGTCCCGCCCTGTCCCTGAGGGTAAGATCACGTGTGTGCAGACAGACAGCCCCTCATGGCAGGAGGGGGCAACCGCATTAACTCCCGGTGACAAGCAAACACTGTCTGTGGGCCCTTGTAATTAAAGGGAAATTCAGTTCGCTTCTAATGCCCCATTATGCCGGGCTCTGCGAGGGGACGCGGGAGTGGGCCGCTGGTGTGATGGGCCCCGAGGTCACGGGGCGGAGTGGCTTTGGGGAGGGGGCGTGGAGGGGGGCCTCTAGGGGGGCGGCTGTGAGTCATTTCTGACCTGCCAGTCCCGAATTTCCTCCTGTCTCCACTCCCCATAGGCCAGGGGTGGGCAAACTTTTTGACTCGAGGGCCACCATGGGTTCTTAAACTGGACCGGAGGGCCGGAACAAAAGCATGGATGGAGTGTTTGTGTGAACTAATATAAATTCAAAGTAAAGGAGCGGAGGGGAGAGCAAGAGAACCCTCCGCTCTTTCGGCTCCGCGGGCCGGATAGAACAGCCGAACGGGCCAGATCTGGCCCGCGGGCCGTCGTTTGCCCACGGCTGCCCTAGGCTCACTGTGTGGCCGTTTGGTGTCCTGGGGCAGCTGTGGGGTCTTTAAATATTTTTAGTGGTTTCGGAGAGGAACAGAGAGGGAGAGGAAGATGGAAACACCGTGATGAGGGAGAGTCATGCGTCAGCTGCCTCCTGCAGGCTCCACCCGGGGATGGAGCTCACAGCCTGGAGATGTGCCCTGACTGGGACTCGAACCCTGAGCTGCAGGTTCATAAGTCGACGCCAACCCCTGCGCCACACCGGCCGGGCAGCTGTGGGTTTTGATGTGGTGGCCACTGTCCGCCCTGCAGGAGGCCCTGGTCCCCCCCCCCCCCGGGGTTGTCTGGGGCTCGGGAGGGGCGTGGGCGCCACGGGGGCTGGGTGTCCTGCCGGGAAAGTGGAGGAAGAAAGGGTGGCGGCAGTGAGAGCGAGCGTGTGTGCAGCAGTTGTGTGCCCGCCTGGACGAAGCTCTTTACACCTTTCACCAGCCAGCCCCTCCAGGGGGCACCGCGTCACCCCTTTCCTGGCCGCGGAGGCGGGCGCGGGGCAGAACAGCCTTCCCTGTTGTCTACGGGCGGCCGGATCGGTTTGCACGGACAGGCAGCTCGAACAGCAGGCACCGGCGTCCCAGGCCGGAGGCGGGGAGCGGGAGACGGGGTGTTGGCAGGGCTGTTGGCTCCTAGACGGGCGTCCTGTCCCTGTGTCCTCGCTCCGGCGTCCCTCTGTGGGTGTCTTTGTCCTGATCTTTGGACGAGGGCCCACCCCTGAGACCGCCTCTAACCTCAGTCGCCTCTTTGCAGGCCCCTCCGCTGCAGCCACCTGCCCCGGTGCCGGCCTGGGGCGCCGCCGCCCGAGCGTGGAGGGGATGCAGGTCAGCGCTGAACGGGGCCGAGGCGGCGCCGACACCGCCCGAGCCCAGAGCCGCCCCTTGCACGGTCTCTCTTGTCACGCGGTTGCGATCAGCCGGCAGGAATGGTTAAAACATCTGGGCGGGATGGCCAGCGCGTGGCAGTGCCCTCGGGCATCACGGCCATCGTGTGCCAAGCCCGACAAAGCATGGCTGCCCGCGGCCTCCGGGAGGCGGAGGTGGACAGTCCGGACCTGTGGCAGCTGCCTGGGTGGGGCCGCTCCTGCCCCCGCCCCCTGCAGGCCTCCCCTCGTGGGGCTCGGGGCTCTGGGCGTCTGTGCTCCTGGGGACCTGTGCCGGGTCCCCCCGGCTCCGTGCTGACTCCTTGGGGACATTGTTAAACGCACCAGCCAGTTCCGCTCCGAGTTTGATTCATCAGCCCGGGTGGGGTCAGGCTTCCAACACGGGTGGGTCCTCTCAGGGTTTCTGATGCGGGTTCCTCCCGCCTCAGGGGAGACACGGAGCTGTCCCCGTTTGGGGAATGGGTGAGGGGCGCGTGGTGGCCTCCTGGAGGCTGGGCAGAGGGGCAGCCTGGTGGCGGAGGGCAGGGACGCTGTCGGCGGGGGGCCAGCTGCAGCCTGGACGGTGCCCAGTGCTCATGGCACCCACCCCGGCCAGAGCAGAGACAGAGGGTGAGGACAGACAGACGGGGGTGTGGGGTGGAAACTCAGAGTGAGGACAGACCAAGACTGGACACGAGACGGAGGGAGACAGGGCGTGTCCACGGGCGGGACAGGCTCTCCCCAGCCCCTCCCCCACCTCCCTGGCCCACGTGTGTGTGTGTGTGTGTGTGTGTGTGTGTGTGTGTGTGTGTGGCGGGGGGAGGCCGCCCTTGCTGGGGAGGCTGCAGACCAGACAGTGTGGCTCTGTGGTTCGCCAGGAATGAAATTCATTCTCACCCAGTGACCACAGTGGAGTCCGCCGCCGCCAGCCAAGGGCATGGAGTCCCCGCTTGCTCCCAGGGCCCTGCGTTCTCTGACTCCCGGGGGGGGGGGGGGGGCAGCTCCCATCTGCGGACGCCGAGGGCTCCAGCGAGCCAGCACGCCCGGTCCTGCGGCCCAGCTCAGGGGCCCGGTGGGGTCAGGGGAGGGGCCAGGCCATACCTGAGTCAAGCTGGGCCAGCTGTTGGTCTGTCTCTGTCACAGTCAGCTCTGCTGCTGCTGCAGCGGGGAAAGACGCCCACGGACACTGTGCGAGTGAATGGGTGCGGCGGGGTTCCAATAAAACTTTATTTATACAAACAAGCCGAGGGCCAGCTTTGTCCTGGGGGCTCCAGTTTGTCAACCCCTGGTCCCGCTGACCTTGGAACCCTGGGCCTGCCCGAAAGGGGTGGCAGGGGGCAGGACACGGAAACCCAGTCAGCAACCCCGCGGGCTCAGGGGGGGCTTGCCCTGCCTCAGCAGGACATGGGGCGCCAGACCTCTGGGGTCCTTGTCCCTGGGGTGGATGGGGAATGGAGACCAGGGCAGCCACGGTGGGACCCGAACCTGAGCCTGGCCCAGGAGACCGACGCCTGGGCCCCGAGGCCCCAGAGGGCACTGTGCTCGCCCCCCAGGTGACCCCTGCAGCCTCGAGCCCGACTGAGGTCCCAGGAGGCGTCGCAGAGCCATCAAGGGGCCAGGCATGCCCTCAAGATGTCGCACACGGCGGGCCGGTCCCCAGAGCAGCAGCTGCATCCGACCCCCACAGGTCCAGAGGAGGGCTCGGCCGGAGCTGCCGTCCGCCCCGCTGGGGCAGGACCCTGAGGGAGGGACCCAGGTGGCCGCCTCGGGACTGCAGGACCCGCTCGGAAACCCCCAGAGCCGCCAGCTGCTCGGCGCCCAGGAGCGCGGGTGCTGACTTGGCAGAAACCCGAGCCGCCTGGGCCACAGAGGGGAGAGGTGCGCGTGGAGAGCCCAGGGACAGGAGGGTGCCCCCAGGCTCTGTCCAGGGGGCAGGGGTGGGCCGGCTCCTTCCCGGTCCTGCAGCCCTCAGGGCTCCCTCGCCACGCCCTGCCCGGGAGCTGGTGTGTACCCCGTCTCCGCCTCACCCTGTTCGGAGTGGCCTCCTTGCTCCGTGCTCCTGGCGGGGACACCAATTCGGAACAGGGTGAGGCGGAGACGGGGTACACCCTCTCCTCCTTCACCTCAGAACTTCCCTGCCCCCCACACCCTGGCCCAGGCTCCCCACCTCGCAGCCCGGCCCCAAGGTGGCCACCCGCAGACCCCGGGCGCGCCCCCCACCCCGCATCACCGTTTCATAAGACGCTGAAATATACATGAAGTTGGCTGAATGCGGGCAGAACTGCACCACTTACCGCATGAATATTTCATGCTGGCTTCGCTCCGAGGTGTCCATCTGACAGAGCGGGGAGCCGCTGTCCGGGACCTCCCTCCCCGCCCGCTCCCCTCCTGCCCGCGGGGGGCAGAGCTGGCCCTTGGCTGAGCTGGGGGGGTGCCTGAGGAGGTGGGACCAGGCGCGCTGAGGGGTTGGTTCGGTGGCTGTTGGGGGAACTGTGGGGGCTCGGGGACGTGGAGTGGGTCCTGAGCTACGCTGGGGCAGCCACACCCCCACTTTGTGGGCTGAATATTCAGAATAAAATCTCCGTGTGGTAGAGAGCCCTGGGGAGGGGCGGGAACCACAGGCCCCCGCTGGCTGATTTCCCCAAATGCTCCAGTGCGGGCCGATGCCGGTCAGCGGGCGGGGCAGACCCCCCGAGGCCTTGGGAGGGAGGCCACCCTTCATGTCTGTGCACCGCACCTCCACTTCGGGCCCCGGGAGCCTGGCATAGCGGCCTCGGCCTCCCGCAAGCTCTGAGGCCAGGCTGCCCGCCGGGGGCCAGGACAGGACCCGTGGGCCTGGGAAGGGGTGGCTGCCTGTGTGTGTGTGTGCGTGTGTGTATGTGTGTGTGCATGTGTATGTGGGTGCATGTGTGTGCATGCGTGTGTGTGGGTGTGTGTGTGCATGTTTATGTGGGTGCATGTGGGTGCATGCGTGTGTGTGTGTGCAGGTGACACAGAAGTACGCAGGTGCTCTGAGGAAGGCGTGGGGGGTAGGCCCGTCCCTCCCAGCTCTAGGGGGGCCGGGGCCTGCAGGGGTCAGCTGAGGGCAACAAAGGACGGTCGGGAAGAAGAGAAAGGAAAAGAAGCCGGCCCGTGTGGCTCAGTGGTTGAGCAGGGCTGCCTGAGGGGCCGGGAGCCCTGAGTCACACAGGCCAGCGTGGCCAGTCCGGGAAGGGAAGGGTCGGTGGGGTCTGCTCCCTCCCTCCGAGGTGGAGGGGTGAGCCCAGACCTTGAGCCTCAGCACGGCTGCCTTGGGTTCCGCCCTGTCTCGGCCTCACTCACTTCAGCACCCCTCACTGTGTCCCGTTCCACGGCTCCTGCCGCAGCCCCTGTGGGGATGGGAAACAGCACCCCACACACACACCGGCAACTGGAAAGTGCCCGCCTGCCAGGGGCCCCCCGAGGAAGTGCTCCCCACCCCCGTGTGCCCCTCTGCGGTGCCCTGGCTGCAGGGAAGCCCCGTGCCTGGCGACAGATGGCGGCCATCCTGCCCCTTCTCTGCAGGACCAGCCTCCCCGGGAGCTGCGGGGCCCTTGGCCAGCAGCCCGACCCCCTCGGAGCCCCGGGACCCCACTCGGTGCCCCGGGACCAGGCTGGGCGTTGGGCAGGTGGGAGAAGGCTCCAGGGAGCACACGGGCTGGGCCCGGCGCCCCGGATTCCTGGGGTTTCCCTGGCTGGCAGGGGAAGAGACTTGGGTGAGGTTCTGCGGCAGGAATTTTCCACAGACGCCCCCAAGTCATGCTTCCCGGTGTCTCACACGCCTCGCTGCCTCCAGCTCCTCATGCCGACAGCCCGCGTCCGGGACTGCAGGGCCCTGCACGCCTCTGCAGCTCCCTCCCCGGGACAGCACCTCCCGGCTGCCACCAGCACCGAGGCAGAGCCCTCCTGCAGCCCCCAGCCCGCGCCCTGCACCCCCTCCTCCCTGCCGCCCTGCACCCCCTCCTCCCTGCACCCCCTCCTCCCTGCAGCCCTGCACCCCCTCCTCCCTGCCACCCTGCACCCTCTCCTCCCTGCACCCCCTCCTCCCTGCAGCCCTGCACCCCCTCCTCCCTGCACCCCCTCCTCCCTGCCGCCCTGCACCCCCTCCTCCCTGCCACCCTGCACCCCCTCCTCCCTGCCGCCCTGCACCCCCTCCTCCCTGCCACCCTGCACCCTCTCCTCCCTGCACCCCCTCCTCCCTGCAGCCCTGCACCCCCTCCTCCCTGCACCCCCTCCTCCCTGCCGCCCTGCACCCCCTCCTCCCTGCCACCCTGCACCCTCTCCTCCCTGCACCCCCTCCTCCCTGCAGCCCTGCACCCCCTCCTCCCTGCACCCCCTCCTCCCTGCCGCCCTGCACCCCCTCCTCCCTGCCACCCTGCACCCCCTCCTCCCTGCCACCCTGCACCCCCTCCTCCCTGCCACCCTGCACCCCCTCCTCCCTGCCACCCTGCACCCTCTCCTCCCTGCACCCCCTCCACCCTGCCGCCCTGCACCCCCTCCTCCCTGCCGCCCTGCACCCCCTCCTCCCTGCCGCCCTGCACCCCCTCCTCCCTGCAGCCCTGCACCCCCTCCTCCCTGCCGCCCTGCACCCCCTCCTCCCTGCCGCCCTGCACCCCCTCCTCCCTGCAGCCCTGCACCCCCTCCTCCCTGCCGCCCTGCACCCCCTCCTCCCTACCACCCTGCACCCTCTCCTCCCTGCACCCCCTCCTCCCTGCCACCCTGCACCCTCTACTCCCTGCACCCCCTCCTCCCTGCCACCCTGCACCTCCTCCTCCCTGCCACCCTGCACCCCCTCCTCCCTGCAGCCCTGCACCCCCTCCTCCCTGCCGCCCTGTATCCTCTCCTCTCTGCAGCCAGACGTGAACCCGGGAGGGCCCTCACTCCTCCCTGCCCTGTGCCTGCAGGCGGAGGCCTCTGCGCTCCGGTTTGGAGACATCCTCCCGCATGGAGCCGGGGCAGTGACAGCCACGCCCTCGCCTTCCCACAGCTGGAGCTGCAGGAGCCTCAGGCCCCGAAGGGTCTGCTGGGGTCTCAAGCTTAAAGGTGCCCCGTCCCCAGTTGGTGTCCACAGGCCAGGTGCTTGGGCCCCTCACCCTCCCTCAGCCCAGAGCAGCATGGGGGAGGGAGTGTGGGAGGGGAGGGTGTGTGTGTGTGTGTGTGTGTGTGTGGCGGGGGGGGGGGGGGCGGTTCTTGTTAGTTTCAGCCTCAGCCCCAGCCTCCGCCTCGGAGGCCCCTGGAGGTGCAGGGACCGCCTGCCTCCCTCCGTCCTCAGACCCTGCGCCCGAGTCCCTGGGACAGCGTCTCCCGTTAACATCACTTCCAGCGCCGGCTCCTTGTCCCCGCGGCACCAGGATGAGGTCCTGTCTCCTTCCACCCTCAGCCGCCTGCGGGAGCCCCGGGTTGTAGCCTCGTTTGCGGGGGGGCGGGGGGGGGCTTGGAAGCGCAGGCCCAGCCAGCACTGGGGTGCGGCTCAGCAGTCACGTGGCCAGGCACTGCTCCCCCACCCCCTGGGGCCACAGAGCAGAGAGCAGGAGCTTCTGGAAACATCTAGGCCAGACCCAGCCAAGGCCAGCAAAGAACTGAGGGAGGCCACCCGAGGGCGGCTCTGGAGGGACCCCGGCTGCAGACGGGACCCCAGATCTGGGGCTGGGTGCTCGGGAGGTGCTCAGGGCCAGGAGTGTGGGTGGTCGCCGCCCCGCGGATGCGCTCAGGCCTCGAGCCCGTCCCTGGCGTGGTGAGGACCTGCCGCAGCGGCTGCTTTGTATGGGTGGCGCGGCGTTTTGGGTAATGAAATATTCACAGGTCAGTGATTCCTTGAGAAATGATGGGGATCAGTCAATTCCTTTTCAGGGAGTAATTTTCTCCCCTCGCAGCCGTGTTCTGTGTTGACTGTCATTAGCGTGAGAGGGAGGCTGGATCGAAGACACTTGTCAGAGCTCAGGACGAGCTGCCGCCTCGTCACGGGCTGTGGCGCGGGGCCGGACACCCACGTGGGCGCAGGCAGGGTCCCTGGCAGGCTCCGAGCCCCGGGCTTGGGGTGCTGGATGGAGGCCCCGAACGCCCGGCCCTCCCAGGTCTCACCAGCCTGCCTCCCACCTGGCGGGGAGCAGAAGGGGCCCCGGGACACCCCTCCAAGGTGTGGCCACGAGGACCCCGTCCTGGGCCTCAGTCCATCCCAGACCCAGCCAGCTGCCCCCAAAGAGGAAATAAACGGGTGTCATCCCTGTGCGTGAGCCGGTCCTGAATTCCCCCCATAGAGACGGACCCTTTTCTGGCCGGTGGCTCAGTGGGTGAGCGTGGACCTGTGAACCAGGAGGTCGCGGTTGGATTCCGGTCAGGGCGGAGGAGGCAGCCAGTCGGTGATTGTCTCTCAGCATTGATGTTTCTGTCTCTCTCCCTTGCTCTCTGAAATCCATAAGAAATAACTGTTTTTTAAAACGGACTCCCCTTTGCTCCAGGTCCCTCACCTTCACCCCCTGGTCCTGACGCCCAAACCCCTCAGGACTCCAGGAGGAGCCGCTTGCCGAGATGCAGGGGAGGGGCCCGCAGGGGAGGGGCGGGCAGCGCTCCCGGGGACCCTCTGGTCCCCTGTCCTGGCCCCGTGACGAGGGCCCAGAGCCACAACAGCCCCATGAGAACCTGCCCCACGCCCAGCAGGCCGACGCCACGCCGTGAGGCACCCAGGCTGAGTCCAGAAGTGGCCGCTCTTGGCCTGTTCAGAGGACCCCTGGCGTCCTGCCAGCCGGTCTGTGTGGGGGAGGCAAGCTCTCTGCCAGCAGGCCCCTCCCACCTGCGCGCCCCTCCCACCTGCGCGCCCCCCCACCTGCGCGCCCCTCCCACCTGCGCGACCCCCCACCTGCGCGCCCCCCCCACCTGCGCGCCCCTCCCACCTGCGCGCCCCTCTGAGGGTGGTCTGGCCACCTGGTCCTCGCCCTCTGAAGCCCCAGGCGGGGCGGAGGGGGTGGGGGGTGTCGATCTGGCGGCCTGGTCAGTCCTGCTGGGGTCAGCAGGTCAGGGAGGGGTGTCCACAGAGTAGGGGCAGCTTGGGGTGGAAATTCCATCCGTGCTCAGCCATGGGCAGCAGGGCCTGTTCAGAGAATACCTTCGATTAAAAATTGATTTTTCAGTTGAGTCTCAATCGTAATGAGCCACATTCAGACCCGCCCCCCCTCATCTCCTGGACAGGGTTATGGTCACTGCCGGCCCAGCCTGGGCCAGGGCGGGGGAGGGGGGAGACAAGGGGCCAGGGCAGGGAGGGCCCATCCTTCCCCACCTTTGGGAGCAATTACAAATGAGGTGCGGGGTGGGGGGGGGTGTTGTTAGATGAAAGTGTCACGGTGGTAAGCCGAGTGCTTATTTACTGCCAGCTTGCGGCTGCCGTTAAAAGCTGCGATATTTAATTTCCCTGGACCCGGACAGCGTTTCCAACGCGTCGTAAACAGCACCGCGTCTCTCCCTCTCCCGCTCGCCCAGACTCGGAGCCGTCGGGCCAGAACCCGCCAGGCCTGCGCCCCCCGCGCCCCTGTGTGCGTCTCTTCCTCACAGGCCAGTGGGGCAGCAGACGGCTCTCCAAAGGCCCCGGCGCCTGGGCAGTGGCATCGTCACAAACACGCTGGCTCCCGGCAGCAGCGCTCACAGGCCAGGGCACGGCACGGCCGGGCCGCCGCTGAGCCGGGCGTGCGGCACCTCCGTCTCGTCCGGCCACCCAGGTGGCCCTGTTCCCATACCTGCCTCACCGACGGGAGACAGACGGCCGGGCAGGGGAGGGGTCTCCCAGGGACCCTCAGCGTCCCAGGGCTGGAGCTCGGGCCGTCTTGACCCAGGCACGTGGCCGTGGCCCTCCTGTACTCGGACCTCAGAATGCTCAGCCCCGTCCTCTCTGTCCCCCCTGCTCCACGAAAGAGTGCCAGTCTGTGGGCTGAAGGGTCCCGGGTTTGATTCCAGGTCAGCGCCCATGCCCTGTTGCGGGCTCCATCCTCGGGAGGGGGCGTGCAGAAGGCAGCCAGTCAGTGATTCCCTCTCATCATTGACGTTCCTGTTTCTCTCTCCTCCCCCTTCCGCCCTGAGATCAATAAAAATGTATTTTTTAAAAAGACGGAAACAAAGCTCAGGCACCTAGCTGAGCAGGACCTGGACGTGGAGCCGGGTCAGTGAACGCGGACGCGCAGAGGCCGTTTGTGGCCGGCGGGACCCCTCTCCGCCGCCGGGAGCTACCTGGGGATGAGAGTCGGGAGGCCCGAGCGCTGGCGGCAGGAAGGCAGGGGCCTTTTCATAGAACGTTCCAGAAGACTACAGTTCCATAGCACGCGCCTTGGAACGCGCTGGTCCGGGAGCGCGGCCTGGGCGGCCGGTGGCCGTGCCTCTGAGCTGTGGGAGCTCAGCCTGGTCTCTGAGCCCCAGGTTTCCCGTCAAGGCGGCAACACCCCCAGGGTCCTTGTGAGGTGACAGCCCTGCGCGTGATAGGTGCGCAGCACGCAGTGTGCCTGGCCCCCTCGGGCACCGGGGACGCAGCTGTACAGGCAACGTGCCCCTCGCCCCCGGGTGTCATCCCCACCGAGCGCGGTCCTGTCCGACCGCAGCCTCGCCTGGTCCCAGAAGGTCCCATCTCCGCCTTGGGGCCGAGTCCTGGTCCTAAAGATTGTCCGCTCCTGTCCCCACCCGCAGGGAGTCAGGAAGGCAGCTCACCCCCTCCCTGTCTGGGGAGCAGTGACCCCTGACCGCCCGGCCTCCTGGGCACTGTCGGCCTCGTCCGCAGAAGATGAATGTCTTTAATTCGGGGAGCTTTTCGGGAGCCAATGAGAGGGAGTGCATCACCTCCAGGCCCCGGAGCCCGAGCTGGCACCTGGTCACAGCAGGGCCGGCGCCGAGTGGCAGCCGAGCAGGTCCCTGGGACAACAGGTGGGCGGGGCGGTGGCAGAGGGGCCTGCCTGCGTGGGCTTGTGCGTGCTCTCCGGCCGGGCTGGCTCTCGGTGGGGGTTTGGGTGCGTGCGCACTGCATGTGGGAGGGGTGAGTGTGGACATGGGTGTGAGCGCGCACCAGGGCGGGCCTGTGAGAGCGCATGCCCTGTGTGCGCGTGTGGGCGAGGTGTGCGTGGGGTGCACATGGTAGCTGGATGCGGTGAGGTGAGGCGTGGCGTGTGGGCGTGCGTGGCCGCAGGAGTGAGCGTGCACGGTGTGAGGGCCCGTGTGCAGGCGTGTTGTGTGCGCGCAAGGGTACCGTGCATGCGCGTGTGCCTGTGCGTGCGCTGGCCGTGTGCACTCTGGGTCCCCTGAGATGACCTGGGACCACCACGCGAGCATGCCCACGCGTGTGCATCTGCGTGCATGTGCTGCCGTGACGGGGCGGTGGGGCCCAGGGCCCTCGGCCGTCTGTATGTGCCAGCCCCCATGTGCCGTGGCTTCTGGAGGAGAAGTGTTTAAAAATGGAGCTGTCAGCCCCGAGCTGACGGGCGCAATCAGCAAAGTGCAGCGTCGGCAGGAAGACGCTTCCCCCATTACCCGCGGAAACGGGCTTTGTGCTGAGGAGGCAGAGCGGCTGGGGCGACGCGGTGGAGCAGACCCAGAAACTTCATTAATTAAAGAAGCTCATTAACGAGGGACATTTAATCAGCCGACGATTGGGTCCGCGCTCGCCTCCGCCACGAGCCCGCCGGGCGCCACACGGGAAGCGAGGCCGCCTGCCTCCTCCGCCGGCCCAGCCTCCACGGCGCCTGCCGGGCCTGGGGCCAGAAGAGGGGCGAGGCCGGGGCTGGACTGGGGGGACGTGAGGTGTGTGGGGGTGCGGTGGAGGCAGGTTCCAGTGACCGGAGTGCGGAAGGGGCGTCTGGGTCAAGGGTGTGCACCGAGGGTGACGTTGCCCCCTGCCGGGGCGCGTGGCAGTGCCAGCTGACACGGAGCTGTCACGCTGGGGGGGTGCTGCAGGCGTGAGCGGGGAGAGCCCGTGTTGCTGAACACCCTGCCGGGTGCCCCCACACAGAGAATGGCCTGTCCCCGTGTCCGCAGGGCCCAGGCTGAGCACCGTGCTGTGTGCGGCCGTACCCGGGACGGGGGAGCAGGCGGCAGGGGTGAGCCCGTGTGACTGGGGCACGTGCAGAAGTGTGTGCGCAGGGAATGCACGTGTGAGTGTGTGCACAGGGAATGTAGGTGTGAGTGTGTGCACAGGGAATGTAGGTGTGAGTGTGTGCGCAGGGAATGCACGTGTGAGTGTGTGCGCAGGGAATGCACGTGTGAGTGTGTGCACAGGGAATGTAGGTGTGAGTGTGTGCGCAGGGAATGCACGTGTGAGTGTGTGCGCAGGGAATGCACGTGTGAGTGTGTGCACAGGGAATGTAGGTGAGAGCGATGCTGCTGACAGACGGCGTGGCTGGGCCGCGCGGGGCTGTGGACAGAGCAGGCGCTCCGAGGTGCCAGCAGGTGAGGGACTAGGCGCCCCTCCCCCGAGGGTGCGGATTCCAGACCAGGGATGCCGCTGACAGGCCCGGGACCCCAGGGAGTCAGGCTCTCGGGGCCTCGTTTCCCTTCAGCGTCCCCCGCACTGTCGACGGGGCTAGATGGGGTCCCCCACATAACCCCAGGAGGCCACGCGGAGTCCCGCTGGCATCTTCCAGAAGCAGCTCGGCCGGGTACTGGGGCCGCCCAGGGACCCGCCCTGTGGGCTCAGCAGCAAGCCCGTGGTGTTCTCCTCTGGCCCCTCGCCCCGGCCCACCCCCCCTCGGTGCTGTCACTGCCAGGTCCACCCACGGCCAGTGTCCCCGCGGCGCGTCTCCTGACACTCCCGAGCTCTGTCCTCCCGGGCCCAGCCGGCTGGGAGTGCCCCCTCCCTGCTCCTGGTCACCAGGCCCCCCCCCCCCGGCCTTGCAGTCTGCAGGGTGGACAGTCCCTCCTCAGGGCTCCTGCAGGACCCAGGTGTGGTCCCCGCCCCATGGACATCCTCCCTGTTCCGTCTGAAGCATCTGACGGACGTCAGGGGCCAGGCCCACGGGCCTCACTCAGCGCGGCCAGGGCGCCAGCAGACAGGCAGGTCCCTTCCCCCCAGGACATCTGTGGCCTGTGGTCAGTAGGGACCATTCTCTGTCACAGATGCTGGGTCAGGAGCCCCAAGCCTGCATCCTAACAGCCCCCAGGTGCGGGTGCTGCTGGTCCAGGGGCCACTCCCACATCCCCACTGTGTCCAGCTGCGGGGTGGCCACACGGGACTGTCCCCACCGAGGGCTCTGTCCCCACCAGGGGACTTGTCCCAACTGAGGATAAACCCGTGGTTCTCAAGGCCCCCCCCCCCCCGCACTGCCCCCCGCGTTGACTGTGGGACACGTCACGTAAGCCTGGCTGCCAGGAGACTTCCTCCCGAATTCCGCCCCCCGGCTTCCATGTGAGCGGCTCCCGAGAGCTCACAGCAGCCGCAGGGCACCGTGGGAGGAAGGCGGGGCGTCTGGGCCTCAGGCCACTGGGCCCAGGCCGTGGGTGGCACCCAGGGGTGGGCCCAGTGCCCATTCTACCTCCCATTCTACCACCCCCACCTGCCCGCCTCACATCCTGGGCACCGGCTTAGTACCCGGTTCCGCTTGCTAACGGAGGCCCTGTTCCTTCATGAAGGTGTCGGGGACGTGGGGACAGCTCCGGGGGCAGAGGCTCCCCTCCAGGCCCGCGGTCGGACGGGGGTTCTCCTGGCACTCCTCCTCCTGGGGGTCACCGTGGCTGCTGTCCGTAGCTTTATCCTCACAGGCCCTAGGAAGGCGCTTTGGCCCCAACGCTGTGCCCTCCGCCCCACCAAGTGGGGGCCGCAGAGGTGCCACGGAGGTGCCGCAGAGGTCCCACCTGCTTAGAGACGTGCGCCATCTCAGGGAGCCGCAGGGAAGGGTGGCGGAGGAGCAGAATGAGCATCACGGGTGCGGAGAGCCTGGAAGGCTTCCCGGGGGAGGTGTTCTGCACACTCGCGGGACGGAGGGGACCGCTGGGAGAGGGCGGTCACAGCAGAGAACCCCTGCGCAGGGCCTGCCCATGAGCAAGGCCTGGGCCACGTGGTGCACCGTGGGCCGGCATAGGAGGTGCTCGCCAGCAGTTCCTGATGGGGCGGCGACGCCGGGACAGCCGAGCTGTGTGGGAGCCGCCAGGAGACTGGTGGTTTGAGGCCCTGCCTCAGGCTCCTCACCTTCCTCCAGATGTCTCCCCCACCCCCGCCTTGGCAGCCCCGGCCTCCCCCACCAGCCCTCACCCACCGGCCCTCACCCACCAGCCCTCACCCACCGGCCCTCACCCACCAGCCCTCACCCACCAGCCCTCACCCACCAGGCCCCTCACCCACCAGCCCTCACCCACCAGCCCGCACCTGCCAGTGGCCACCAAGGCACACCGTGTATGCACCCCACGCCAACATGGGAGAGGCTTAAGGTCATCCTGGGAAAATGAGAGGCTGTGGACCAGGGGGAAAGGGGAAGAAAGTGGGTGGGGGGGGCGGGGGGACACTCAGGGTTCAGGGCAGGGGCAGTGGGAACAGCAGGAGCAGCAGGCATGGCACTCCGTGTAGGACTACACACTGGGGTGACTCAGGGTCCGGCCCAGCTGTGGGCTCTGCCTGGATGTCCTCTAAGGCCCCTCTAGGTCTCAGGGGTGGGAGCAGACAAGCCCCGCCCCCGTGCCCTCTGGGCTGTCTGGGCAGCGGGCACCAGACCCCTCGTGGAGAAGGGGGAAGGGAGCCAGGGCCGGCGGCTGAGAGCGCTTGACCTCCCAGGCCCCAATGAAATAACAAGGGGTTGACACGCCGTCTGCCAGCACTAATTAGTAAAAAAAATTAAGCGGCCTGCCGGGGACAGGATGGATGGGATGGGACGGGAGGAGCGAGCACACGGTGGATTCTCACCCCACCCGGGAGCCCCCCATCTCCTCGCAGCGAGCAGCTGGCTCTCCTTCGGGCCTGCTCTCTCCTGCCGCCTGGGCACCCTCCCAGCCTCCCGAGGAACCCGCCTCCCGGACCTCCTCTTGCTGGGACACGGGGGCGGGCAGGGGGGGGTGACCTGGAGCCCGACTGGGGCAGCCCCACTCCCCAGGCAGAGCCAGGCGACGGGTTCACAGCCCAGCCCGCGTGTCCTGCCCTGTGCACCTGGGCAGGTGACTTCCGGCCCGCCTTTCCGTGGGGAGAAGGCCACGTCACGGTATCGACAATGACATGAAACCACACCTTTATTGCTTAGCCCAGGCTGGGCTCTCGTCAGCCGTCTGCCTGCGGCGGTCACAACTGCAGCCAGCATTTACTGAGCACCTGCTGTATGCCTGAGCCCTGTCAGGTGCTGCAAACTCAGCGGTGAGCCAGCCCTCCATCCGGGCCCAGACCTCCATCCGGGACCCAGCTCTCCGTTCGAGGCCCAGACCTCCGTCCAGGACACAGACCTCCATCCGGGACCCAGCTCTCCGTCCGAGGCCCAGACCTCCGTCCGAGGCCCAGACCTCCATCCCAGGGCCCAGCCCTCCATCCCAGGGCCCAGACCTCCATCCCAGGGCCCAGACCTCCATCCGGGACCCAGACCTTTGTCCAGGACACAGACCTCCATCCCAGGGCCCAGCCCTCCATCCCAGGGCCCAGCCCTCCATCCCGGGCCCAGCCCTCCATCCGGGACCCAGACCTCCATCCGGGACCCAGACCTTTGTCCAGGACACAGACCTCCATCCCAGGGCCCAGCCCTCCATCCCAGGGCCCAGACCTCCATCCGGGACCCAGACCTCCATCCGGGACCCAGACCTTTGTCCAGGACACAGACCTCCATCCCAGGGCCCAGCCCTCCATCCCAGGGCCCAGCCCTCCATCCCGGGCCCAGCCCTCCATCCCGGGCCCAGACCTCCATCCCAGGGCCCAGACCTCCATCCAGGGCAGCCCCAATTGAGTCCCAGACTTTGGCTTGTCCACCAAAACTCTCCTGTGACGGCTTATGTGGTAAAACAGCCCCCCCTCCTGCACCCCTGGGCATCCCCGCTGACCTGGCTGCTGCCACCTCCGCGCTGGCCGCAATCGCTCTCGGGCGCCCAGGACGTTGGGATAGGAGCCTGGCCCACACCCGGGGCTAATACATCGCCTCTGGAAACCACACCAGGCTTTTCAGATTCAGTGATGCCCCGTGGCTCCGCGGGAAACCTGCTCGCTGGTGTACCCCAGGAACCTAGACCCAGGCCCCCCGCACCTTGGCCCCCGCTCCTGGGCACAGACATAACACCAGCCCTGCTGGCATCACCAGCGGGGCCGCCGGCAGGTCTCCCAACGCCATTTCCTCCTCCCTCGGGGGCACCGAGGGCTGTCGCAGCCCCTTCCTGGGCTCCCCGTCGTCACATCTCCCGTGGGCGTGCCCGGGGCCAGGGCCCCTCCTCGGAGATGTTCAGGTGACTCGCGCTGTCGGCCCAGCGGGCCTAGAAGCAGGGCCGGGATCACCCCAGGACCAAGCCAAACCCACCAAACCCGCCGCAGGACGGAGCAGCCTGACCTGGGCCCCGGGACCGAGTCCGTGGGTCACTGTGTGTGAGCGTCACTCCCGAATGGGACCCGGGCCAGAGGGGGCTGGGAAGTCGGGGTGAGTGAGAGGAAGCCGATGAGAGAGCCGCCCCCTCTCGGAGCATGGGAGGAGGGGGCGCTGGGAAGATGTAAGTTAGCACAAGTTCTAATCGAGTGTTTATCAGCTAATGGATCTCGTGGGCCGCCCCTCCCGCACCCGCACCCTCAGTCCCAGTTTCCTCCCGGCTCTCCTGCCCCTCCCTCCTCGCCTTGCACGTGCCTCCACCCTGGCAGCTCCCCCTGCCCCGCCCTCCCCTCCTCCGCCCTCACCCGTCCTTCTCGCTGGGAGCTGGGGAGGCCGCCAGCACGTTAGCTAACAGTGGGTCATGGGCTTTGCAGGTGACTTCGGAGCAATGAAACGGGGGCTCTAGCATGGGGCGTGCATTTGTGTGGGCCGTGCGTTCAGGTGTGTGTGTCTGTGTGTGTGTGTGTGTGCATTCACGTGTGCATGCATTCGCGTGGGCCATGCTGGTGTGTGCGTGTGTGTGTGTGCATTCGTGTGGGCCGTGCCGGTGTGTGTGTGTGTGTGTGTGTATGTGCATTCCTGTGGGCTGTGCCGGTGTGTGTGTGTGTGTGTGTATGTGCATTCCTGTGGGCTGTGCCGGTGTGTGTGTGCACGTGCGTGTTTCCCTCCCCGCGTCAGGAGCGTTCACGCTGCCCCAGTTTCTGCAGAGAGAGGGAGGGCACCCTCACCAGGGAAGAGGACAAGGGCAGGACTTCTGCCTGCTAGATGTCAGGGGTCCCCCAGGAATTGGGGTGTCTGGCACTGAGATGCGGAGGTTGGCGTTGGAACTTGGGGAGCAGGGGGGACCTCAGGCCTCCACCTCCAGGGAGGTGGGCCGGTGGCTGTGGGGCAGGGCCCCGGGCCTGAGGGCCGAGCCCCCTGGCTCCCCGTCGCCCTGGGGTGGCCTCTCTGGGCACCTCACACTTGAACAGTTGCTTCGACTTCCGGGTCGCCGTCCAAGTTCACCCTCGGATGGACCGCAGGCCCCGCAGCCCGCCCCGGCGCCCGGCGGGCAGGTGTGGGGGTGATCGTGGCTGCGTGAACAGTCCCAGCACGCTCTCGGGAAGGGGCGTCTCCTGGGGAAGCGGGACAAGGAGACAGATGTCCGGCGTGCGGGTCGGTGTGACGGGGGATGGCGGGAGCTCGCACAGGCCCTCCCCCGCGTGGGGAGCAGCAGTCACGAGTGTCTGACGTCTGTGCGCGCGAGGCCCTCCCACACAGCTGGGCTCTCACGGGCGTCGGGGCCTGTGCTGACGGCGAGGCGCTGCCGCCTGGGGACACGGCGGAAGGCCGGAGGGCGCCTCGCCTGCTCGGAGGGGCTGCCGCGGGCCTGCCCTCGGCGCGCGTCTGCCTCGGGGCGGGGGGCCTTTTCCGGCCCAGGGCCACGTGGGTATTTACAGCGTCCTTCCCGGGCCACGCGGAATTACCCACGTACACACGGGCCTGCTGGACTCGGTCCCACCTTTCCTTCACTCGCCCCTAAGGCCTCGGCAGGGCCAGACCAAGGGATTTCTCCGGCCGGGCGTTCCCCAGCCCAGCCCACACCCCGCCCCCACCCCGACACCATAAGGGGCCCCAGTTCCTCCTCGGAGGCTGCGTGTATGCCCCACATCGCGGGTTCCCACAGCACCCCGATTTCAGGGGTGGGCAGAGTCCACGCCGACGAGCTCCCCGGGGCAGTGTCCGGGCCACCCCAGAGTCTAACCAGCCTTCTCTCTCTCCCTCCGCAGGGCAGCCAGGACGCCACGGCTCCGCCTGAAGCGATGGCCCAGCCCTACCCCCCCGCCCAGTACCCGCCTCCGCCACAGAACGGCATCCCCGCCGAGTACGCCCCGCCCCCGCCGCACCCCACGCAGGACTACTCGGGCCAGACCCCGGTCCCCCCGGAGCACGGCCTGACCCTGTACACACCAGCACAGACCCACCCCGAGCAGCCGGGCACCGAGGCCAGCACGCAGCCCATGGCGGGGGCCCCGACGGTGCCGGTAAGGGCCCCCCCTCCTACCCCCCGAGACCAAGCTTCAGGGAGCGAGGCCAGCCCGGGGGTGGAGGTGACTTCGTGGCGGTCCCAGCCTCGCAGCTCTTGGTTCTCACACGGAGCATCTCTCGGTGGCCCCTGCTCAGCCAGGCCCAGCCAGCCCTCGCCTCCCCTGGGAGAGGGAGCGTGTCCGGCTGCCAGTGACGGAACGGGAACTAGAGACACGCGGAGGCTGGCGGCCTGGGCTCGCCCGGTGTGCGGGGTGAGTGGGGGGGCTGGTGGCGCGAGGAGCCCAGGGCCTGGAGCTGTCTTGGTGGCGGGCACTCCTCTGGTTTCTAATCGCTGGTAATCTACCTGCCTGGCTGCCCCCCAATCAGATAGCTTCGGTTCTGTGGTGGTAATGCGGCTGGAGGAGAGGGCGAGCCTGCACTTCCGATGTGAGCGTGTGGGGGGGGTGGCTGCGCCCCGGCCCCCTCCCGAGACCAGGACCCCAGCCTGCCTGGCCCATCCTGCACTCCCCCACTGGTCTCCAGCCAACCCCCACCACCACCCACTGCTGTGCTGGGGCTATGGGGCCATCCAACCTCCCTGCTGGCTCCATGCCAGCGCTGGCTGCTCCGGCTGGGCAAGGGGCCAGCAGCTCTGAGCTGCCCAGGAGTGGCACTGCCCTGCGGCTCCCAATGGGCGCCCCCTCCACAGGGCCCCTCAGCCCTCCCCGTGATCCAGTCTGGCTCCCAAGGTGCTGCGTGGATCCAGTTAGTACCTGTCCTCCTCGCGCGGACAGCACCGTCTCGCTCTGTGGGGACAGGGACAGGGAGGGTCCACCCAGCTGCCCCCGGGCTGGACTGGACCCTCGTGTGGGTCCCCGCCAGGGCCCGTCCTCCCCGCCTGGAGCGTTGCCCAGCGGAGTCCGCTGGAAGCCATCCACCCGGCGCCCTGCGTCCCTGGTGCAGAGTCTCCCATAGATGCCAGGGCTCCCGCCGGTGGGAGAAGCCAGGCCCGTGGGCCGCAGACCCGGGCGGCACCCACGCTTCCCGCCGCTCCCGCTCCTGTCGCCGCAGCCCCACGTCCTGCGCGCTCTGAGGAGGTGAGCGGAGCAGGGGGCTCGCCGGGAGCGTGTTGCCGGCCGCCGGCCTCTGTCTAACGGACCGTGGTGGACGGGGCACCTGGTCAGGCCGCACGACCTCCTCACGGACGGGCGGGAGCCCGATTCGCCCGGAAAGCGGACACTGGGGAGACCAGAGGATCAGAGCGCCGCTGGTGCCCGAAGCCCAATGCTTGTGAGGCAGAGAGCCCGGCCTCCTCGGCTCCGGGCCCAGACGCGGCCCGACCGGGACCTGTCGAGTCTGCCTTCACTCGGCGGGTACGTGGGCACCTGCCGTGGGCGGCCCCGAAGAGCGCTGGGGCAGAAGCAGGGAGCGGCCCTGCCCGTGACGGCCATCGGGTTCACCGGCCACGGACAGGGAGGTCGAAGGGGCCAGCCGTGGCCCCGGTGGCCGTGAGAGTCCGTGCCCTGAGGGGACCCCGGAGTCCCCGGTTGAAGTCCCCACTGAGAGAGGGGAGAGGCTCGGTGCGCCAGCTGAGTGCCTCCTGGGGGACACGCCCAGCCTGAGGGACGCAGCGACCCTCCTGCCTCCGGCCGGGGCTCCAGGTCCTGCGAGGGGCCGGCCCCTGCAGGTCTCCCGCCTGGGGACCAGGAGGACAGGCCGTTCCCCAGTCCCCGGCCGGATGAGCATCACAGGCCACGTCGCTGGACGGCTGGTGACCCAGAGCTGCCGGAGCTTCACCCGCCGCCTCGGGGAGCTGGAGCCGGGGGCCACGCCCCGTCCTGCGCTAGAGTCCAGGAGCCCCGCTTTTGTCCAGACCCAAATCCCCTGCGTGTGGATCCCCTGGTCGTCTTCGTGCTTTTGGCAAAGGCAGCGTGGGACACGGGGTGTGGCGGCCAAGCCCACAGCGGACACACAGCTCTGCCCCAGGAGGGGCTGCCCAGTGCCCCGGGGTGGAACAAGACGCCGGGAACGGACGGCTGGAGGCCGCCCTCGGGACACGCCTCCTCCGAGGCCGACTGGCCGCCCAGCGCGGGGAGCCACATCGGGCAACCGGCTGACGGTCATCGCACAAGTACAGAGGTTTTGAAGGAGGGGCGAGGGCGCAGGGCTGCAGAGAAAGAGCTTTACAAGACCCGCTCCGTCTTGTCGCACGTCGGCGAGCCTCGCTCGTGGCAGCACCGGGCACGGGTCCGCGTCTGCTGCCCGAGGCCCCTGGGCCCACGGCCCCTGCCCACCCCCTTCCTGGCCTTGGGGAGGCCCAGGCGGAGGGGGCTGCGGACTCCTCGGAGGGTGGCCGCATCTGAGGTCCGCCAGGGCCGGCTCCTGGCCTCGGAGGGGTGGGGGGTGATGGCACGCTGACACAGGAGGAGGAGGGCGCAGGAGCAAAGCCACCGAGACCGGCGGCGGCGGAGGCAGGGGTGTCGCTGGCGTGGTTCCGTGCCCCCTGCGTGTGGGCGGGTGGCGCAGGCTGCCTGGGCCGCGGTGATAAATGGTGGGCCGGCCTCGTCTCCCCGCGGGCAGCCAGTGTGCCGTGACACGCCGGGGCTGCTCAGCACATCGTACAATTTTACACTCGCTGAGCCCATTTATCTGCCTGCGCGCAGCTGCGCGGGGCCAGGCGCCTGCCTTCCCGGTGTCCTGGCCCTTCCCGTGCCTGTCCCCACGCCCCCCTTCTCCCGCCTCGCCCTCTGCCGCTCCCCTCGGGGCTCTGGGGGGACCTGGATCTTGTCGACACCAGTGGCCTCCGCCTCCTGCGGTCCTCGGGGCACTCCCCACGCAGGGCTCCCGCCTCCAGCCAGGCCTCCTGGCCGAGTGGACCACTGCCCTCTGCTGGCCGGACGTCAGCACTGCATCCCCTCTCCAGGCCACCAGGGAGACCACAGCCACCCGTTTGTACAAATTCCCTGTGGGCTCAGGGACCTACCCTCCGCGTTCGCTCCCTCCAGGCAGGGCGGGAGGCCTGGGTGGCTTTGCTGGAGGCAGGGGTCCGGGAAGCCGGCCCCGAGACAAGGATGCATTCCAAAATAATACGGGGGGTGGGGGTCGGGGAGGGCGGGCAGACAGGCATGAATCGAGACGAGAAAGGGAAGGAGGAAATAGAGGTTGTTCTCATCTCGTCTCCCCCTCGGTGCTGAGCTCACCCCCATGGTGGGGTGTGGGGGCCGAGGAGCCCCATGGCGTCTGTCCACCGTCCTGTCTGTCACCACTAAGGATGGCTGCTGGACGGTGACGCCCCCACTTGCCTTGCCCGTTGGGCAGAGCCAGGAGAGTGAGTCTCCGGCGGTCGTTGGCGGTTCTGGCACGTCCCTGTGAGCGGCACACAGCGGGCCTCGGGCCCTGGCGTCCCGGTCCTGGTGAGCTGGCCGGGCACCTCGGTCAGCAGCCACTTCGGTCAGCAGCCACTCATCACGCAGCAGCGTTGGTGGAGTGCCCACTGCGGCCTTTGGCACGGGCGCGTCTGCAGGGAGGGACCCGGGCTAAAGGCCAGCCTGGCGGCCGCCCGTCCCTGGAAAAGTCCCCCAGGCGGGGCCTCGCCCCCTCGACTAGCGCCTGCTCCCGCCAGACACCGTGATGCCTCGGACCTCCTCCCGGCCCCGTCCTCAGGGGGAGCTGGCGGGGGGTACAGGGGCGGGGGGAGGGCTTAGCGGCAGCATTGCTTCCTGAGGCCAGGCCTTCCGGACCCCCTCTGCGGAAACAGTGTTTGAGTCCAAAGTGAGGGCCAGCTACCCAGGACAGAACTGGCCACTGTGCATGGCCCCCAAAGAGCTGAGAGGCAGCCCCCAGGTGACCGTGGGGGGGACAGCACTCCTACGCATGTGTGTGCCCGGCGGCGGGTTTGGAAATGCCCGCTTTGTCATCAGGCCTTGAATGGTCCCGTCGGGGCACAGGGCAAACGCGGGACCCTGAGACCCAGTGGTCCCTGGAGCTGAGGGACCACGGTCAGACCTGGGCCAAGCGAGGAGGGGACACAGGGCCAAGGAGACCTGGCGCTGGCGTCCGGGCACAGCTGGGCACAGGCCTGGAGGGGGCCGCGCTGCGGCCGAGATGCTGCTGGGCCGTGTCCTGTGAGCGTCGCGGCCCCGTTTCCCTGGCAGATCCCAGCCCGGGAGGAAGGGTCCGAGGGGCTGGGAAGGACCTGGTCTTTGACCTCCCCTCCCCCGCCCCCCGTGGGATGGGAGCTGAGAGAGGCCCTCACACCCGGTCTCTCCCCACAGCAGACAGACGAGGCGGCACAGACGGACAGCCAGCCGCTCCATCCCTCCGACCCCACAGAGAAGCAGCACCCCAAGCGGCTCCACGTGTCCAACATCCCCTTCCGGTTCAGGGACCCCGACCTGCGGCAAATGTTCGGGGTGAGTGTGGGCGGGCCCCCCATTCCTGTCCCCGCCGCCTCCTGCCTCCTGGTCCGGCCAGTCCCGACCTGAGCCTGTGGGAGAGAGGGAGGGACGAGGGAGGCCCACCTCCTCCTCCTCCCGCCCTCGGGTTTCCTGGGTCCCCTCCAGGCCTAGGCCGTGCCCAGCAGGTGATGAAGCTGCTGCTGTCTCTGGCACGGGCTCCGGGACCCGTCTCCTCAGAGGGCACCCCTGCCTCGCCAGCAGGCGCCTGCTCCCTCTGCTGTGTGCGGGGGGGGGGGGGGGGGGGGGGCGCTGGGCACCCCGCCTCTCGGCGCTGTACCTCCGGGCCCCGGGGATGGGCTACAGGATGATACATAGCTCATGGGAAGCAAGCACCTGACCGAGTCCTTCCCGGCTTCTCCGGGGCTGTCCTGGAGGCCGTGCCGTCGGGTCCCTGTGGTCCCTTCATTTGCACTTGCCTGAGCCCCGGTGGGTGCAGGACGGGGAGTCCTCAGATGAGGATTCTGCCCTTCCCCCGCGCACACACACCCGCCCCTGGAGCCGAGCAGCTGCCAAACCCCCTGAGCCTGGGCCTATGGAAAGCGCTGTGTAGAGTCTGGGGGACCCGGGCCCCGGGCCGCCCTTAGCTCGCCGGCCCTGGAGGACCGTCACTCACTCGGGCAGCCTCCCTCTCTGTGGCAGCCTTGGGGTTGCCTTGCTGGCTGGCTCCACGTCGCCTCAGGGACCCGTGACACCACCTCCGGGATGTTTCGGGGTGAAGGGGAGCCCCATCGTTTTACACTTTGGAGGCCTCGGGACCTCACTGGCATCGGGGGGACCTGGTCACAGCTTGAGGGTCTCACGTGCCAGCGAGAGAGACAGGGCTGCCGTCAGCTCCAGGCAGCGAGAGGGCAGGAAGGGGCAGGCAGAGAGTCTGGTGCCCCGGCCAGTGTGTCCTGGTCGGCAGAGCAGCCTGGGGTCCAGTCACCGCGGCGCCCCCAGCCTGGCCCAGCCAGCACGGGCGGCAGCCACACAGAGCCCTGCCGTGATGCCCTCTCCCAGCCCCTTCCTGTAGGGGAGGGCCTTCCCATGGCCCTTCACCCGTTCCTGTGAGTTAGGGGGCCGGCCAGCAGCTGTGGCAGAGAAGAGAGGGACACGGGTGACGGTGGCGCGGCCCTGCCCTGTCACCAGGCACAGCCCCAGCTTGTGGACGGGGCCTTGTTCTGGAGGGAAAACCCCTCCACCAGAAGGCGGGGGGGTCCCTGTCCCCCAGCCGCACGGAGGGAGGGGCCCTGTCCCCCAGCCGCACGGAGGGAGGGGCCCTGTCCCCCAGCCGCACGGAGGGAGGGGCCCTGTCCCCCAGCCGCACGGAGGGAGGGGCCCTGTCCCCCAGCCGCACGGAGGGAGGGGCCCTGTCCCCCAGCCGCACGGAGGGAGGGGCCCTGTCCCCCAGCCGCACGGAGGGAGGGGCCCTGTCCCCCAGCCGCACGGAGGGAGGGGCCCTGTCCCCCAGCCGCACGGAGGGAGGGGCCCTGTCCCCCAGCCGCACGGAGGGAGGGGCCCTGTCCCCCAGCCGCACGGAGGGAGGGGCCCTGTCCCCCAGGTGCACGGAGGGAGGGGCCCTGTCCCCCAGGTGCACGGAGGGAGGGGCCCTGTCCCCCAGGTGCACGGAGGGAGGGGCCCTGTCCCCCAGCTGCACGGAGGGAGGGGCCCTGTCCCCCAGGTGCACGGAGGGAGGGGCCCTGTCCCCCAGCTGCACGGAGGGAGGGGCCCTGTCCCCCAGGTGCACGGAGGGAGGGGCCCTGTCCCCCAGCCGCACGGAGGGAGGGGCCCTGTCCCCCAGCCGCACGGAGGGAGGGGCCCTGTCCCCCAGCTGCACGGAGGGAGGCCCAGGGCGGGGGGCAGCGGCGAGGGTGTCGGGGAGCAGGCCGCCCGGCCAGCAGACCTAACCCACCGTCTCCTGTCCGCCCCGACCCCCTCTCTGTCTCCGCAGCAATTCGGGAAAATTTTAGACGTGGAGATCATTTTTAACGAGCGGGGCTCCAAGGTGGGTGCCGCCCAGAGGCCGCCACCATTACAGCGCCGGCTGTAGGGCCGCCAGGCTAGCGTGTGACATGTGCGTCCCCTTCCTGGAGAGCTGCGCGCCCGCCCGAGGACCCCTGAGCGACACGGGTGCCTGTATGCCCTCCTCCACCCCCGCCCCATGTGTGTGTCTTGTCGTTGCTGCTGCTGCTGCCGCTTCCTTCTCTCTAAGCTGCCGGGACCTCTCTGTCCGCCCTGGGCCGCCCTGGGGCGGGGCCTGCCTGGGTCAGCCGGAGGCTGGGGGGGCGGTCAGCAGGGGGCAGGGGACGGTCAGCAGGGGGCAGGGGGCGGGCAGCAGGGGGCAGGGGGCGGGCAGCAGGGGGCAGGGGAAGGGCGGCAGGGGGCAGGGGGAGGGTGCCTGGCAGAGATGAGCCCTGCTCCCTGCTGTGGGAAGAGAAGACACTGCCCCCCACCCCGCCCCCCAGCTTCTAGGGTGAGGGTGGTCGGGCTGCCCCTCAGGTCCTGAAACCCAGCCTCGGGCCCCCCAGGTGGGCTTAGGGCGACGGGCCTGGACCCTGGCAGGACTGGACAGTGTCCCTTGCAGCCTGTCCCCTGGGCGAGTCCAGGTGGTAAGCTCAGGCCGAGCCAAAGGCTGCCCCGCCTGGGCCGCACCCCCTGGGCACCCCCTGGGCACCCGGCTGGTGGCGCCAGGAAGACCTCTGGGCTGCTGTCTCTCCTTCAACTCAGCCGACTCTCCCCCTCTCTCCCCCTCTCTCCCCCTCTCTCCCCCTCTCTCCCCTCTCTCTCCCCCTCTCTCCCCCCCCCCCCGCCCCGCCCCGCCCCCCCGTTTCTTCCTCCTCTCACCCTGCGCCTCCCGTGTCTGTGCTCGTTCCCAGGGTTTTGGGTTTGTCACTTTTGAAACCAGCTCAGACGCTGACCGAGCCCGGGAGAAGCTGAATGGGACGATCGTAGAGGGACGGAAAATCGAGGTGCTCAGATAAGTGTGCTGTGGGGGGACGCCCCCCCAGTTCTCCGCCACCCTGTGGAGCACCAGGCCAGGGTCCCCCCCACCACCTCTGCCGGAACAGGAAGTTGGGGGGGGCAGGGCCACACTGAGGCCAGAGCCCAGCCCGTCACTGTCCTTGTGGGCCTAGAAGTCAGGCTCCCCCAAGATCCCCCCTCCCTTTCCTCTCCTTCCTGAAAGAGAACCCCCAACTCGGGGGGTCAGCCAGACCCTGGGAGGACCCCAGAAGCTGTGTGTTGGAGGCTTGGCAGCTCCAAGGACCACGGTCAGGCCCGTCTGCCCTCCAGTTGGGAGGGGCCATTGGTCCCCGACCCCCTCACAGGGAGCAGCAGCTGCCTCCCGCCCCCCCCCCCCCGCTGCCTGCCCTCACCCCACGGGGTCAGCAGCAAGTGGCCAGGGCCTAGATGGGGACCCAGCCCAGAGGAGCAGCGGGAAGAGGAGGCAGGGTCCCCCGACAGACAGCCAGGGTGGGGGCGGGAGGACTCGGCGGCCAGCACGCAGCCCCTAGGAGGGGCCGGGGGAGGTCTGGGGGGACCCTTGGTGGCACCTGAGGCTGTGGCCCAAGGCCCCCCCCGGGGATGACATGCGCCCCTTCCTGGGTTCCACGCCCGGCCTGCTCTCTGCTCCCTTCCGAAGAGGCCTTCCTCCTCCTTCTACCGCCCGGTCCCGCCCCTGGGCAGTGACCGGGCCTAGAGGCCTGGAGAGCAGGACCCAGCCCCGTGGCACCCGCCTGCCCCTCCCTCCCGAGCCTCGTCTCCCGTGGGCACATCAGAAAGCTCTGGCCTGGGGGGATGGGGAGAAGGTGGCCGCCTTGGTGCCCGCAGCCTCGTGGGGTGGAGACTGCCCTGGGGGCAGGTGTGTTAGCGGCCTGAGGGCGCCCTGACCGGAGGCCACCAGCCAGCGCCTCCCATGACCTTGGGGCTTGGCTTGTGGAACAGCCATGTGAGGTCAAGAGCCAGGTCCAGACACAGTGCCTGAGCCAGGGCTGGGGCCAGGCCGGGCCGGACAGTAGCCAGTGCTGGGGGGGGAGGAGCAAGGCTCCCTGCAGGCGGAGCCACCACAGAGAGGAGGCCAGGCTGGTGCAGCAGCTCCTGTGCCTCCGCCTGGTCCCTAGGGCAGGACCTCCTTCCCACCCCCGGCCGCTCCCTCCCAGGGGGCAGGGGGAAGCGCAGAGCAGGACTGGGGTGGCCCACGGCCCCACGGAAGCTCATGTTCCCCTCTCCCCCCACTTGAGCAGGTCAATAACGCCACGGCCCGAGTCATGACCAACAAGAAGACGTCGAACCCCTATACCAACGGTAAGGCGCCCGGGACCCCGGGAGGCTGCGGGGCCACCGCCGGCCGGGACGCAGGCCCTGGAGGCTGGCCTCCCTGGATGCTAGGTGCCCTCCGTGTTCCAGCTCTCCCTGTCAGAGGGGGGCGGCACCCCACGCGTGCGTGGCAGCCAGAGGCCGGCCACAGGGACAGGCTTCGGCACCCTGGCTCCGCGGCCCCTTCCCGGAGTTTCACTTCCAGGCGCTCAGGGCGGGACTGGGCGGGAGGCGCGCCGTGTGCCGTGTGTGCGGAAGGCAGGCAGCCCCCGGGGCCTTGGAGATCCTGTGAGCTTGGGGCCGCCGGAGCGAGTCCTGCTGGCCCCACCGAATCGTCCGCTGTGCACCTGACCCGGAGCTGAGCAGGCGCGGCCGGTCCTCTTTGGAAACGAAGTGGCTGAGTGCTGGCTGCCCAGAGACGCTGAGGGAATTTCGCTGTGGCTAACAAGCTCACCGAGTTTGGGCAGGTGCTGCCGTTCACACTAAACAAGGGACCACCCAGGTGGGTCCCGGCTGCCTCTGACCTGGGGCCCCGACAGTGCACTGGGCCAGCATCGGCAGGTGGGGGCTCCCAGGATCCCAGCATCGGCAGCTGAAGTGCAGCCCGACCTCTGAGATCAAGCGGAGAAGAGCCGCCGGGTGGAACTGGGGGTGCAGCTCCGGTCCTTGCCTCTGGAACTCTGCTCCGTCCTGGATCCTTCCCCGAAAGACTCAGTCCTCGGGCCTGGAGATCGCCCCAGGAGACAGAACCTTTCTCCCCTCCTCACCGGAGGTTTATGGGGTTCTGACCCAGCAGTGGCGCTCAGACACAAAGTCTGCCGTCGTGCGGTGGGACCAGGGGCGGCGGCCCGCGGACAGTGTGGACGATGGCCTGGAGGAGTGAGGCCAGCGCCCAGCAGTGGGGCGCGCTGTCTGAATGCCTGGGGCCAGAGCCCACTCAGAGCCCGCTGGTCTCCACCCCGGCGGCCTCCGTTGTGCCCCGGGTCCCTGGTGCCAGAGCAGCCGGCTTGCAGGGAGGGAGAGGCCGGCGAGGATACCGCCGGGGGCCAGAGGCTGGCAGGAACGCGGGCTGGCTCTGCCACGCGCCAGCTCCGTGACGCAAGGCCGCTGCACCTCTCAGCCTCCACTGTGCATCTGTGAAATGGGAGGGTGGCCACCGGCCTCGGGGGGTGGGTTCTGAACGGCGGTTCGCTGTCAAGTGTCCGGGAAGGGCCAGCTGTCCTCTGTCCTCATTACTTGAAGCCAAAGGCCCTCCTGCCCCAGCATCTTGCACTGACTGCTCTGGGGACACTCACACAGGAGGACTCAGCCCCAGGAGGAGGGGCCCTGGGGCTCGCCCTGGGACACCAGACGCCGGGGCAGGAGGTGGGAGGAGCGTTGGGCAGAGGCCAAGCACCTTTCTCGGCCTCTGACCCCCCAGCAAGGCTGCCAAGTGCCCCAGGAGACAGCACCCCCCAGGAATGGGCTCTGTCGGGCCCCCCCGAACCCCTCGTCCCCGCAGGGGCCTGCAGGCACTTACACACCGTGCTCCACCCTCCCTTCCTAATCCTCCTGCAGGGACCACAGACCGGAGCGGGTGGGGCTCTCCTGGCAGGAGAGGCCCAGGGCATGCTGGGAGGGCCATCATTTGGAAAAAGTCAGGAGGACGCAGCCGCATGGGTGGGGAGTGATCTGGGCCCTGTGATTGGGGAGCCGTAGAGCCCAGGCACGAGGCTGCAGCTTTGGAAGAGGGGCGGCGGTGGGGATGGGGGTCCCACCTCCTGTGCCCACCCAGATTGCAGAGGGAGGGGCCACACCCTCGGGGTGCAGTGTGCGGTGGGGAGAGGAGGGGGAGATGGTGATTGGATTCCTTGCTTCTGATCTAGGCTGGAAGCTCAACCCGGTGGTCGGCGCCGTCTATGGGCCTGAGTTCTATGCAGGTAAAAGGCTGAAGCAGCGGAGCGGGGCTGCTGGGGGGCGTGGCCTGTGGGTGTGGCCAGGCTGCGGGGGCGTGGCCGGGGCGGAGCCTGTGGGCCAGGCCGGGCATGGCATGCCCCCACTCTCTCTCTGCCTTCCCACTCACACTGCCCCTCTCCCGCCCGCTCTCCTGCAGTGACGGGGTTCCCCTACCCCACCGCGGGCACGGCCGTGGCCTACAGGGGCGCGCACCTGCGGGGCCGGGGCCGGGCCGTGTATAATGCGTTCCGGGCTGCGCCGCCCCCGCCCCCCATCCCAACGTATGGAGCGTGAGTACCTGGGAGCGCCCGGGAGGGAGGCCTGGAGAAAGACCCAGGGGGTGTGGCGAGGGAGCCTCTCCATATATGCGGGGGGCCTTGGGAACCCCCAGATCTTGGTGCTGCAGCCACGTGGTGATGGGCAGTACCCCCAGGGCCCACCCTGCCACGGGGAACCAAGGTCACTGGCATGGAGGGGACACGTGGGGCCCCAGCCGGATGTTTTCAATGGGGTCCTGGCTGGCTGGCCCTGAAGTTCAGTGGGGACCTCTAAGCCCAGCTGCACTTTTCCCGGGGTCCAGCCCCCGCCCCATGGGGGGACAGCTGCCTGGGGGTGGGGAGAGGGTGAGCAAGGTGGGCCGAGGGCCCCTGGGTTTGTGGGAGAGAGGAGCTGACGGCAAGGGTGTTACTCTATTGTTATACCAAACAGGGCACTGGAGCAAACGCTTGTTAAAATGCCAGTCCCATGGGCAGGACTGGCACCCTGCCCCCTCCCTCCTCGGCAGTCTCCGGAGCCGGCCTACCCCTCTCCAGCGTGCCCACCACTCTCTTGTCCGTTTGCTTCCAGGGTCGTCTATCAGGATGGCTTTTACGGTGCTGAGATTTATGTAAGTGCAGCCCCGGGGGAGGGCCCAGCCTGGCTCCCCCCCAAACCGGCTCCTCTCCCCCTGCCCCTCTCTCCTCAGAATCCAGGAGGGCGGGGGCACTGCACCCCTGGGACCTCACACAGCCACGTCGGGGCTACCCGTGCTCACGCAACAGCCCAGTGAGCCACCGGCATGCCCCCCCATTTCACGAGGCACTGTGTCCCTAACTAAACTGGGGTCCCTGAAGGAGCCACAGGGGCAAGGCCTGAGAGAAACCAGGAGGCAGGGGCTCCTGGGCAGACCCTGGGGGATCCTTCTCCTCCCCCTTCACGGGGCCACACTCACTGTTCCTCTGGCTCAGGGCCCCACCCCACACACAGACCTGGCCCAGCACAACACCCATTGGTGCCAGGGCGTGGTCGGAGCCAATGCCCTCCACCCTTCCCCTCGGCCAGGATGGCACCCAGAGTTAGCCGTGGGCTCCCCAGGCCCCTCGGGCTCACTGGCCTGGTGGCAGGGGGGCTGCAGCCCCGCACACAGCCTGACACACAGGGGTGCCCACCTGTGTGTGTGGAACACGAGAAGGGATGAGCGAATGAACGCGTGACGCGGGCGGACACGCTGCCTGCCCCCCCCACCCCTCCCCGTGCTCCCGGGCAGTGTGCGGTCCTCGGGCCTCCCTCAGGCCACCAGCTAGGTGCCCCCAGCCCACACCTGCTCCCCAGCCAAGGTGGCCGCCCGCCTAAGCCCTGTGATCTCTCCCTCCCCGTGCCCTGCAGGGAGGCTATGCCGCCTACAGATACGCCCAGCCGGCCGCGGCCGCGGCAGCAGCCTACAGCGACAGGTATGCCTGGGGACAGGGTACCCACACAGACCAGCAGCCCCCCGCCCCACCCCGCTGCTCAGGGGCCTGGGGATGGCTCCCCACGTGGGCACAGGGTCTGGATAGAGGAGAGCGGGTCTGAATGGGCCTGGAGACCCCAAAACAGCTCCTGCAATCCCTCCCTGCTTCACGATGGGGAGGCGGGGGCCCCAGTTCTCAGGGAGCAGACAGCTCCTCCCCCGAGCTCTGGGGGCCCCCTGGCCTGCCATCCTCGGTGCTTCCGGGTGGAGGTGGCTGTGCCCGCTGCTGCCTCCGGGTGTGACAGGAATGGGCGGGGGAGGGGCGCGTGACCCTGAGAGCAGCGGCCGCCGCCCCGGGGGGGGGAGGCGCTGTGTGTTCTGTGGTCAGGTCCAGGGGTCCCCCACCGCGGCCCAGCCGGCACCCTTCCCCGTGGGCACTCGGCCCATTAGCCCCAGAGCCCCGGGGGGAAGGGCACCTGGCCGCACTCCAAGGCGGGCAGCCAGCCGTTGCTCTTGTCCACGGGGCGGCTCTGGCCTGGGGACCGCCTGGCCCTCCCTCCTCAGGCCACGCCTTCCTCACAGCCTCTCGGGCTCAGGTGTGTGCTGTCAGGTGCACAGCCGTCCCCGGCCCGGCCCCGGCCTCTGAGAAGCTGGCATTTCACCCACGAAATGTCCTGAGTGGGAGGAAGGTCATCGAGGGGCACGCTGCCGCCTGCCTCCTGGTGGCCAAGCCCCTGCCCGCCCCGCCCCCCACCCCCCCGCGACCCCAGACCTTCTCATCTCTGAACCCCGTCCCGAACGTGGCCTCCTTCTTTCCGGGGGTCTTTCCTCCACGCGAGCTGTGAGGCCCCTTTTCTGGTCCTGGGCACCTTAGAGAGCAGGTCCCCCAGGTCAGCACAGTGGGGGTGCCGAGAGGGTGGCCAGTGTGTCCGCCCCTCCTTCCAAACGGGCAGGGAGGACAACGGGGAGGGGGCGCCGGGGAGGGACCCCGCCCCACGGCAGGTGCTCAGGACATGTCTGGGAGGAGGTGGGGGTCTGCTCCCCAGTCACCTGCCTTCCTCGCCCCCACCCCTCCCTGTGCTGTCTCCCCAGTTACGGCCGAGTCTACACAGCTGCCGACCCCTACCACCACCCCATCGGCCCCACGGCCGCCTACAGCATCGGGACCATGGTAAGGAGGCTGGCGGGCCACGGTGGCGAGGCGGGTCGGGAACCAGGCCAGCGCCTTGGGCCTGGTGGCGGGAGGACCAAGGCCTGCATCTGAGCTGGGGGCGGGGACTTGCCCCTCACGCCCTCGTGGAGTGGGGAGGAGGCAGGTGTGCCCTGCCGGCCAGCTGCCCAGGGACGATGTCCGGCCCCTGATGCATCCTGGCGGGGACCTCAAGCCGGCGGGGCCTCCCCTCCTGCCAGGAAACCCAGCAGCCCTTCCCGCAGCCGCTCCAGATGCAGGAGGGCCCTCGTGTGGGTGTGTCCGTCCCCACCCCACTTCCTCCCCCCATCCCGTCCTGTCCTCCCTGCTGTGCCTCTCCTCGCATGGAGGTGGGAGCCCGCTGTTTCTCGCCCCCACCTCCGCCCCCGGCTCCCGCCTGGAGGCCCTCCCTGGGAATAGGGCGCTCTCCCGGCCTCTGCCAGCTCTGGGGATGGCGCACCCCTGAGAGCCCGTGTGTGTGTGTGTGTGTGTGTGTGTGTCTGTGTGTGTCTGTGTTTGTGTGTGTGTGTCTGTGTCTGTGTGTGTGTGTCTGTGTTTGTGTGTACGCCTGCTGTCAGCACATAGAGGCCGGCTCACTCTGCCCCGCAGCCCGCTCCCCGAGGACACCTGCCCCTGACCGCCCCTCCCCGGGCCCCGGGCTGTCCCCGTCCAGGCAGGCAGGGCGTTAGCTAGCTCAGGGTCCAGCATCAAAGATGAAAACGCCTCGGGGTGAGTGGGGAGGCTCAGGGCCTCTGGCTTTGATGACGCCCTCCCGGGTTTTGTTTTGTGTGTTTTGATTTTTAACAAGCCTCAGACACCCCAGCAGGTGGGTGAGTGCTGGCAGCCGGGGGTGCGGCCCCTGGGAGGCCACCCCCTCCCAGATGGAGCGGACGGAGCCCTGCGCTGGGCTCCCAGCCCCTTGGCTCGGGGATCAGCTCAGCCCTCCACGCAGCTGCTAGCTAAAGGCCCTCGTGACCTCTCAGAGGGTCCCCATTTAGGTTTTTTCTCTTTTTAAGGTTTTTCTATTCTCTCCCCGCCCCCCCCCAACTTTCCTGGCCCTTGTTGTTCTCTTGCCTTTTCTGACAAAATTGGTGGGTGGGGTGGGAAGTTCCTGTAGAGGCCTCCCCCCCGCCCCCCCTCCCCCCCCCCGCCCAGGAGCTGAGCCGGGGACAGCGAGAATGTCAGAGAGCTGTCGGCCCACCTGCCCGAGGGACCCCAGGAAGCCAAGGCCGGGGAACCCTGACAGGGCCCGCCCCCCGACCCATGTCTGGAGGGACTCAGACCCCACAGCAGTCCTGGGGCGCCAGGAGTAGGGCTCCTGCTCAGACCTCCCGGATGAAGAAGAAGGGGCAATGAGGGGCCAGGCCAGAGCCACAGTCCCCAGGACACCCCCACCTTCTCACCCAGGAGCCGTGGCCACAGATGCCCGCCCCAGCCGGAGACGAGACCACCCGGCACAGAAACAGGCCCAGCCCCCCCACACACACCCGCCCCCAGGCAGACGGCGAGGGGGGCAGAAAACGGGGGTTCGCTATTTCTCTTTTTGTTCTTCCTTCTTTTTTTTTTTTCTTTTTGCTTTTCCGCCCCCTCCCGAAAGGCGGTACTGATTGGCTGTTTTCCATCTTTGATGTTGCAGGCAGGCCTCTGCCGAGGAGGGCACAGCCGCTTCACCCCCTACTAGCAAGAGGCCCACCCCTAGCAGCAGTCACAGACTCTAGCACACACCAAACCCAGCAGCCCCGAGCCAGGCCCAGCCACAGGAGGACAGTGCGCCCTCCCGCCAGCTGCTCGCTGGCTGGCCCCACGATGGCGTGTGTGTCTGACCTTGGTCCCCCCCCCCTCCCCCCTGTGTGTCTGAACCCTTGGTTCCGATTTTGGCTTTGTTGACGTTGTGTTCCCCACCCCCAAGCCGGTTCAGGTACAGTACCTACAGAGGGGCGGGGCTAAGCTGGCAGAGGACCCTCCCGAGCTAGCAATAGAGCCACGCCCATCAGAGGCGAGCCACGCCCACCAGGGGTAAGCCATGCCCACCAGGACGGGCCTCACCCATCAGGGGTAAGCCATGCCCACCAGGGCGGGCCACGCCCATCAGGGGTAAGCCACGCCCACCAGAGCGAGCCACGCCCCTGCTTGGCGTGTGCAGAGCCACAGAAGATGCCAGCCTCAGGAGGCCAGCCGGGGCCACAGCCCTTGTCCCCCTCCTGCCAGGGTGTGGGCAGGACAGTGCCCCCTCTCCGCCCGCCTCTCCACCAGCTGAGACTCAGTGCTGATCCTGTTTCATGGGCAGTGCCAGCTGCCTGCAGGGCCACACCAGCCTCGGAGGCGCTTTAGCCTCCGGCGTCAGAAACCAAAGCGAAGGGAGAAATTCCCCACCAGGAGGCCTGGCGGCCCACGGGTGTGCCCCTGCAGCGCCCGCCTCCCGCTGTCCTCCGGGCCCTGGTTTCTTACTGGAGCCACGGCACCTCCTTCCCTGCCCCCAGCTCAGAAATGCGTGTGTATCGGTCTGTTTCGGAGGGGGAGGCCTGGGTCAGAGCAGGTCGGGAGAGCGGGTGGGAGCGGGCGACGCCCACCTGGGCACGGCGCTCCGTGTTGGCCGGTCATCTGGGGGGGGCGCCGGGCTTAGCTCTGCCCCGTGAGCTCACACCGTTCCCAGGGCGGGGCCCCGGGAGGAGGTGCTGGCTGCGGCTGCAGCTGTGGCTGCGGCCCAGGAGCCTCCGGAGCGTCCGCCGCCCAGGCCCAGCCCTCGCCACGCACCTTCGTTCCAGGAGAAGGCGGCGTGGGCCGGGGGCCTGGTGTGCTGCCAGAGCTGCCGGACTGGCTCCTGGGGCCTGGGGGCCGCGAGAGGGTCCCCGCCAGCCGGGCCGGGCTCCCTGTGGGTGGGTGTGTGGGCAGATCAGGCCCAGAGCACCATCTTCTCAGCTGCCTCATGCCACGCCGCCCACGTGGCCACACCCCTCACCCCCTTCCTCCTGCCAGAGCCAGCCAGGCCCCTGCCCACCTCAGCAGAGCCCCGCTGCCCCCGGGTCCCCGGGGGCCCCTCCATTCCCGCCACCTTCTGCCCTGGGGGACAGCCGTCCCCTCTAACACCAGCTCCAGAGAGGACAGGTGGGGGGCTGGGGGGCCCCCCCACCGGTCTGGGCGCCTGAGCGGCTTCCTGGAAACTGCCAGTCCCTTTCTGTTTCTGTTGTAGTGAAACTTGCACCGTTCCTTCTCGGACCGCGAAGGGCAAAAACAAAAACAAACAAAAAAAATCACAAAACAAAAAAACAAAAAAAGATGTTCAGATCCAAGCAACAACAAATCCAACCAAACGACACACCGCCACGCCCGGGTCCCGCGTGCCGGCGCCACCGCGAGGAGCAGGCGGCGGGCCCAGGAGAGAGCGAGCGAGCGGGCGGGCGGGCGGGAGGGCCCTCGGCTTCCTATCCAGTCTTCCTTTCCCGTAGCGTGGGCCGCAGAGGGCCTGGCCCCCCGGGGAAGAGCCGGCAGGACGTGATCTGTTGCCGGCGGTGCCAGTGGAGGGGACAGAGGGCCGCAGGCGCAGGGGGCGGGCAGCTTGCCATTCCCGGCTCTGGCTCCGGCCCAGCTCTCCCTCACGCCACGCCACCAAAGCCGGGGGAGGCGCTCACAGGCCGCTGCAGCTGTCCCCACCAGCAGCCCTGGGGTCCGACCCCCACACCAAGGGCTGACGTGTTTCCAGAACTGGGAGGGGGGGCGCCCAGGCACCCCGCCCTCCTCGTGAGCGGGCTCCCGGGCCAGCCAGCCAGGACTGACTCCTGCACCTGAGAACGTGGGACCGCGGGGGCCTGGAGGCCAAGGACGTGCTCCGACTGGCTGTTTCTGGGTTCCTTTCTGGAGGCGGCTCTGAGCCTGGTCTGGGGGAGGGCCGGCTGGGCTCCTGGTTCCTGCAGAGGGCCAGGTCTGCGAGGGGCCGAGGGCCGGGCTGCACCGCGAGGTTGGGAGTCACGGTGCTGTGGGGCCGGACGGCCAGGCCAGAGCAGGGATGCGGTGGTGGGGGGGTGGGGGTGGCGCAGATGGCAGGTCACCGGATAAAGCCCCAGGCCAGGCAGATAGCTGGAGTCGGGGCAGCAGCAAAAAATAGCAAAAAACAAAAAACCCAGGCTCCCGACTGGCTCCACTCTCTCACGAGACAGGAGGGGAAGGACCACACCTCACTTTGTATCTGCATCCGCTCCCGAAGCACCTCCTTTTGTACTCCGTGTACAGAGCCCCCGCCCCCCCCCCCAGCGGGCCCCCTTCTCCCAGCCGCTGCGCCCCCAGCCCCGCCCCAGGCCTCAGCCAGGCCCGGCTTCCTTTCTTACCATTCCGTATGCTTCCCAGGTGTGACCATTCAAACCCACAGGATTATTATTATTATTAAGATTATTAATAAAGATTTCTTTCTTCAAACCAGGACAGCTCTCTGATTGGGCAGCCCCTGGACCAGGGGTGGGCAAACTTTTTGACTCGAGGGCCACCATGGGTTCTTAAACTGGACCGGAGGGCCGGAACAAAAGCATGGATGGAGTGTTTGTGTGAACTCATATAAATTCAAAGTAAAGGAGCGGAGGGGAGAGCAAGAGAACCGGATAGAACAGCCGGATCCGGCCCGCGGGCCGTCGTTTGCCCACGGCTGCCCTGGACACACAGGGTGGAGGGCGGCGGAGGGCAGGCGGGTGTCCCGGGAGACAGCCTGGCTGCGCTGAGCCCCGGTGGCCAGAGGGGGGTGGGCGAGATTCCAGGGCCCAGTCCTCTCCTGCAGGCCGACACGTCCCACCATCCCAGGCCCGGGGCAGGGGGGCGGGCTCACGGGTTCCCACAGCCCTGCCTGGCCTCAGAGCTGGGCACAGGGGGGCGGGGCGAGGGGCAGGGGGCCTATTGTCAGTGGTGCCGGGCAGGAGGTCACTAAGATCCGCCCACAGCCCGGCTCTGCTGGTGTGACTCAGAGCTGCAGCCCCAGGAGCTGCTGCCCCAGGAGCTGCTGCGAGGTAAACCCTCTGCTCCAGCCAGTGGGTCCCATTCCTGGAGGCCGGGCATGAAGGGGTGTGGAGGGGCGTGACCGCCACACCGCCCAGGGAAGGGAGGGGAGCAGCAGATCCTGGACCCTGAGCTTACAAGCCCTGGGCGTGGGGGCGGGGGCAGGCCACAGATCCCGAGCCTTCTCACAGAGGAGTTCTTCACTTCCTCCAGTCGGGTAATTTACTTCGGAGCCATTACAACCAGAGGGGACGGGTGGGGGGGAGGGGGCAGGCTTCAGTGCCGACCGGTAAACTTTCCTGCGTGTGAGCCCTGGCGGGTGGGGGTCGGGGACCGCGCTCCTGGGGCGCAGGGCTGGAGGCCTCCCGGTCGCCAAGCCTGGCTGAGCCCCCACTTCTAACTGCTTGCTCACCAGACAGGAAGTAATTGCCGCTATAAACGTTCCCTCCTCTGCGTCAAGCATTCGGGGTAGCCGGCACTTTAAGGAAAAGGGCTTCGTGAAATAAGCCCCAGCTGTGTGGCCCGCCTCGGGCGCCCAGCCGCCTGCCCCCCCAACCCCCCCACCCGGCCCGCCAGGTCCCACGTCGGGACAAAGGAGCCCCTGGCTCAGAACGAGGGGCTCAGGGCTGGGGGGATGGTCAAGACCAAGAAAAGCCGAGCCAGCCCGGGATCTACCTGCCCAGCCTGGGCCCTGCCCCGCCCCCTCGCCCCAGCTGCTGGGCCCCACGTGTGGGGCATAAGTACATGTTCCCAATTAGGAAGGACGCGGAACCCGAGGCTCCCGTGTCGCGCTGTGGAGGAGGGGCGTGGGCACCTGGGACAGCGGGGCAGGTGGGGTGGAGGCCAGCGTCTCCAGGAAGCCCCGGGGCTGTCCCCCAGTCTCCCATGCTGCCAGCGACCTCTGCACCCTGCACCCCTCCCAATGCGGCTGGGCCTGAGCAGAGGCAGTGGCTGCACTGCCACCTGGTGGCCTCCCCTCTCACTACAGTGAGAAGCCGCTCGGCTGATACCCGCCTCCCCACCCCCACCCCCCCAGCCTGGAAACAAGGCAGCGGGGAGGGGACCCCAGTGTCCTAGCCTTAGAGCCACCCCGCATCTCGTAGCAGAGGTCGAGGGCCATATGGATGGGGAAGTAACCCCATGGCCTAGGAGGCCTGCAGTGGGGGACCCCAAGAATGAGGGGCAGGATTCCCTGAGGCCGTGGGGTGGAGACCCCCCCAGGGAGCTCGTGGCTGGAGAAGCCCCTCCCCGTCCCCCCTCTCCTACCAGGGAGGCCACTGGCCACCTTGGCCCTCGCAGGGAGCAGGGAGGTGCTGGGGAGGGAAGGAAGCGAGAGGAAGGAGCCACAGCGCAGAGGCTGCCACCCGGGAGCGGCGAGGGGGCTGTGAAGGGACAGGGAGGCGGTGGACTGGGCTGCACACCTGGGCCTGCCGGGGCCTCCTGCTCCCGAGCCTGGAGCCACACTCACCCAGGCAGAGGCGGAGCCCAGGTGCAGACCGCCCGTGCCAGCGTCCCCCGTGCCCACCCCGCTGGAGAGACAGAGCAGGCACAGGCCAGAGGCAATGCCCTGGGCCCCGGGGGACAGTAAACTGGGAACGCCCAGGCCACGGTGGTCTGCAGGTGCCGCCCTGCTGGCCTGGCCCCGGGCTCCCACCGCTCCGGGGAAGGGGCTGGTCCCGGCACCATCTCCGGGAGCACCCTGCACCCATCCCTCACGGAACCCCACGGGCCTCTCTGCACCCTCAGAAATGTCCCCAGGGCCTGCTCCGAAGCCTTCCTGCCACAGTTTAAGCTCGCCGCTGATTGCTCCGCCGGCGGAATAAAGTCGCCATGCTCGGCACCAGCCTGTTAGGAAACGCCCTTTATGGAATTTTCTGGACTCAACTTGCCCAAATCCTCCCACTTTTCCCCGGGAACTGTGTACTGCAGAGAGGGACTGGACAAAGGCGGGGGTCCAGGCACCCTAGGGAGTCAGCACCCAGCACACCGACACCTCGGTGTTCCTGTCACAAGGCCCCACCAGGAAAGCCACGGGCCCCAGGTCCTCGCTGCCGTCTGCACAGTCCACGGCCCGTGTGCAAGGAGCCCCGGCCGTGCGGTGGGGCCGGCTCCCGGCTCCCGGCTCCCGTGTCCGCTCACGTGCCGGGCATGGAGTACAGCAGGGCCGCCCGGCCCCACTCGGCCTGCGGCACCAGGAACCCCTCCCTGGGAACCGGCTCCACCAGGAACTCCACGCGGCCGTCCTGGCCGGGCCGGGCCTCAGCCACCGCCAGGTCCACGACACGGTACTGGTTGGCAAAAGCCAGGCCCAGGAGTGTGGGCTTCTCCGGCCCCGGGGGCCCCGTGCCGGGAGGGCCGCCACCTGTCCCTGGGCGACAGTGGATCCGGAAGCAGCGGGCGTGGGGCAGAGGGTAGGACCAGTGCAGGGTGCAGCTGAGCCGGAGCCCGGCCGGGGGGCCCGCACCTTCCGGGGCCGCCTGCCGCCAGCCGACCCTGGACACGGAGGTGGCCTGCACCTGGGGCAGAGGGCTCAGCAGGCTGTCGGCGTCCACCACCTGGTGGGAGAGAAGGCACAGCACGCTGGGAAGCCCCGGGGGGGCTCCTGGTGCCGCCCCGCGCGCCCCGCTCTCTGGCATCCCCACCCCGCCTCCCCGAGCCCGAGGAGAGAGGACGGGGGCGCTCCGCTCGGGCGGCGTTCTGCCTGCTGGGCGTTGGGGCAGACGCCTCAGCTGAGCCCCTGGCGAGGACGAGGCGCCCCGGACCCTGACCTGGATCTCTCCGAGGCGACAGACGAAGTCCTCCTCCTCCCGGCTGCCCGGAGCCGGCGAGAAGCTGACGAAGAGGTCCTGCAGGAGGCAGCCGCGCAGGCTCAGCTCGTAGCAGCTGGAGGGCAATGGGACGCGGGTCACGGGCGGTCACGGGCGGTCACGGCCGCCACGGCTCAGGCGCCCCGCTGCTGTCAGAGGCCCGAGCCGCGGGGGGGAGGCAGACCCATCCCGGGTCTGCCGGCCCACCATGGCCAACAACTCCCGCACAGAGACTCTGCAGCCCCTCCCATCCCTCCAGTTCTGGGGTTTCTCAACAGGGGCCCTCTCACACCTCAAGTCCCTACCAGTGTGGGGCCCTCCCCTGTGGGGGACTGGACGGGAAGGAGAGGGACTCACCGCTGGACCCAGCCCCCGCCGAGCTGCTGGCCACAGCGGGCCGCCCACCTGGCCAGCTTGGTGGGGGGCACCCGGAGGGGTCGGGGTCTGTGCCTGGCGCTGGTTTCTGCTGGGAAAGGACACGGGACTTGAGGAGGAGGGGCAGCCGCACCAGGAGTCCCTGAGCGGGACCCGGGGCTGGGCCAGACCCCCGGGGCGCCTGGCGCTCATGGCCTGGCCGACAGGCTGAGGCCGCAGCGGGAGAGCAGTGCGGAGAGGAGGCGAGTATGCAGGCGGGTGCTCAGGACAGGCCCCTCCGCGGTCTCCTGGCCTCTCCCTGACCCCTGGGTGTCCTCCCTCTCAATGCCACGGCCAGCAGGACACTGAGAGCCGACCCCCTGCCCTGGGCTGGGCCACAGCGGGGCCGTCCCCCACAGAGACAGGTGCCGGGCACTGCCCACACCAGCTCCCTGCACCCCCAGCACCCTTCTGGACGCCTCCTCCCCAAAGCTACCCGAGAAGGGAGAGGCCTGGAAGGCAGGCAGGAGCCCGGTTCCCCTCACCATTCAACGCTGAGATGCCACCGACGTGGCAGCTGCTCTCGTCCCCTGTGGTGAGCTCCAGAGCCACCCTGACCTTCGCCATCCCCTCCAGCTTATACACCAGGGACAGGAAGACCTTGGGGGGCACCGGGACCTGCAGGGAGAACAGCCTGGAGAAGGAAGGTCCTGTGATGAGAGGCCCAGCTGAGAGCCAGGCACAGACCCCGATCCCTCCAGATCCCCTTGTGACTGAGAAATCTCTGTTCTGAGGTCCTCGCTCCACGGGACCAGAGAGCAGGCGTGGCCCTGGACTGGGGGGCGTGGCCCGGGCTGGGGGCGTGGCCCGGGCTGGGGGCGTGGCCCGGGCTGGGGGGTGTAGGAACACTTCCGGTTTTGCAAGATGAGGGGTGTGGAGAGGTCGCGCACAGTGCGCAGAGCCCACCCTGTGGACGCTCAGAACCGGGTCAGGTGGTCGAGTGTGTGGGACGTGCTTTTTGCTGCAATAAAACAACCCGAGTTCCGCCCTCTGTCCTCCCCGGCTCCGCCGCCCAGCTGCCCAGCCAGGCGGGTCCAGGGGACGACGGGGGAAGAAGCGGAGGACCCGCGCGTCTCCTCCCGCCCAGGCACCTACCTCACAGCCACGTGCCCCACCTCGGGCGGGATCGTCCCCCGGATGAGCAGGGAGCTGCCCCCGTTCCAGGCGTCGGCCAGGCAGCTGTGCGTCTTCACCCAGCCCCGCCCGGGCCCCTCCAGCCTGTGCTCCCCAAACAGGGGCTGCGGCTCCTGGGCGCCCGGGTGGTACCAGGGCCCCACCGCCTCCTCCTGGAGAGGAAGCAGCATTGGAGGCGGCTGCGGGCACACGGCAGGGTGTGCAGGGAAGAGCGGAGGGAGCCGCCATGGGCCCCTCACAACCGCCCAGGCCCCCCCTCCCTCTCTCAGGCCCAGAGCATGGAGAAAGGGAGCCCCAGGGGGCACAGTCGGCACCCCACTGCCCAGCCACCCAGCGTGGGGACCACACACCTGGCCGTAGCAGACCCTGCGGGTGCCCAGGCCCAGGCAGAAGGAGGTGACGAAGGGCAGGGAGCAGATGCTGTGGGTGGGCAGGTAGCGAGTCAGCAAACTCCAGAACCTGCCGGGAAAGGCGCGGGGCGGCTGCAGTCCGGAGCGGAGGGCGCCCGACGCCCCGAGCTCTCGCCGAACCCCCTGCAGAGTGACTGCAGCCGCCGGCCGCGGACCACGGCGAGTGGGAGGTGCGCACGTGGGGTGCAGCCCCTCCCCCCTGAAGCAGCCAAGGTGGCTGCCGCTTGTCCTGCCTTAACCGGCGCCCGAGAGCCAGGCCGGAGCCGCCTGGAGAGCCCAGCGCAGTCCCCTGAGCCCCCGCTGCCGCCAGCCCACGCTCAGCCCCGGGTCGGGCAGGACTCACTTGTCCTGGTTCTGGAAGAACTCCGTCTTCTCCAAACACTCGTACACCCAGCCGGGCGCGAACAGGGCCGCCGAGAGCCCGTGCTTCCGGATCAGCTCCAGCGACTGGGGAGACAGCGGTCAGGGGACGCTGGGCGCAGGACACACCGGCGTCCAGGTGGGCCCGGCAAGGAGGCGGGGCTGCCCTCCCCCCAGCTCCCTGGCTTTCCAGGTGGGTCCCTGTCGTCCACAGACCAGAAGGGGGCGCCGCGGCGGGGACCAGCAACGGGCAGGGGTGCAGGTGGCGTGCCCACAGCTGCCCATCTCTCCCCGCCCCCATCATGTTATCACACGCACGGCGGGAGGGGAGACTCTCCCGTTAGCGCATTAACGGAGTCACTTAAGCTCGGTTAATGAGTGAGACTGTCGCCGTGGCACCCGGCAAGGGGCAGGCTGGCAACTCCGTTTAAGTCGCAGCAGGCACGGCGGCCTGGTGCCCCGGCCGTCTCTCCTCTCGCTGCCGGAGCCTCTCCAGTTGTTATAGCGGCTCCCAAACAGCAGGGGGCGCCTCCGTCCTCGGCCCCGAGCTGCCCGTGAAGGGAGGCACCTTGACGTGACTCTGCTGTCCCCGAGTCACATGGTGGTTATGATGCCAGCTCAGCGCATCGTCCAACAGGAGGCAGAGGGGACCCTCGGCACAGGGCCTGGGCACCTCTAGGGGACGTACCATCTGACCGTAGAGAGGGGTGGCAGCTAGGACTCTGGGGCCCAGCTTGGCCCCGGGGCAGGTCGCCGATGTTTCCTGGTGCCTCCGTTTCCCACTCTGGGAAGGACAACGGTGCCTGCCTCTCCCTGGAGGGGGGCTGGGATGAACGGCCCACAGCCAGCGAGGCCTCCGGGAGGCCACTGCCCCCCCCCCACCCCAGCCTCCAGGGCCACCGCCCACCTTGTTGGTGTCAAACCGGCCGCCCACGACGTTCCCCCGGGCGAACACGTCCACTCCCACGTAGACGTCGGCCAGGCGCTCCCCGGCCGGGCCCCGCATGCGCACCAGGTGCTCCTCCCCCCAGTTATAGTTGGTGAAGATGCCGTCACAGGAGTCGAAGAACACCCTGTGATGTGGGGAGGGCGGAGGTGAGGGCCCGGGGCTCCACCGTCTCCCCCCGCCCAGCGCCTGCATCCACTCACAGCCACAGGCCGTGGGCTGCCTCCAGACCGGAGCAGGGGCGGCCCATCGCCACGGCCTGCAACCCCCGCACAGCACCGGGCACCAGGCAGCTCTCCCGGCTGAGGCCAGGTGGCCGGGAGGCTCTGCAGTGTGTGCGCCGTGTGCAGCCGTGTGCGCCATGTGCAGCCGTGTGCAGCGTGTGCGCCGTGTGCAGCCATGTGCAGTGTGTGCGCCGTGTGCAGCCATGTGCAGCGTGTGCGCCGTGTGCAGCCATGTGCGCCGTGTGCAGTCGTGTGCAGCTGTGTGCGCCGTGTGCAGCCGTGTGCGCCGTGTACAGCCGTGTGCGCCATGTGCAGCCGTGTGTGCCGTGTGCAGCCATGTGTGCCATGTGCAGCCGTGTGTGCCGTGTGCAGCCGTGTGCAGCGTGTGCAGTTGTGTGCAGCCGTGTGCAGTCATGTGCAGCCATGTGCGCCGTGTGCAGCCATGTGCGCCATGTGCAGCCGTGTGCAGTCATGTGCGCCATGTGCAGTCGTGTGCAGCTGTGTGCGCCGTGTGTAGTCGTGTGCAGCCATGTGCGCCGTGTGCAGCCGTGTGCAGTCATGTGCGCCATGTGCAGTCGTGTGTGCCGTGCTGCCGTCGGGCGGGGGCTCACCTGTTGTGTTCGTTCAGCTCGTCCTGCCAGTGGAGCCGCCCGCTGCCCACCACGCTGTCGTACCAGAGCACCAGGCCCCCCGGGACCTGCTGGTGGAGCTGAGTGGTCAGGTACCGCAGGAAGCGGGGCGTGTTCCCGACAGCGGCCGGCTGCAGAGAGGCGAAGGCAAGACCCTTGTGAGGCCCGGAGGTGTTTGTCACAAGTGCCTGGCGCAGGACAGACTGGACACGGAACCCCACCAAACAGCCAGGGCCCCAGAAGCCCTCAACCCCACAGCCACCGAGGGCGGGTCCAGCCAGACCTCCGCTTTCCCCTCTGAAGCAGGAAGGACGCGGACACAGCGGCCAGGGACGATAAACACCAAGGGAAAGGAGGCTGTCGGGAGAGGAAGCCACACACAGCCCAAGGCACGCAGAGATGGAGGAGGAGGAGGAGGAGGAGGAGGAGGAGTGGGAGGAAGGGAAGGAGGAGGAGGAGGAGGCGGGGGAGGAGGAGGGGAAGGAGGAGGAGGAGGGGGAGGGGAAGGAGGGGGAGGAGGAGGAGGGGGGGAGGAGGAGGAGGAGGAGGAGATGGAGGTGGAGGAGGAGGAGGAGGAGGAGGAGGAGGGGAAGGAGGAGGAGGAGGAGATGGAGGAAGAGGAGGAGGAGGAGGAGATGGAGGAGGAGGGGAAGGAGGAGGGGGAGGAGGGGGAGGGGGTGTCCCCTGGAAGGAGCCAGAGAAGCAAAGCTCAGCCTCACGGGGTGCCTGGACGGGAGCTGGCTCTCCCTGGGAAGCGAGAAGTGGCCCAGCTGCTGTCACGGGGAGCCGGGGAGCCGGCCTGGGTGTGGGCAAGGGGAGGGAGCACACGGCGGAGGGACGGCCCGCTCACACTCAGGGAGTTCTCGATGTTGATCAGCCAGCCGTCGAAGCGCAGAAACTGGGCCAGCAGGACCAGCCGGTCGGCCACCGCCTGGTACGAGCGGTCATCCCCGGCCAGGAAGGCCTCGCACAGCTGCCCCCCTTCTTTCCACTCGGTGATGAAAGTGCCTGCGGGACGGGAGGACGAGGTCAGGCGTGGAACCTCCCCTTCGCACCGACACCTCCCAGCGCACAGGCCCCTGCACCAGCAGCATCGCTGTGAATCAGACACAGGGCGGGGCGGTGTGGGTGTGACCGCCAACGAAGGACCAGATCGGGGAGGCCTCCGAAACACTGCTGCACCCAGGGGTCGGCCGCCACCTGATTTTTGGGGGTTTTTTGTTTGTTTGTTTTGGATTCCTCATCTGAGGATATTTCTCTTCTCCGTTGATTTTTTTTTTTTTTTTTTTTTTTTTTTGAGAGAGAGTGGACGGGAGAGGGAGACACAGAGAGAGAGAAACATCGACGTGAGAGCGACACACCCACCCGACCGGGGCCAAGGATCAAGCCCGCAACCAAGGTACGTGCCCCTGACCAGAACCAAGCCCGGGACCCTCCACCCGTGGCCGACTCTCTCCACTGAGCCAGGCTGGCCAGGGCCCTCCCCCCGCCACCCCCCCCCCCCCCCCCGTTTATCAACAGGACTTCACTGCAGCATGGCCATCCTCCGCCTGCTGTTGTCTGTGGGGGCTACTTACTGTCTCAGCAGCAGCTCAACAGCGAGCCCGCGGCCGCAAAACTAATGATATTCATCTGCTCCCCAGCACGCGCCTGCCTCTACCTGTCCCCCCCCATCCGGACAGCCCGCAGGAACAGCGCTCTCCCCCGGCACAGCCAGCCCTGCCACCGCGGGTCACCGGCGGGCGCAGCCTCAGCTCTCACCCAGCACGCGGACCCCGTGCCTGTGCGCGGTGTTGGTCCAGCCCACCGGGGGGACGGTGACCAGGTGATGGCTGAAGTACACGAAGATGTCGATGTACTGCCAGTGGTAGAAGGTGTAGGGGCTCTGGGCCGCGGATCCCTGAATGAACCTGGGGAGGAGCAGAGCCACGTCGGGGCCCGGGACGCGGGAGAGGACTCGGCGGCCCCCAGGTGAGAGCAACCGCGAGGGACGCCTCTCCTGGGCCCCGTCCGTCGACACCGACCGACCAAAGGCCTGCCGTGCGCCGGGCACCCGCGGACACTGGCCGCGCCGCCGTCCTGAGGGCAAGCTTTCTCAACAGTCCACGTTCCCCCACGTGTGTTCCGTGGAACCCTAACTCCTCTGGGGAGGGCTGTGTGGGGGTGTAGCCTAGGGCTGTCATGGAGGGGAAATGTCCCATGAGGCTGTGCAGCCTTCGCCGTCAGACCCTCGACGCCCGGAGGAGCACAACGGAAGGAAAGAGAGGCAGAAGGATTCGTGCCAAAGCTCCCAGTGTCGGGCGCCCTGTTCTGTGGGAGGACGGTGTCCCCGCAGGGGAGGCACCCGATGTCGTCAGCCACTGCCGCCCCCCTGGGTGGCCAGCTCTGCCCCAAGCCGCCCCACATGGCTGCCAGCGCTGTTTTCTGGACGGTGGAGACCTGTGAGCTGGTGGGGCAGCAGAGGAGCTCCTCCTCCCCCCTCCTCTTTCCCCTCCTCCTCCCACTCCCCCTCCCCCTCCCTCTCCCCCTCCTCTTTCCCCTCCTCCTCCTCCTCCCACTCCCCCTCCCCCTTCTCCCCCTCCTCTTTCCCCTCCTCCTCCTCCTCCTCCCACTCCCTGGCTGGGGGTGGGAGGGGCATGTGCTAACTCAGGCATGCAAGGCCAGGGCCAGGGGGCAGGACGGAGTCAGAGCCCAGGCAGGGAATGAGGAGGCCTCGGGGCCAGGCTCTGAGGAGGGTGCCCTGCGTCTGTGCCCCGGCCAAGCGGCCCGATTCCGGTGCAGGCAGGATGGGGCAGGCTCAGAGCCCACAGAGGCCTGGCTACCCCCGACCCACCCCCGCTTCTTCCACGCACAACACCAAGGCCTGCGATGCTCTCCGCCCTCCCAGCCTGGCCTCTTTCTGCCCCACGGCACCCTCCCCTCCTCCAGCCCGTCCACCAGGCCATCTCCTCGGCATGCCCTCACCTGTCATCCAGGTACCCGCCCATCATGTCATGGCAGAGCAAGGTCCGGGGCCGCCGGCTGCTCAGAGGGGGCTGCCGGCACTGGGCGGGCACCAGGGCCACGTTGAGGCTGTCCTCCGCGCCGGGCGTCCACGCCAAGAGCTCTTCCAGGGACGACAGGTAAAAGCTGACGGGCTTGGTGGTGTCCTTGTCATAGTACCTAACTGGTCAGAGGAGGAAGCGGCGGGAGCGATGGGATTAGTCATGAGAGAACCGGAGGCAGGAAGTGGGTAGCCCAGGCCCGAAGCGTGAACTCAGAGACTCCAGCGAGCTGAGCGCCTCGGGGCGTCTTACCTGGCAAAGGGTCCGGGGCGAAACGGACCACTTCACGAAAGACTGCTTCCTCTTGAGCCTCCTCGGTTCTAAGCAAAGAGGGACTTTTTAAGTTTTTTTCTAAGCAAAAAGGGGAAGAAAAAGAACGTTCAGAGGCGAGTGGACCAGGCCCCATCGAGGCTCGTGGAGGGAGGCGTTCTCTACGTTTTTTAATGCAAACAAACCACGGGAATGTGCATCGGACCAAGTCCAGCAGCCTCATCAGCAACGGGCAGGGCCTCTGCTTGGCCAGACATGCACCCCCCCACACCCCTCTCGCTATAATGAGCACCTTAGCCTCCTATCACCTGGCAGAGACCAAAGAGACACACCTCGCAGGGTTTGCCATAGCCAAGGAGCAGGACAGCTCCGAGAAGTGGGAAGTTTAAGGGTCTAAGAGAGCAGGGGGCCAAGCTTTCTCTACCGTCCACGTTTCCCTAAGTATGTTCCCTGGAACCCCAACTCCCCAGGGGAAGACTGCTAGGGGGTATAACACAGGGTCCTCACGGAGGTTGCTCTGGGGAAAAGAACCCCTTTGCCACATTGAGTCAGAAAACCCCGGTAAACAAACAGCTTTCATTTTTGAAAGTTTTTATTCTTTCCAGAGCAGCAGCCAGAAGCCACTGCACCTGCCCTTCACCGGCCTGGACTTCAGTTGTTGGTTCATTAACGAGCATGTATCATCTGCCAGGTCAGCAAATGGGCCCCAGGAAGGAAGCCCCGGCCCAGGGGGGCATGTCCCTCCCTTCCAGGCCGCTGTGCCTTTGCCCATTCTGGTCCCTTAAACTGGGGAAAGCGACTTCAACTCTGGAGGCTACTTACTGTGCCAGCAGCTCAACAGCGACCAGCGCTCCAAAGCTAAAGACATGGACTCGCTTCGCCGCCCAGGTCTGCTTGGTCCTCCCCTAGCAAAGCTGGACCCTCCTGCTCCCTGCTCCCCGCGCTGAAATCTCCCTCCTCCCTAAAGATCCAAAGTCCCCGCTCAGCCAACACCGCTTCCTGTCCCTCACGGACACCGGCGCACCCGCAACCTGCTTCGGCAGCTGGACCCAGGTGCAGGCGCCTCGCCAGGACCCACGGCCCAGCGGCGCTGGCATCGTCGGCTCACTTCACAGATGGGGACGCGAGGGCGTCCGGAGACCTTGTCCGGCGCCCGCTGCTGCGCGAGGCGTGCAGGACCAGCGGGCGGGAGGCGTGGGGGCCGGAGACCGCTGTCCTGAGCCCGAACCTGCCTGCCCACCGACTGCGGCCCGACTGCCCGGCCTCCGCACCTCCTCCGCGGCCGCCGCTCGCGCCGCTCCGCCGGAATCGCCGGTGCAGGCAAGAGAGGTTCCCGCGGCACCCGGGGCGCCTCCATGACACCGCGCCTGCCACCACCCACAGCCCGCTGCCGGCCAATCGCAGGCCCGGGCCCGCCTCGGCGGCCACCCGCCGGCCAATGGGAACCGTGCGACGCGGCTGTGCTGCTCCAACTGGGTCCCGGGGACCGCGGGCCAGCGCTCTAGGCTGTGCGGCCGCGGGGATGGGACCTTATAACCAGAGGCGATGCGGGGGCGGGGCCTGAGGGGCGTGGCCAGTGCGGCCTAGATTTTATAGTCGGGGGCGGGGCCTGGGCCTAAGGGCGGGGCAAGTGCAGCCTGGACTTTATATTCCGAGGGGGCTGGGGGCGGGGCCTAAGGGGCGGGGCCAGTGCAGCCTGGACTTTATAGTCCGAGGATGGGGGCTGGGGGCGGGGCCTTGGAGGGGCGGGGCCGGCTAGGGGCAGGGCCGCCTGGGGGCGGGGCCAACTGGAGTGGGGCTGTGACCGGGCGCGGAGAGCGGCGGGGCCCGGTTCTGAGCCCCTGAATTCTCTTTGAGCGAATTCTCCTGTCCTCACCGGCCTCCTTCCTCAGAGGAGCGTCCTTCCGGAGGCCACGAAGTCAATCAGCCATCGAGGTGAGATCTGAACTCAGTTCTAATCCCTGTTCACAATTTTCAAAAACGGCGAAATCATGCTTCTCATTTAGGTATACATCCGGGCAAGTGTTCAAGGCTTTATTCTCCTCGTTCGTTAGCTCGGGAGCCAGGCGCGTCACCGCCTGTTCAAAAGACAGTCGTAGAAGAGACCTGTGTGTAGATCAGGAACATTGACATAAATAGGTAACTCGAGGCAGAACTCGATTCTTCCACGGGGCGGGGGGGGGGGGGCGGGGGGGGGGCTGGGGGAGGTCCCGGACCTCTGGACAAGTGAGCTTGCACATTGTGAAAAGATGAGGAGGTGGGTGTCCATGGGACACTGTGCTCCGAGGGCCCCAGCTCGCCGGGCCTGGAGGCACCCAGAGCTGGCATCTCGGGACCGGGGAGGCCAGACTCGGGCTGGGCCCCACAAGAGCCACGCTGGGGCCAGCCCCTCTCCCCTCACCCAGCCCAACGCCTCTCTGTGACAGGCCGGTATCTCCCTGACAGAGATCCACTTTCATCCTGGCCCAGCCTATTGCCTTTTTGCACCTAAGAAAACACCCGTGAGATATCAGGGTCGCTACCCCTCAGGACACAACAAATGGCGCCAGGGCGGAAGCCGCCAGCTCCCTCATTGTCACTGTTACCGAGTTCATGGTCCCGTTAACGACCCTGCGCCCACCTGTGTAAGAGAAGTGTGTGTCCATCATTTCACTCTGTCCAGTCCCAGAGGTCCCCCGCTTTGCTTTCTCCCGCCTCCCTAATCCATCACCAATGGACTCCACGTGACCCACTTCCGGCTCCTCCGTTGATGTGATTTACAAAACAAGGTGAAAAGCTACCTTCTCCGGAGCATTATCCTAATACGTTGAGGTCCTGCTTCCTGGCATTGTCGACAGTTTGGCTCAAATAAACTCACAAAAATTCTTTACGGGTTTGAATGCTTTTTGCGTGAACACGGTCATGTGAATGAGGGGGTGGGATCATGTGAATGTGGGTGCGTGGTCACTCGAAGAGGGGGTGGGGGTCACATGAACTTGGAGAAGGGTCATGTGAGGACAGAGGATGAGATTGAAGGGATGCGGCCAGGAGCCTCCAGAAGCTGAAGAGGCAGGAAGGACCCTCCCTGGACCCCCACCTCCCACCCCGAGGGAGCACAGCCCCCGACACCCTGATTCCAGATTCGGGCCCCAGAACGGGGAGAGCCCCTGTTCCCGTTGGGTTAGCCCGTCTGTAGTCGTCGGAGCAGCAGCCCCAGGAAACAGACCCCTCCTTGCCCCTCCTTTTGGGGCTTTGAGCGGGTTCTGGGAACAGCTGAGCCCTGTGCCCCGGCAGGGGGACCCCTAGACCGCTCCCTGCGGGGCTCACAGGGAGACCCATCCCTGTGTCTGTGCCTCAGCCCTGCCTCCCGCTCCCCGGGGGCTCCTGGGCGGTGGCCGTGCAGTGGGCGCAGCTGGCGGGCTGCTGGGTGGGAAGCGCAGGCCACGTGGCTCAGGTCTCCCCAAATGAACTTGGCCCAGGAGGGGCCTGGCGGCTGAGAGCTGGACCCCGAGGCCCTGCTGGGTGTGAGCCTGCACCTCTGCCCAGCTCTGTGGCCAGCTGGCTGGCTTTCACCCTGGCCCCTCTCCAGGAAGCAGCGGGAGGTGGGAGAGCAGGGAAGCAGGAGCTGCCTGTCCTCAGAGCTCCGCTGGGAGGACCCAGAACCAGGAACAGGAGGGTGGGAGAGGCCCAAACAGACAGAGGGTCAAAGGGGACCACGGGGGAGAGAAGGGGCGAGGAAGGCAGGGGCGGGGGCAGCAGGGGAGAGGAGGTTTTAACACTTGCGGCCTGGATGGGGAAAAGTGTGTGTGTGGGGGGCGGTGTCTGGCAGGAATGGCTTCAAGGAGTGGCCAGTGTGGGTGTGAGAGGGCACATGTGTGGGTGAGTGTGAGCGAGCGAGTGTGTGCACACATGGGCATAGGCGGGGGCAGGGTGGGGGGTGGGGCCCATAGGGACCCAGCTGGCCCGCATCCACCGCCCACGCCGATGGCCTCTTTATTATCCTTGTGGACTTTGAACTTTGAAAGGCCCCAGCGCTTCCATAAACCCCGAGCCGAGCGTGGGGACGATGACTAAGGCTGTGGAGTAGGGGCCTCGGCCAGGCTGCGGGGAGGACCGGCCACTCGGGAGCAGGGACCGTGGTCCCAGGGAGGACAGAGATCGCGAAGACCTGGCAGTTTTCGGGGGGGGGGGGGGGGCGCGGGGGCGTCCAGCTGGCGCAGGTGCTCAGGTGAGCACAGAAGATGCAGGTCATGGTCTGGGCTGCATCGAACCAGGTGTTCGAGCGCTCGCCTGCAGCTGAGCGGTGATCGTGAATCCAACATTTCCTCCTCAGAACTGAAACATCGTCCTTAGAGAGACTTTAAAGGGGCCTCCAGCCCCGGCTGGTTTGGCTCAGTGGATAGAGCGTCGGCCTGTGGACTGGGGCCGGGCCGGGGGGAGGGGGGGTTCCCGGGGGGTCCCGGTGGTTCCCAGGTTCGACTCCGGCCGAGGCCACGTACCTCGGTTGCAGGCTCCTCCTGGGCCCGGGCCCTGGTCGGGCTCATACAGGAGACAACCAATCGATGTGTTTCTCTCACATCGGTGTTTCTCTCTGTCTTTCCCTCTCTCTTCCACTCTCCCTATAAATCAATGGGAAAATATCCTCGGGTGAAGATTAAGAATAATAATAACACAAAAAATAATAATAAATGGCCCTCAGGTCATGCTCCGTCTGGGGGAGTTGACTAGGGCCGCCCTTCTCCCCTCCTCTCAGTAGGCTGGCCTCTGGTCTAGGGGAGCAGGGAGGCCGCCTACACGCCCCCCACCCCCCCACCCCGCCGCCCCAGGACAGGGAAGAGTCGGGCCCCTGCACGGGCCCATTCCTGTCTGCCCAGCAGGCCCCTGTGGCTACTGGTCTCTCTGGGGATCGAGAGGAACCTGGAGACCCCACACCTGCCTGAGCTCACACTGGTCCCCACGGGGCTCCAGACCCCGCTGAGGCCTGGTTGGGCCCCTAGAGCCCGCGACGTGGAGGGTTTCCAGGTAGAGCACGGGACACCAATTAAATTTGAATTCCAGCCGAAACCGGTTTGGCTCAGTGGATAGAGCGTCTGCCTGCGGACTGAAGGGTCCCGGGTTCGATTCCGGTCAAGGGCATGTACCTTGGTTGCGGGCACATCCCCAGTGGGAGGTGTGCAGGAGGCAGCTGATCGATGTTTCTCTCTCATCGATGTTTCTAACTCTCTATCCCTCTCCCTTCCTCTCTGTAAAATATCAATAAAATATATTTTAAAAAAAGAGATGTTTCTCTCTCATCGATGTTTCTAGCTCTCTATCCCTCTCCCTTCCTCTCTGTAAAATATCAATAAAATATATTTTTTAAAAAAAATTTAAATTCCAGATAAACAGCGAACGGGCCTGGGGCACGCTCACACTGAGCAATCACTCGTTTATCTGAAAAGCCAAATGAGCAGGATCCTGAATTGGACAAACCTGGCAGCCCTCCCTGTAAGTCCACACCTCAGCCTCGCTGCAGGCCGCCCTGCCTGCCAAGGGGCTCCCCGGAGCCCAGATGGCGGGGTCCCCGCTGGGTGGGGCCCTGTCCACCCCAGCGCAGGCACCAGGTTGACTCGGGAAAGCTGAGCCTGGAGGCCTCCGCCGTGTCACCAGCCTGGGGTCACGGGTGGCCTCGGATTACCTGCATTGGCTGCCGCGCCTGCCACTCAGCCAGGCCCAGCTGGGGCGTCTGCGCTCCCACCTGCCTGAGCTGCCTTCCCCCGACCTCCCACGATGTCCGGCCGGAGGCTGAAGCAGGTGGAGCGGCCATCACCGTCACCTGCTCCACAGGCGGGGCTGTTGACAGGGGGACAGGTGTGGCAGGAACCGACTGTTCCCAATATCCCTCCGGCCCCCTCCTTTAGGGAGAGAAGCCTCACCATTTCGCAGTAGCTGCCCGCCGGCTGCCCAGCTGGAGACCATGTGCCCAGCAGCCCTGGCAGCTTAGAGGGCCCATTTGAGCAAGTTCTGATGCAGACAAGTACGAAGTGACTGGAGTGGCTGTGGTGGTGCCCGCAAACAGGGGCTGTGCCCGCAAAACAGGGGGCTGTGCCCTCCCCTTTTCCTCCTGCTTCCTGCTGGCCGCCGGGCGGGTGTGCGACGGCGATGGTGGAACTGCAGCAGCCATCGGAGGCGATTAGGCGGGAGCCATTATGGGGAGGACGCAGAGCAACAACGGAGAAGGGGGCGGGGTCCCTGGAAGCACAGACCACAGAGTTGCCCGGGGCCGTGTGTGCCTGGACACCGACGTAAGGGAAAGAAACTCCCGTCCGATGGCACCCGATACGGAGAACCCGCCTCACAACAGTAGCCTGTCATCTTTCCTCGGCAAACCTTACCAGCTTACTCTTGCTGGTGCCTTCCTTCTGCAATGCCTCCCCTTTCCCTTCGCTCAGACCGGCGCCTTGGGGCAGCTGGGCAAGAGCAAAGGTGCTTCGAAGACTTCTGAGCTATTGCTTCCTTTGATAGGATTCCGCCTCAGCCTCAGCAGAGGCTGACTGAGTGAACGAAGGCTGGGCCGGCCCCGGGCTCCGGCACACTCACCTTTACACCCACTTCAGGCTGTGCCCAGGCACCTGCCCCACATCCTGCACAATGACTACCTCCCCGACCGGCCTGGGCACCTCCACCTGTGAGCACAGACTCGCTCCACCATGATGCACGGCAAACTGCCACGCTACACGGCAAACTACCACACTACATGGCAAACTACCACACTACATGGCAAACTACCACGATGTATGGCAAACTGTCATGATACATGGCAAACTACCACGCTGCATGGCAAACTACCACACTACATGGCAAACTACCACGATGTATGGCAAACTGTCATGATACATGGCAAACTACCACGCTGCATGCCAAACTACCACGCTACATGGCAAACTGTCATGCTACATGCCAAACTACCACGCTACACGGCAAACTGTCATGCTACATGGCAAACTACCATGCTACACGGCAAACTATCATGATGCACGGCAAACTACCATGCTACACAGCAAACTACCACGCTACACGGCAAACTACCACGCTGCCCGGCAAACTACCACGCTACATGACAAACTACCACGCTGCCCGGCAAACTACCACGCTACATGGCAAAGCGGGATGCCTGCACTCGCCGGGTCCCTGTCTTAATGCTTTAACTGCACAAACATTTTGTTCCCTTTCACCTTCTAATGAGTGAGAGCCCTGCAGACAGTTAGTGTCTCTTTAACGCCCTCCCTCTTGGTTTCCTTGCCCACTCCCCACCCTCAGCGACCCCTCAGGGTCCCCCCAGTACCGGCAGCTTGGCCCGCGTCCTTCCCGATGGGTTAACATTACTGTATGTGCTTGTACGTACCCGAAGCTACCTAACATCGTCCGTGTTTTAAACCACGGTATCATGCCCTACACAAATATATTCTTACTGATTTCAGAGAGGAAGAGCGATAGAAACATCAAGGATGAGAGAGAATCACTGATTGGCTGCCTCCTGCACGCCCCCCACGGGGGATCGAGCCTGCAACCTCCTGGTTCAGAGGTCGGCGCTCCACCACTGAGCCCGGAGCGGGCCGGCTGCTGCTGCTGCTGTGCCTGTGACCTGCAGAGCCCAGAGGCCTCAGCGGGCCAGGTGTCCCCAGTTCGCCCGCAGCTGGGAGGTGGCCGTAAACAAGCACTTCCTCCTGGAACCCAGGCGTCCTCCACAGCCAGGCCTTACCCGGCCTCGGGTCAGCCCGCCCCTGGGACACGGGCCAGGGCCGCCCGCGGGAGGCCTCTCAGGTTTCAGCTTCCTGTTTGGTTCTCGGCCGTTCAGACTCCCCCCCTTTCTTCCTGGGCCGACCCTGCGGACCCCTGCGGTCCTGGACGGTGTCCGTTCCCCTGGGGTGGCCGCGGCCTCCGACTCAGCTTTTCCTCTCCCGCTGGGGCCCTTGAACGCCCTGTGGTTTGTTCGTGCCTCTTCCTTTCTCTCTTTCTTTCTCTCTCTCTCCCTCTTTCTCTCTTCCTTTCTTCCTTCCTCTCTCTCTCTCTCTCTCTCTCTCTCTCTCTTCCTCCCTTCCTTCCTTCCTTTCTCTCTCTCTTCCTTCCTTCCTTTCTCTCTCTCTCTCTTCCTTCCTTCCTTTCTCTCTCTCTCTCTTTCTTCCTTCCTTCCTTTCTCTCTCTCTCTTCCTTCCTTCCTTTCTCTCTCTCTCTCTTCCTTCCTTCCTTTCTCTCTCTCTCTCTTCCTTCCTTCCTTCCTTTCTCTCTCTCTCTCTTCCTTCCTTCCTTTCTCTCTCTCTCTTCCTTCCTTCCTTCCTTTCTCTCTCTCTTCCTTCCTTCCTTCCTTTCTCTCTCTTCCTTCCTTCCTTCCTTTCTCTCTCTCTTCCTTCCTTCCTTTTCTCTCTCTCTCTTCCTTCCTTCCTTCCTTTCTCTCTCTCTTCCTTCCTTCCTTCCTTCCTTCCTTTCTCTCTCTCTCTCTTCCTTCCTTCCTTTCTCTCTCTCTCTTCCTTCCTTCTTTCCTTTCTCTCTCTCTCTCTCTTCCTTCCTTCCTTCCTTTCTCTCTCTCTCTCTTCCTTCCTTCCTTTCTCTCTCTCTTCCTTCCTTCTTTCCTTTCTCTCTCTCTCTCTTCCTTCCTTCTTTCCTTTCTCTCTCTCTCTCTCTTCCTTCCTTCCTTCCTTTCTCTCTCTCTCTCTTCCTTCCTTCCTTTCTCTCTCTCTCTCTTCCTTCCTTCCTTTCTCTCTCTCTCTTCCTTCCTTCTTTCCTTTCTCTCTCTCTCTCTTCCTTCCTTCTTTCCTTTCTCTCTCTCTCTCTCTTCCTTCCTTCCTTCCTTTCTCTCTCTCTCTCTTCCTTCCTTCCTTTCTCTCTCTCTCTCTTCCTTCCTTCCTTTCTCTCTCTCTCTTCCTTCCTTCCTTCCTTCCTTCCTTCCTTCCTTCCTTCCTTCCTTCCTTCCTTCCTTCCTTCTCTCTGTTTCTGGACACCTTTGGCTGGAGGACTGTCTATTTTGTCCGTCTTTCCAAAACACCACCTGAGCTTGCCTCCATCTTCTCATGTGTCCCGTGTCCGTCTTCTCCGCACCCGCTGCCTTTGGGTTTGTGCTGTTCCTCTTCGGGTTTCAGACGCGGCCCAACGGCCGGCTGACGTCTAAGCCTCTTGTTTTGCCGTGAGGGGCTGCGGGGGACACTGCCCTCTGAGGGTGACCCACGGTGCCCCCGGGTTTGGCTCAGCGGCACCTGGTTCCCCTAACGCCCGAGGACATGGTGGTGATGGCTGTCAGTCCCTCCCCGGCCCCTCCAAGCAGCCCTCCCTGGCCGGCGGGGTGCACCCGCTTCTCTGTCCGCGCCCCGTATTGTGTGTCTCGTTCACACGCCTCCCCCCGCCCCGCAGTCGTGAGCACATGGACTCCTCCGTCCCCTGTCCTGGTTCGGGAAGTGGGCCTTGGGCCTTTCCCCTTGGGAGGCACGGCGCCCGAGCTCACGTGGTTTACAATGTCAGGGTCACGCTTTGCTTTTAGGGTGTGGACCCGGCTCCTTCTGCGCGTTCCGGAGAGATCCTCCTGTTGCTGTGAGGACGGTGTTTGGGTCTTTCACAGCCCATATTTCCCTACAAATACCGGGTACCGTGTACTCACCGAACAGCCTGAGCCTAGGAGTGCGTTTGGCGGAGAGCTAGTGGCTAGTTTACAAGACCGTTCCGGTCTCTGTTTCCTCCCGGACGTAAGGCGTGCGTTTGAAACACAACAAGTGTTCACGGCCTCGGTGTTCCAGCGGATGGACGTCAAGTTCGTCCTCATGTTTACTTCCTCTTCTCTTCTGCTTCACCTTCCAGTCCGCCGACTTCCCCTGCCGCCCTGTGCACGCCGCTGAGCCCCGGCTCCCCGTCCCCGCGGGCCCCTCACCGCTGTGACCGTGTGCAGCTCGGCCTCGCTTCTCAGTCTTGTGTTTATCGCTTCGGATGCGGCAGGCGGGGGGTCTTCATGTTCGATTGTGATGTCTCCGCTGAGCTCCCCCACGTGCGGGGCACGAAATCCTTGCTTGCTGGCGTTTTAGGAAGCGGGATCGCAGACCCAGCGGGCAGCCAGCGTGGCGGCTGCCTCCCCGGAGCAGCGGCAGCATTTTCTCCATCGTCAGGAGGGGGGTTTCCCAGTTACCTGGAGCCCAGGCCTCTGGCCCCACGCGTGCAGCTCTCTCCGGGGGGAGCCCCTGCCCTCGCCGGGCCGCCGGCTGCACGGAAAAGGGGGCCCTGCCCACTCTGCCTCTAATGGTGTCCCTTGGAGCACAGAATTTTACACTTTATTTTTTTTAAATATATTTTATTGATATTTTACAGAGAGGAAGGGAGAGGGATAGAGAGTTAGAAACATCGATGAGAGAGAAACATCGATCAGCTGCCTCCTGCACACCTCCTACTGGGGATGTGCCCACAACCAAGGTACATGCCCTTGACCGGAATCGAACCCGGGACCCTTCAGTCCGCAGGCCGACGCTCTATCCACTGAGCCAAACCGGTTTCGGCGAATTTTACACTTTTTAAAAAATATTTTTTTTATTGATTTCAGAAAGCAAAGAAGAGAAACATCGAGGATGAGAGAGAATCATGGATCGGCTGCCTCCTGCACGCCCCCTACTGGGGATGGAGCCCACAACCAAGGTACATGCCCTTGACTGGAATCGAACCTGGGACCCTTCAGTCCACAGGCCGATGCTCTATCGACTGAGCCAAACCGGTTAGGGCAGAATTTTATATTTTTTTAAAAAATATTTTTTTTATTGATTTCAGAGAGCAAAGAAGAGAGAGAAACATCGAGGATGAGAGAGAATCATGGATCGGCTGCCTCCTGCACGCCCCCCACTGGGGATGGAGCCCACAACCCGGTGCCCCGACCAGGAATCGAACCCTGACCGCTTGGTCCGTAGGCCGATGCGCAGCCCCTGAGCCGCGCCGGCCGGGCCAGAGTTTGACGTGTTGATGATGTCCGGTGTAGCTGCTTTTCCTCTGTGACGGGGGCCTGTGGAGCCATATCCGGGGCAGAGCTGAGTGCGGGGCAGGCGAGGCCACTCCGGGCCCCAGGCCGCCCGCCCGCTGTGCAGGGCCCTCCGTCCGCGGCTGCGCCTCTGGAGCGCCGCCCTTGGCACCGGCGCTGGGTGATCTCACCGCCAGGCGGTTCCAGCATGCTCGCTCAGTCCCCTGTGGAGGAAGTTACCGCGACACGCCCTCGCCCCTCTCTGACCCCTGACCCCTGACCCCTGACCCCAGCCTAAGCCGAGCCCAGAGCAATGGGACTGGCTCTGGGGGCGATGCTTCCGGAGCTCCCCGCTTTCCCAGACCCCAACAGGGAGAGACCAGGCGAGCCTGCGGGGCTGTTTCTTCTGCAACGGCTTTCTGGTTGGTGTCGGGCCCACAGCCGGAGAGGGCTGCCGGGTGGTTGGTTAAAAGGATGCCGCCTCGCCCTGGCCGGCGTGGTTCAGTGGGTAGAGCGTCGGCCCGTGTACCGGAGGGTCTTGGGTTCAATTCCTGGCCCTAGTTGGGGTGCATGCCGAAGGCAACCAATCAACGTGTCTCCTTCACATCAATGTCCTTCTCTCTCTCTCTCTCTCTCTCTCTCTCTCTCTCTCTCTCTCTCTCTCTCCCCTTCCTCCCCCTCTCCACTGTCTCCGTGGGAAAGAGTGTCCTCAGGTGAGATCGACAGCAGCCCAACAAGGGCCTGCCTCGTGTCAGGGAGAGGCTCAGGCAGGAGCTGACTCCGGGGCGCAGAGGGGCTCCGGGCTCTTTGGAGCAGACACGCCCAGCCCAGCTCGGGGGGGGGGGGGGCGGGGGGGGAAGGCAGGGGCCGCCCATCCTCTCGATGAGTTTCACCTGCTCACCCAGGACGCGGTGCCCGGGGAGTGAGAGCCATGGGCCTGTGCGGGCAGCACCGGGGCCTGGCTCGGGTCCTCTCCCGGACCACGCGGCTTCCCGGCCTCCCGAGGGCCCCCCTCCCCGCTGTGGGAAGGCCTCCGCTCGGCCTGGAAGAGGGCGCAGCCACCCCCACGCGGGGTTTGCACCTTCAGGAGCCGCTGGGTGCCCTGGGCCTCTCCTCCCAGCTCCCGGGAGCCCCAGCCGGGGACACAGAAGCCCCCGGAGAGGTAGGTGGGGGCCCGAGGCCGGCGGAGCGGGGAGGGACCTGCCCCTGGGGCGGGGGGGGGGGGCGGTAACTCTGACGCATCTGGCTCAGGGTGGCTGGGCAGAAAGGAGCTGGCTGGTCTCAGAGGCCGAGGGAGGCGAGATGGTTCTGAAGGCGCGACTGGAAGAGGGGAGGGCGGCCGAGCCGGAAGAAGGGGCGTCCGGGTCTGCTCCGTCCACACGGAGAAGCGGGAGACAGGGGTGGGGGTGGGGTGCTGAGGGGTCACCTGTTGCTGTTCCTTTATAACTACGTTACTGAGATCGATCACATAGCACACAACTCACGCCCTTAACGTGTGCAACTCGGTGGCTTTTAGTGGATTCACAGCGACACAGCCGCCACCACATGCGTCTGAGGGTGCTGAGGCCACTCCCAGAGGAACCGGGGACTCCCCGCAGTCCCTCCCCTCCCCCTTCCCCACCCAGGAAGCCGCTGACCCCCTCCCCCCCAGTCTCTGCGTTTGCCTGCGGTGGGCACTTCCCCTCAACGGGGCCGGCAGCGCGGGGGCCTTTAGTGCGCGGCGCCTTCTACCCACTCGGTCTCGGCGGGCGTCAGGTCTCGGCAGGGTCCGCCCCCCTCCTGCCCGTTGCTCAGCGCTGGTGTTGCTGCAGAGAGCGCATTTGTCTGTCCCTCAGCTGACAGGACGTCTGGGTTATTTCCACATTTTTAAAAATAATAAACCTCCTCTTACTTCCTTTTTTAAAATATGTTTTTATTGATTTCTGAGAGGGAGAGAGAGAGAGAGAAACATCAATGATGAGAGAGAATCACTGATTGGCTGCCTCCTGCTCGCCGCCCCCGCCCCCCGACTGGGGATCAAGCCCTCAACCCGGGCATGTGCCCTTGACCGGAATCGAACCTGGGACCCTTCGGTCCACAGGCCGACGCTCAATCCACTGAGCCACCCCGGCCAGGGCTCCACGTGTTTGTTTATTATGAACATCGCTGCGTGCACGTGCTGGGCGGACGGGTTTTATTTCTCGGGGGTCTGCACCTCGCCGTGGCCTTCCTGCAGCACCTGGGGCTCCCTGGCCGGCACTCGGCGGCTGTGCCCCCTGGACACCCCGCCAGCAGCGTGCGGGAGCCCCATGTCTCCTCGTCCTCGCCAGCACTGCCTCTGGATCAGGGCCGTCCTGTGGGTTGTGAACCGGTGTCTCCTGTGGTTTTGACCTGCGTTTCCCCGGCGACTGACGATGCGAGCGCCTCTGCGTGTGCTTATTGGTCCTTTGGCCCTCCTTCCTTTGAAGCGTGTTTTGAGACCCATTGTCCCTGGTTCGCGGGGTTGTCTGAGGCACCGAAGTGGTTCATGTCGGCGAGCGGCAATCCTTCCTCAGGTCCAGGATCTGCAAACGTTTTCTCCTCCTCGGAGTTGCCCTTTCGCTGTCTTTTTTTTTTTTTTTTTTTTTAAATATATTTTATTGATATTTTTACAGAGAGGAAGGGAGAGGGATAGAGAGCTAGAAACATCGATGAGAGAGAAACATCAATCAGCTGCCTCCTGCACACCCCCCACTGGGGATGTGCCCGGAACCAATGTACGTGCCCCTGACCGGAATCGAACCCGGGACCCTTCAGTCCGCAGGCCGACGCTCTATCCACTGAGCCACACCGGTTTCGGCTCCTTTCGCTGTCTTAATGGGGTCCCTTGAGGCTCAGAATTGCAGATGCTGATGGTGCCCCACGTACCTGTTTTCCTTCTGTGACTCCTGCCCGTGGTGCCGTATCTAGGAAACCGTGGCCCACGCCAAGGCTATGATCGTTCACATGGCGTGTTTCCCCTACACATTTTATAGTTTCCGCTCTTGCGTGTAGGCCTTCGACCCAGTTCAGTTTACATTTTGTGTGTGGTGTGAGGTAGGGGTCCAACTTCCCTTTTGCACACGCAGGCGTCTTATTTTCATCGTTTTCTGCAGCTTCCTGGGTGTTTTTTTTGTGTTTTTTTTTTCCATGAGCTGGGCAAGCAGGCATCATTTTATCCCAGTTCCTACGCCCCAGGGGAGCCAGCCCGCGCCCTGCGGTGAGGTTCCCATGGTAAGCCCCTCAGAAAACTAAACACGCGGACGGACACACACACTCTGATCCCACAGGACGGGGCGTGCCCTCCTCCCGCCGCTCCCTGGCTGCGTCCGGGACGTCCTCACGGGGCCGTTCGCGCCTTCGGCTGAGTCACCGCCTTGTAAGGCCCTCGGCTCAGGCCCTGATGTTTGTGCTGCGCCTGAGTTTGCAGGTCGTTTCCAGGGACGGTGCCCGCCCCTTCCCGGCGGGGCGGCCAGGAGGAAGGGGCCCACGAAGCGAAGCTGCTCGGGGCGGGAGGCAGAGGGCGCGGGTGACTCGTGAAGGCTGGCACCCACGTCACCCTGCGGTTCAAACCCGGAAAAGTCCCCTGGTGGGCCAGTCCCCTGTGGTGTGTGTGGTCACGCCACGGCGCCCGGCAAAGAGGAGCGGGGGATACTCGGAGAAGGAGGGAGCGGGAAGGGGGTGGGAGATGCGGCTGCGAGGAGGGGTGTGGGGAGCTCAGAGGGAGGGACATCAAAGGGGCGCTGGGCCCGGACACGTGGCTCAGGGGCTGAGCGTCGACCTGTGAACCAGGAGGTCACGGTTCCATTCCCCGTCAGGGCATATGCTGGGGTCGCAGGCTCCATCCCCAGTGTGGGGCGTGCAGGAGGCAGCCGGTCCATGATTCTCTCTCATTGTTGATGTTTCTTTCTTTTTTTTTTTTTTTAATATATTTTATTGATTTTTTACAGAGAGGAAGAGAGAGGAATAGAGAGTTAGAAACATCGATGAGAGAGAAACATCGATCAGCTGCCTCCTGCACACCCCCCACTGGGGTTGTGCCCGCAACCAAGGTACATGCCCCTGACCGGAATCGAACCCGGGACCCTTGAGTCTGCAGGCTGACGCTCTATCCACTGAGCCAAACCGGTCAGGGCTCATCACTGATGTTTCTATCTCTCGCTCCCTCTCCCTTCCTCTCTGAAATTAATAAAAAGTATTTTTGTAAAAAGGGGGGCAATGGGTGGGCCCCGGAGCAAACACGGCCTCCTCTCCCGAGCGGGCGTGTTCGGTGTTGGGTCAGGGGTCCACGCTCCGTGGGACTGTCCCAGGAGGGAGGGCTCACGGTGGGCACCTGGGTGACGCTGACCCGTCCTCTCAGCCCCCCTTTGGGAGTGATGCCCGGCCCAGCTCCCAGCGCGTGGAGAGGGAGCCTCTGCCCCATGGCCTCACTGCGGGGGGCGGGGGGAGGAGGGGGACGGGACCTGCTCTTTGTCTGCAGGAAGCCGGATGGCAGTGTCTGCCCGGGTCTGGCCCCAGCCCAAGGCTGAGCGCCCACACAGCTCCCCCAGGACCCGGCGAAGGAAGGACAGCCGCCGTTGGCCAGCATGCGGCCCAGAAGGAGCGGGCGGCCTCGGAGCTGCCCGCCGGCAGCCGGGTCAGGCCCTGGCTGAGCACCCGGCTGGCAAGCACCAAGGAGAAGCAACATCGGCTCTCGGCCACTTGGCGGCAAGGGGCTGTGGGCTGTGGGGGTGTGGGGGGCGGGGGGCGAGCCTGTGGTGCCAGTGAGGTGATGTGTCCCCCCGGAGAGATAAGCCCAGTCCTCGCCCCGTGCGTGTGCGTGTGACTCCTCTGGAGCTGCGGGCTTTGCGGATATCATGGGCTGGAGGGTTCGAGAGGAGGCCGTCCTGGACCTGGCTGGGCCCCACGTGCAGGGACCAGTGTCCGTGAGGGAGCGGGGAGGGAGGTGTAAGAGACCCGGGAAGAAGGCTGTGTGCAGACAGACAGGGCGGAGACGGCAGTGACGGAACCTGGAAGGGCAGGGAGGACCCCCCACAGACCTGCCCACACCGTAACTTTGGACTCTTGGACTCCAGGACCGGGGAGAACTGTCTCTGTTGTTGGAAGCCATCAGGCTCCTGCCATGGCAATCCAGGAACCAGATGCAGGGGTCCCAGTCCCACCTGCATCCCACAGGCTGCGTCCCCTGAGGCAAGAGGCGGTTCGGGACCCAGCCAGTGCCCACTGGGCTCCCACGTCCCCAGGCACCCACCCGAGGGCCCCAGGCCTCCCACAGGCGGTGGGGGGCTCAGGGGGGACGATGGGAGGTTCAGTGACCACACGAAGGAGGCCGCGCTGCTGAAACACACGATGCCAAGTTTAATGTTTTCTGAAAGAGCGTCGGGGCAGCGGGAAGCGGCGGCAGGCACCCTGCCCGGGGGCACCCTGCCCGGGGGCACCCTGCTCAGGGGCACCCTGCCCGGGGGCACCCTGCTCGGGGCACGCCGTGGAGGCACGGAGTCGGGCGTCTGACCAGCAGAACTCCTTCAGGGGGGACGCGTGGGCCCCGGATGGTGAAGGGAAGACTCCCGGGGGGGGCTGAGGGCCGGCAGGTCGGAGTGGCCGGCCCCGGGCATTCACGGAGCGGGGACGGCTGCCTGGCCACAGTCGGCCGCAGGCCAGAGCACCGATCCAGGCAGCAGCCCCACAGCCACCCAGAGGGCGTCTGACCCCAGTGGGTGGGACATGCCTTTCCCCCGGGAAGCCCCGAGACAGGCAGGGGCCTGAGCCCTCCCAGCTCCTCCTGCTCCGACCTGAGACGGGGAGCGGGTTTCGTAGGGAAGTGTCTCACCGCCAGGGCTGCTGCCGATCAGAGGCCTGCTGCGCCTGGCAGCGTGTCTGCGAGGAGGGTCAGAAGGGGACCCCCGGACGGGCATGGGGGCGCCCGGGGCTGGAGGGCTGGGGGAGTGGAGCAGGGCCGGGCCAGGCTGCGCCGCTCTGCGTTGGGGGTCCTGAGCTCTGCTCCTCAGAGAAACATCTGTGGGTCCGGGGCCCATGGGTGACAGCGAGCAAGCTGCATCCCCAGCACAGAGCCCACGGCCAGGGCTGGGCTGTCCCTCTGCGAAGCTGACATTTGCTTCCCCAGCCCGGCCCCCCTCGCTGTGGTGGCTCAGAAAGACCCCTGAACCCTGGGGCAGGGCCACTGGGATGTCCCCGGGAGGCGGCTGCGTGGCCTAACGAATTGAGCCGGTTGCGGCCCCCTTTCTTCTCCTGTTGAAAGGCGTCTCCCGCAACCTCGAGAGAACAGGGGCCCCCCGGGGGCGGCAGGGCTGTGGGAAGGCAGCCGCCACCCTCCTCTCCCTGTGGCTCCTGGGCTCGCCTCGGCTCAGCTTTCAAAATTTGCATGATTATTCGGAGCTACAGGAGGAGGGAGGACTGGGGGTCACTTAAGGATACGTCCACAGCGGGGGGCGCTGGCCAGTCTCACACGCGCCTGCCCTGTGATTTTACCTCCGGAGACAGCAAGGCCTGGGCCCCCACGGTTGTTTGCCTACCCTCCCCCCCCCCCCCCCCCCGTTTCCCGTGCAGGGCCTCGTGTCGAACGCCAAAGCGGGGGGACGTGGGGACCCGGTGACCCAGAGCGGGCAGGAGCTGACGGAGGGAGGCAGGCGGCCTGGTGCTGGGCCGCGGGGGGGTCGGCGCGGGGCGGGAGCGGGGAGCCGCGGGGCGGCGCTAGGGCTCGGCCGCGGCCTTGACCAGGTAGCCGGTGAAGGTGATGTAGGTGTCGAACTCGTCGCTGAAGATGGCGTTCTCGCGCTCGCCCTTGAAGAGGCGCACCCACACCTCGTCCTGCTCGCGCAGCGCCAGCATCAGGCTCTGGCTCTGCATGATGCTGCGGTCGCTGACCTGCGCGTACAGGATCACCACCTCCTCCGCGTTGCGCATGACGTGCAGGTACGTCTCCTTCTGGTTCCACGTGTGCACGTTGAGGCTGAAGAAGTAGACGCCCGGCACGTAGCAGTAGAACCTGCCCGTGAACATGTTGAAGTGGCCGTACAGGTTCACGAACTCCGTGTCGAAGATGACCGTCTGGTAGTAGTCGTTGCTGTGCAGCGGCTTCTTCCTGCCCACCGAGAAGGCCGCGTAGTGGCTCTTGCACCGGTCGCCCGGGGCACCCATGGAGCCCTTCTGCCCCTTGGGGCCCGCGTGGCCGCGGACGCCCGCGGCGCCCGGTTTGCCGTATTTCCCCTGCAGGCCCCGGTAGCCCCGGTCGCCCTTCTCCCCTGAAAGCGACAGAAAGACACGTGGTGTCAGGCAGAGCCCAGGGCGGGGCTGTGTCCACCCAGAGGCCGCCTCGGGGTCCCTGCTGGGAAGCCCCCCACAACGGGAAGGAGCGCATGGGTTTGCCCCAAGGCAGAGGCGCCGCGTCCAGGGGGCGCAGGGCCCGGCCCAGCCTCGCGTCTTCCCGGCACCAATTTGCAGGGTGAGCCGCTGGGTGCAGCCCCCGGGCACGCAGATGGCTGGATGGAGGGCGGGGGAGCTCCAAGCCCCAAAACAGGGACCCCCGAGGCCCAGCGTGTGAACGCGGGTGGGGCAGTCCCGTCCCTCCTCTGGGAAAGGGGCCAGGAGCCCCCCCAAAACGGCACCTCCTCTCCTCCCCCAGGACAGCCGCCTGCGCTCCGTGCCCCGAGGGAGCCCTCCTGGCCCCGCACCCCCGTCTGGAAAGAGCAGCCCCCGCCCCCGGGGGACAGCCCCTTCGCCCAGCTCTGCAGCCCCCGACCTTTCAGGATGGTGATGTTGATCTGTGGCACCGGGACAGTGGGGTACAGGGGGGCGCCGGGGTCGCAGCAGCGATAGCACCGGGAGGCCGGGGGCTCCTCGCCCTGCCGGGGGCTGTACCTGCCATGCTTGTCTTCGGCCCTGAGGGAGGAAGGACACCACAGGTCACAGTGACAGCCATGAGCCGTGGGGGCCGGAACCCCTCCTCTGCCAGGGCCCGGCGTCCCTCACTAGCCCCCTCGCTCACACGGACACGCGGGGCCCCGTCAGCCTTCCCTCAGCACAGACCCACGGGGCCTGCAGTGAGATTTGGGGGAGAGCCCCCTGCCCTCTGTGGACAGCAGTTAATAGTGATGGACCCTGACCGGTGTTGCTCAGTGGTTAGAGCGTTGGCCTGCGGACGGAAGGGTCCCAGGTTCCATTCCGGTCAGGGGCACGTGCCTTGGTTGCAGGCTCGATCCCTGGCCCTGGTCAGGGTGCATGGCAGAGGTCCTCAAACTTTTTAAACAGGGGGCCAGTTCGCTGTCCCTCAGACAGTTGGAGGGCCGGACTATAGTTTAAAAAAAACTATGAACAAATTCCTATGCGCACTGCGGGCCCGGGACGCGTCGGCTGCTAAGCAGGACAGGCAGCGGCACCCGGCGGGCCGGATCCATGTCCTCGGCGGGCCGCGTGTGGCCCGCGGGCCGTCGTTTGAGGACGCCTGGTGCCTGGGGGAGGCAACCAATTGATGTGTCTCTCTCACATCCATATTTCTCTCTCCCTGTCTCTCCCCCTCTCCCTTCCACTCTCTCTAAAAACCAATGAGAAAGTATCCTCGGGTGAGGATGAACAGAAAAAAATAGCGATAGAAACAGTAATGACAAAAGCAGCGATCATCGGAGGCTTTGCAGGAGGGAGGCTGCTGGGAGGACCAGGCCTTGGGGCGCCCGTGACGATGCCGGGACGGGCCGTCCCCTTCATGCATCTGTGCTTCTAGAAGATGCTCTAGCGTCTAAGCCGACTCACTGTGAGTGAGAGGGTCCGGCTAGATCCTCGGGGTCCCATTGAGCCACCGGAGCTGGAGATGCGGGAGTACAGCCTGACATTGGAAGACCTGGCTCCTGGCTGAGTGGATGGTGACGGCCCCGTGCTGCCACCGTGTGGCGATGTGAGGCACTGCACTCTCATTTCCGCACCCAGGCTCTGGGGACGGGACAGGACCCTCCTGGAGGTGACGTGGTCCCTCTCGGTGGCCAGCTCCTTACGTACCCCCACTCCTGCCTCCACACCCCAGAATACCCAGGAAACTGGAAGAGAGGCCCTGAGCTCAGCCACCCACGACTCTTGCCAGGACTCTCCATCCAGAGACTCAACAAGCCCCCAAGGGATGTGTGTGAAGCTGGTGGCCGTCCCTAGAACCGCTTCTTCCCACACCCCCTTCCTAGCATCATCGGTCACCCCGGAGGCAACGCTCACCTCATTCTAGACCAGGGTGGGGAACGTCGGGCCCGGGGACCCTCTAAGGCAGGCGTCCTCAAACTCCGGCCCGCGGGCCACATGCAGCCCGCCGAGGACATGGATCCGGCCCGCCGGGTGCCGCTGCCTGTCCTGCTTAGCAGCCGACGCGTCCCGGGCCCGCAGTGCGCATAGGAATTTGTTCATAGTTTTTTTTAAAAACTATAGTCCGGCTCTCCAACGGTCTGAGGGACAGGGAACTGGCCCCCTATTTAAAAAGTTTGAGGACCCCTGCTCTAAGGTCCCGAGAAAGTACTGGGTCTGGCCCTGCCAAGGCGTTAGGGGTGAGTTAATGAAATGTTTGACTGAATATAACGGGCTAATCTTTAAGTGGATAATTCTGTATGGCCCACAAATGATGTTATCAATATCCAAATGGCCCTTGGCAGGAAAAAGGTCCCCCCTCCCTACCGTTCTAAATACTTCTCTGGCCTCGCCACTACCTTCCCAGGGTCACCGAGGTCTCAGGAGTCGGCCACCCCCCCCCCCAGGTGCCCTCAGAACTGGGGCCCTGGCCCTCCTCATCTCTGGTGGACCATCACCTTGTAACGTCTCCCCTAGAATTCCGCCCCCACCCCACCCCCACCCCCACCCCCAGGCCAGTTCACCTCAATCTCTTTCTAGGACTCAGTCAAACCTAAATCTCTCCATGACTCCCTGTAGGGGAAGTTCAGGGCAGACCCTTCCCCACCAGACTCACCTCTCCTCCCAACCTCGCCCTCCAGCCCCCAGCTCTCTGCCCCAAACCCAGTGCCGCTGAGCCCTGCCTTCGCACGCACCGTCCTAGCTGCGGGCTGGCTGCCCCTGCTCCTGCACCCGGAGGCTCCCTCCCTCCCTCCCAGGCACAGCCACCCCTCAGCTGAGTCTCCCCAGGACCCCACCCTGGCACTGTGAGCCCCAGGCTCTGCACTGGTCATGCATGTCTGCCCCCCACACCCTGAGAGTCCCCGGAGGCCAGGGACTGTGCCCTGGGTGCGTCTGCCCCGGTGCCTAGGAGATGGCCACTCAGTCAATGTTTGTGGGATGAAAAGCAGGGAGGAGGAGGAGGGTGGGGGAGGGTCTCCTTTGCCCAACCCCCCCCCCCCCCGAAGTCCCACTGTTCTCTGAAGAAGCTGAAGCCAGGGCTCAAATTCGTGAACACACCAGAGCCGGCTGTCACCTGGGTGTCAGGACGGCCCGTTGACAATGACAGTTTCCTGAGAAACCCTGCACATTCCGTGCATTCCTGCAGCACACCCCAAAGAGCCTGCCGCCTGCGTCACTGAAGGTCAAGTGCGGGAACAAGGCCATTGGGAAGTTTCTTAACTTCTCCGGGAAAGCCACCGCTTCTGTTTCCGCGTCAGCGATCCTCCCCCATCCTCCCCCATCCTCCCCCATCCTCCCCCCTCCTCTCCCATCCTCCCCCATCCTCCCCCAGCCTCCCCCAGCCTCCCCCAGCCTCCCCCAGCCTCAGCTTAACCCGGTGGCCAGGGTCGCGGGGACCGGCTCTGGTCCGGCATCGTCCAGCGCCCACTCCCTCGGACCCAGCAGACCAAAGGGCGAAGGAGGACGAGAGACCCGAGGCCGGGTTGGGGTTGGCTGTGCTCCTTAGTAAAAGCTGAGGCTGCAACACCCCCACCCCCCGCGCAGGGCCGCATCCGTCTGGGGGTGCAATGAGGCTGGTCCCTGCTCTCAGCTCCAGATGAGCTGCGGGTCACTGAGAGGAGAAATGGCTCCTCTGTCCTCCAGGCCACCTTCCCCGAGGGCGGCTCCTCAGCCTCCTAAGCTCCTTCGCATCAAGAGGGGAACAGGCCCCTGGGGGGGGACCCCAGGCTCAGGCCCGGCCAACCAGAGCTCCTACACCCTCACCCGCACCCGCACCCTCACCCGCACCCTCACCCTCACCCTCACCATCACCCGCACCCTCACCCGCACCCTCACCCTCACCCTCACCCTCACCCTCACCCGCACCCTCACCCTCACCCTCACCCGCACCCGCACCTGTACCCTCACCCTCACCCGCACCCTCACCCTCACCCGCACCCTCACCCTCACCCTCACCCTCACCCTCACCTGCACCCTCACCTCTCTGCATGGTCATGGTCCAGCAGCGGCTCCTCAGGCCCCTCCTGCTCCTGCTGTTCCTCTTGGCCGGGTGGCACGCGGCCCAGCACCGGGCCCCAGGCAAAGGCCAGCAGCAGGCAGCACGCCACCATGCGTCCGGGTCCACGGGGGCCCATGGTCCCGCAGCGCCCTGCCGGGGAGACACACCGGAAGGATGCGGTTGGCGGTTCTGCAGAGAAGCAGCCACGGGGCAAGTGTTCCCTGACCCAGGACACTCAGCAGTGTCCACAGCTCCAGCTGGGAGGACGGCCACACACACGCTGTCTCCCACACACACTGTCACACACACACACTGTCTCCCACACACACTGTCACACACACACACTGTCTCCCACACACACTGTCACACACACACACTGTCACACACACACACTGTCACACACACACTGTCTCCCACACACACGCTGTCTCCCACACACACTGTCACACACACACGCTGTCACACACACTGTTACACACACTGTTTCATACATACACACGCTGTCTCCCACACACACTGTCACACACACTGTCACACACGCTGTCTCATACACACGCTGTCTCCCACATATACCCTGTCTCCCACACACACTGTCACACACAAGCTGTTTCCCACACACACACCCTATCTCACTCATACACACTGTCACACACGCTGTCTCATACATACACACGCTGCTCCCACACACTGTCACACACAAGCTGTTTCCCACACACACACTATCTCACTCATACACACTGTCACACACGCTGTCTCATACATACACACGCTGCTCCCACACACTGTCACACACAAGCTGTTTCCCACACACACACTATCTCACTCATACACACTGTCACACACGCTGTCTCATACATACACACGCTGCTCCCACACACTGTCACACACAAGCTGTTTCCCACACACACACTATCTCACTCATACACACTGTCACACATGCTGTCTCATACACACACACACTGTCTCACACACACACTGTCACACACGCTGTCTCATACACACTATCTCACTTACACACACTGTCACACATGCCGTCTCCCCCACACACACTATCTCACACTGTCACACACGCTGTCTCACACACACATACACACACACACACACAGTCTCACATTCACACAGCCAACACACACGTGCTCACACAGTCACACATGCAACACACACATGCACAACCCTCAGTTTTCACTCACACACATAAGCACACTCTCACAGACTCACAAGCACACACTTATATGTTCACACACGTGCACACACTTGACACACCTCGGTCTACTTCTACATGCACACTCACACCCTGTTACAGTCGCACACACTCAGCACACTCACACTCAACACACTGACACTCACACTCAGCACACTCACACTCACACTCACACTCAGCACACTCACACTCAGCACACTGACACACTCAGCACACTGACACTCACACTCAGCCCACTCACACACTCAGCACACACACACTCAGCACACTCACACTCAGCACACTCACACTCACACTCACACTCAGCACACTCACACTCAGCACACTCACACTCAGCACACTCACACTCACACTCAGCACACTCACACTCACACTCAGCACACTCACACTCAGCACACTCACACTCACACTCAGCACACTCACACTCACACTCACACTCAGCACACTCACACTCAGCACACTCACACTCACACTCAGCACACTCACACTCACACTCACACTCAGCACACTCACACTCACACTCAGCACACTGACACACTCAGCACACTGACACTCACACTCAGCCCACTCACACACTCAGCACACTCACACACTCAGCACACTCACACTCACACTCAGCACACTCACACTCACACTCACACTCAGCACACTCACTCAGCACACTCACACTCAGCACACTCACACTCACACTCACACTCAGCACACTCACACTCACTCAGCACATTCACACTCACACTCAGCACACTCACACTCAGCACACTCACACACTCAGCACACTCACACTCACACTCAGCACACTCACACTCAGCACTCTCACACTCACACTCAGCACACTCACACTCACACACACACTCAGCACACTCACACTCACACACTCACACTCACACTCACACTCAGCACACTCACAAGTCCTCCCACGTGCCCTCCCAGAATCCATGTTCACACAGCTCACCCCTGGGAGCTCCCAGCTGCCCGAGCCCACAAGCCGCCCAGGAAGGGCCCTGCAGCCGCTGGGCCCGCGGAGGGACATTTATCGGCCCAATGAGCCCGATGCGCAAACCCCACCCAGGGAGGAACGGGGTCACTGCTGTGCCTCTGCCTCAGCCTGCACCCCGAACCACGTGAGCAGGAGGTGGCTGCACGTCGCTCTGTGGCCACCAGGGGGCGCCACCAGCAAGCGTCCTGGAGCATCTAATTGGGAGAGGGGCTCCGGCCCAGGCCCCGCCCGACGCCCGCAAGTGGGCGGCTGTCTCCATGGAGGCCAACCCCGCGTCTCTGGCTCCCGTTCTCCGGGGGCTCTCGGCAAAGCGCGGCCAGCCCTTCCAGGAAGAGCTGTCCCCTGGGGTCCCCAGTGAGCCCACGAAGGGGTGGTGCTCGGCCTCACAATAGGCACAGCCCCCACGGGGCTCGGTCAGGGTGTCTCCCGCTGCCTGTGCGCAGCACCCATCTGGGCTCACAGCTTAACTCCGAGGACCTGTGGCCCGAGTGCCGCCGACTCGGCCGCCCAGCGAGGAAGCGGCCGTGGGAACAGGAGCCGGCCACCTCAGGGTGGGACCAGCGGGGAGCGGGGGGTGGCGGGGAGACAAGCTCCCTGCGTCCAAGCTTTTCTTCTTCCTCTGACTTTGGGGGAACACTGAGGCGGTTTCTTATGTCGGTGCCTGTCTGCCCCGGGGAAGGTGCTGTCACTCGCCCGAGCCTCGGGCTCCTCACCCCCACAGCACGGAGGCCTGGTGGGGTCCAGGGCGTGACCCCGGCACTGGGCCGGCCTGTGGGAGGGGGCCTCTGGAGAGACCCCGTACCAAGCCAAGGGGGCCTGGGGGAGGCACAGAGCCTGGGACAGAAAAGGCAGATGTGACAAGGCTCAGATCCAGAAAGGCCGCCCCCAGGAACCCCCTTCTCCCCGCCACCCACACCTCCGCAGGACCCCCCCCCACCGATGGGCGTCCGCCGGGCCCCCACCTCCAAGTCCCCTACCAGCCAAGCATCAGGCCCAGAAACCTTCCCATGACCCAGACGGCTTGGCCCAGCCCCCCGCCCCCGAATCCTGGCACCCTCCTTCCACTGCCAAAGACAGTGTAATTTATAAAGTGCACATTCAAATCCCGCTGTCCAGCCCAGCTGATTGGCTCAGTGGTTGAGCGTTGACCTCTATGAACCAGGAGGTCACGGTTCGATTCCCGGTTAGGACACGTGCCCGGGTTTCGGGCTCAATCCCTAGTAGTGGGCAGTGATTCTCTGTCATCACTGACGTTTCTATCTCTCCTCCTTTCCTCTCTGAAATCAATAAAAATATATTTTAAGAGCCGAAACTGGTTTGGCTCAGTGGATAGAGCGTCAGCCTGCGGACTGAAGGGTCCCGGGTTCAACTCCGGTCAGGGGCATGTACCTTGGTTGCGGGCACATCCCCAGTGGGAGGTGTGCAGGAGGCAGCTGATTGATGTTTCTCTCTCATCGATGTTTCTAGCTCTCTATCCCTCTCCCTTCCTCTCTGTAAAAAAATCAATAAAATACATTTAAAAATATATTTAAGAAAGAAAGAGAGACAAAGATGAGCCGGTTAGCCTAAGATCACCTGATTTTTAAGCGCCGGGGGAAGGGGTCTGGACGCCCTCCTGACCCATCAGAATCTTACCTGCCCTCAAGCCCTGACTCGGTGCCTCCTGTCCCTCCTGACGCCTCCCCCACGGCCGCTGGCAGAGTCCTGCCCTCCTCCTCCTCCTCACGTCTGCTCTGCCGTCTGTCGCCTCACGTCTGTCTCTCGCCCTCTCAGCTGCGCTTCTGCTCGGCCTGCGGCTGACTGCGCACGGACCTCTCCGGCCGGGGCCTCCCCGTGTTCCTCGGGACCAGCCTGACCTGACTGCTATCAAACAGGCGTCCGTCCAGTTGAATTCTCCGCATCTCCCTGTCTCCGTATTTCCTGTGCTCCCTGTCGCCTTAATAATCACTTTTTTTTCCCCCTTATAAATGCCAAGCTTGCATCCCTTGAAAGGAAAGAGGTTTTCCTTTCTTTAAACTTGTGTTTTGTTGGGGTGGGGGGGGGGCGGGGCAGGCAGGCGGGCGGGGCGGGGAGGAAATCCAAAATCATTCATTTTTGGAGCGGCAGGAAAACAGCAGAAGCTCCTCTGTCCCGGGCTCCTCAGCCCTCTTTGTTGGGGGGAACGTCCTAGGCGAGTGGGAGGTTGAGCAGCATCTCTGGATTCCACCCCTAGGGGCCCTCGGCACCCCACCCCCAGCTGGGACACCCAAAACACGCCCCCCTTGTTCACCACGTGTCCCCGGGGGCAAACCCCCGCCCCACTGAGAATCAGGGCTCCACCATCGGTTCCTTCCTTCCTTCCTTCCTTCCTTCCTTCCTTCCTTCCTTCCTAATATGTTTTTATTGCTTGTCAGATAGAGAGGAAGGGAGAGAGATAGAAACATCAATGAGAGAGACACACTGATTGGCTGCCTCCTGCCTGCACGCCCTCTCCCGGGGATCGAGCCCGCAACCCAGGCCTGTGCGCTGCTCAGGACCCGAACCTGGACCTCTTTGGTCCCCGGGGCGATGCTCCGCCACACCAGCTGGCCGGGCATCTTTCTGTGCCCCGAGCGGAGGAGGTGGGGCCAGCTGCGGTTGGCTCGGGGTGTCGGCGTCGGTGGGAGTGTGTGACAGCCCAGCAGAGAGTCGGGGCGCCGGGCGGACGGTGAGGGCATCAGGGGCTCCGCTCTGGAAGCCTCCCTCCTCCAGAAACATCTTCAGAACCGTCGCGCCGCGGGGTCCGCATGGCACCGCCTCTGTTCCCTTAGTCACGGGCGGCCCGACCTGGAACCAGTCGGCTGTTGACCCCCCCCCAAGGGACAGGCCTGCCCCCCGGGAAGGTGGCTCCCAGAATGTGCCGGCTCGGCGGGGCAGGGCGGGGCGGGGCGGGGCGGGGAAGCGGCTCCCGGGAGACTGGCCCCGCGTGGCTTCAGCATCTGGGGTCACGCCCAGCATGACTCAGTTCTGGCCTCGCCTCCCCCGAACCCTGGGAAGAAGTCCATTTGCCAGGTTCCAGGGCACCCCAGGAACGCCCTTTCCTTCCGCCTCGCCCCTCGGACGGACCCGCAGCTCCTCCCCCTTCTCCGTGGCCCCCAGCTCAGGGGCCCCCGAGGAGGAACAACCCCCCCCAGCAGGAGGGCGGGCGGAGGGGGGCCAGCCGCAGGGTCTAGAGGAGGCGGGAGACTGCAGTCACCTCCTCCTCGTTCACAATCTACCTTCTCAGTCCTTCGTGGGCCTGGGTGCACCCCCTTTTTTTTTTCATCCTCACCCAGGGGTGTTTTCCCACTGATGTTTAGGGCGAGTGGGAGAGCGGGAGAGACAGAGAGAAACATCGATGGGAGAGAAACCCATCGACGGGTTGCCTCCTGCACGCGCCCCGACCAGGGCCCAACCCCAGGAGGAGCCTGAAACCGAGGGACGTGCCCTTGACCGGAATCGAACCCGGGACCCTTTGGTCTGCAGGCCGACGCTCTATCCACTGGGCCACACCGGCCAGGGCTGGGTGCACCCTTTGAGGAGGTGATGCTCACGGTCCCGACCGAGCTTTCTTCTGGTTAAAACCGCCCGGCTCCTTTGGCCCCGCCCACCTCCGTGTTGTCACCCCGAGACTGACAGTCACCTCCCCTTTCGGGGGTGGGGGGTGCTCAGCACCACATGTTGGAACCACACCCAGCCCAGCGCCTGGGACAGAATGTTTGGTGAACATGGCACTCCCACTTCCTCAGCCACGGGCGCCAGCTGCTCCGGGTCAGCAGGGACCTCGGGGTCAGCAGGGACCTCGGGGTCAGCAGGGACCTGGGATCAGCAGGGACCTCGGGATCAGCAGGGACCTGGGATCAGCAGGGACCTCGGGATCAGCAGGGACCTCGGGATCAGCAGGGACCTCGGGATCAGCAGGGACCTGGGATCAGCAGGGACCTCGGGATCAGCAGGGACCTCGGGATCAGCAGGGACCTCGGGATCAGCAGGGACCTGGGATCAGCAGGGACCTCGGGATCAGCAGGGACCTCGGGATCAGCAGGGACCTGGGATCAGCAGGGACCTCGGGATCAGCAGGGACCTGGGATCAGCAGGGACCTCGGGATCAGCAGGGACCTGGGATCAGCAGGGACCTCGGGGTCAGCAGGGACCTCGGGATCAGCAGGGACCTCGGGGTCAGCCGTCTAGCAAAGGAGCCAGCTGACCGCGTAGCGAGAGCCCCAGCAGGAAGGCCGCGGGCGCGGTGTGCTGAGTGCGGCCTGCACAGCCCTGGGGAAGGGCCGGGGGACAGGGGTCTACCACAGACTCCCAGGGATCGCGGTCTCAAAGGGGGACAGGCGGGCCGAGGACAGCGCCAGGCAGGCGGCACGCGTGGAATGGAAATGGCGAGTGGGTGGCATCGAGGCCGGTGCTGCCCGACGCGGGTGCTGTTTCATGGCAAGTGAATGACATGGAAACAGAATTCAAAGTTCAGTTCCGGGGTCATGCTAGCCACGTCCCAAGCTCTCGGGAGCCACCACGTCGGGCGGGCGGGCGGCGCGGCAGAGAGCGCCCCTGAGCGGTGTTCTGGCGCAGTGCAGCCGGCGGGGCGGGAAGGAGGCCTCAAAACAAGAGCAGCTGGAAATGTGGAGTCACGTAGACTCCTGCCTGTCCTGCACCCCAATCGCATCAGCCACCAGCCCCCTCTGACATCCCTGAGGGTCTCTCACGTCCCCCCACTGCCCCCATCCGAGGCTTTCCGGGAGGCCTGGCTGTGCCCCAGACCTCAATCCAGCCAAGACCAGTGTCTCTGCCTGGCTCTGAGAGGGCCTGGACATCGCCCCAAATTCTACCTGCATCTCCCAAGGACGCTTGTCCGCTGGGACCCCCACCCACACCTCGTGTCTTCTGGGTCAGGAGCAGTTCAGCTCAGCATCCCTCCCATCAGCCTCGTGTGCACAGGCCTCGCCGCCCACAGCTGCCCCCGCCCCTGCCCCTCGCTGCCGTGACCTCCGCCGAATCCTCTGCCGACACCGGCGCCCCGAGCTCTCGGGGTGCTGCAGGAGGTCTCCTGGATTCAGGCCCCGGGGTGCCCGGGAGGGAGAAGGCGTCGTGTTGGGGTGTCCCTCTGGCCCCGATGACCATGGGGGTTTTCTCTCCAGAAGCCGGTCCTCACACGCGCCGTCCACTGACCACACTCGGGCCCCGGCAGGAGGGGGCAGGGAGACGTCAGCTCGTGGACGATGGGGTCCCTACCTCCCACGCCCATCTCGTAGCTCATTGTCCCTCCTGGGCCCGGCAGCCCCAGCGGGTCCCGGACCCTCTCCCGTGCCCCCCAGTCATGTAGAGGAAGCGGAGGTGGGAGGGTGGGAGGGTGGGGGCGTGGGGGCTCAGGTCACCGGGAGGTGAGCGGTGCTTTCCGGAGAGACGGGGTTTCCCCACACACTGAACCTCCCTTTCCAAGAAGCGGCTCTCGGGGCTCGGGGGAGCGTTCGCTTCTGAGGGCTGTTTGTTTTCCCCGGACCCGGGCCAGGGGTGAGCCGGGCTTTCTGGGATAAGGAGAGACTGGGAGCGGCTCCGCTGGGAACAAAACAGCGAAGGAAAGAGGGGCCACGACCCCCGACCCCCGACCCCCGACCCCCGCACCCTAAATCATCTCCATCCTCTCCTGGGGCGACTCCCGGCCAGGAACGGCTCACCTGGGGCAGAGAGCGGACGCAGCCGACTTTACCGCCCAGGCCCTGCCCCTGGGGGCCGCGGGGGCTGCCAGCTCAGGCCTCCGGGGGCACCTGCCAGCCCGGCCCAGCACCCCCCTCCCGGCCCAGCACCCCACTCCCGGCCCAGCACCCCCCTCCCGGCCCAGCACCCCCCTCCCGGCCCAGCACCCCCCTCCCGGCCCAGCGCAAACAAAGGTTTCCTTGACGGCCCTGTCCTCAGCTGACCTCGCGGCTGTGGTCTGGGCGGTGCTGGCCGCTGCTTGGAGAGCCCGGGGAGAGGAGCCGGGGAGACAGGAGCCGGGAGGACAGGAGCCGGGGGGACAGGAGCCGGGGGGACAGGAGCTGGGGGGACAGGAGCCGGGGGGATAGGAGCCGGGGGACAGGAGCTGGGGGGACAGGAGCCGGGGGGATAGGAGCCGGGGGACAGGAGCTGGGGGGACAGGAGCCGGGGGGATAGGAGCCGGGGGACAGGAGCTGGGGGGACAGGAGCCGGGGGGACAGGAGCCGGGGGACAGGAGCCGGGGGGACAGGAGCCGGGGGGATAGGAGCCGGGGGACAGGAGCTGGGGGGACAGGAGCCGGGGGGATAGGAGCCGGGGGACAGGAGCTGGGGGGACAGGAGCCGGGGGGACAGGAGCCGGGGGACAGGAGCCGGGGGGACAGGAGCCGGGGGACAGGAGCCGGGGGGACAGGAGCCGGGGGGACAGGAGCCGGGGGGATAGGAGCCGGGGGACAGGAGCCGGGGGGACAGGAGCCGGGGGGATAGGAGCCGGGGGACAGGAGCCGGGGGAGAGGAGCCGGGGGACAGGAGCCGGGGGGACAGGAGCCGGGGGACAGGAGCCGGGGGGACAGGAGCCGGGGGACAGGAGCCGGGGGGACAGGAGCCGGGGGACAGGAGCCGGGGGGAGAGGAGCCGGGGGACAGGAGCCGGGGGGATAGGAGCCGGGGGACAGGAGCCGGGGGACAGGAGCTGGGGGGACAGGAGCCGGGGGGACAGGAGCCGGGGGACAGGAGCCGGGGGGATAGGAGCCGGGGGGACAGGAGCCGGGGGACAGGAGCTGGGGGGACAGGAGCCGGGGGGACAGGAGCCGGGGGGACAGGAGCCGGGGGACAGGAGCCGGGGGGATAGGAGCCGGGGGACAGGAGCCGGGGGGACAGGAGCTGGGGGGATAGGAGCCGGGGGACAGGAGCCGGAGGGACAGGAGCCGGGGGACAGGAGCCGGGGGGAGAGGAGCCGGGGGACAGGAGCCGGGGGGATAGGAGCCGGGGGACAGGAGCCGGGGGACAGGAGCTGGGGGGACAGGAGCCGGGGGGACAGGAGCCGGGGGGACAGGAGCCGGGGGGATAGGAGCCGGGGGGACAGGAGCCGGGGGACAGGAGCCGGGGGGACAGGAGCCGGGGGGACAGGAGCCGGGGGGACAGGAGCCGGGGGACAGGAGCCGGGGGGACAGGAGCCGGGGGACAGGAGCCGGGGGGACAGGAGCCGGGGGGACAGGAGCCGGGGGACAGGAGCCGGGGGGATAGGAGCCGGGGGGATAGGAGCCGGGGGGACAGGAGCCGGGGGGACAGGAGCCGGGGGACAGGAGCCGGGGGGACAGGAGCCGGGGGACAGGAGCCGGGCGCACAGGAGCCGGGGGGGACAGGAGCCGGGGGGGACAGGAGCCGGGGGGACAGGAGCCGGGGGGATAGGAGCCGGGAGAGAGGAGCCGGGGGGACAGGAGCCGGGGGGACAGGAGCCGGGAGAGAGGAGCCGGGGGGACAGGAGCCGGGGGGACAGGAGCCGGGGGGACAGGAGCCGGGGAGACAGGAGCTGGTGCTGCGTCCTGAGCCGCCTGCAGGTGGCTGGCCCCGGTGCCGCCCCGCAGCCCACACCCTCGGGAGCCTGCCTCGAGCCCCACGGGGAGGAAGGACCGGGTCTGTGCCCGCGCCCACCACCCCATCCTCCCACGGCAGTGCGACCGTCTTTGCGTTTCTGGGGCCTGGACATCACCTTCGCGCTTTACAGCCGCCTCAAGGGAGCCCGGCAGAGACAGCCCTGAGCCATGCCCGCCGGCTGCCGGGCAAGACGAGGATTGAGCTCAGCACCCAGTCAGCCCCCGGCCCGGCCCGGCCCCGCTGCTCCGGCTGACAGCGCGACGTCCCTCCCGCCCAGCCGTCCCGCCTCCATCGGCCGCGGGCGCGGAGTGGCTGCCAGCGATGGCCACGGCCCCTCCTGCCCAGCACCGCCCTCGCCCCCTTAGAGACGTGGCTCTCCCGCTGTGCCCCAGGCCCTCGGCGCCTCCCCGCAAACACCCGTTGCCTGTCACTTCCCACGCGGTGGCGGTGGCGGTGGTCCCCACCCGGCCTGGTCTGTGCTCTCCAAACAGTAGCACAAGCCCCGGCTGCTCCCTTAGTCAAAACAAACAAACAAACAAAGACGGAGCACAGAGTGGACGCCAGTGTGGGGGTGGGGGGGGCGGGGTTCGCTCTGCAGAAAGTTCTGCTGGCAGCTCTGGGCCGGAACCAGGTCCCCGACCACCTTCTGAACATCTCCCGGCCCCGTTGTAGACCCCGGCCCCGTTGTAGACCCCGGCCCCCAGCGCCCACCGCACCTGCTGCCCCTGCGGCTTTCAGACGGTGGAAGACGGTGCCAACGGCACGGGGCCCAGGCCAGAGATCGGGGAGCCATGCAGACCCGGCCTCTCGTGCCCCCGCCACCTCTGACCCGTCCCCATGCTCCAGAAGGTCTCCGTCCTCTCCCCGCTCGGCCTCTGTCGCCACCTCTCTCAGCTCTTCGCCGCCTCCCCACCTCGAGTCTCTGACCACTCACCAGGGGCAGCGTCACAGCTGCAGAGCTGCACCCGCCCTCGGCTTCCAAGGAGTCACGTGGAAATAAAGGGCCCGTCTAACTCCCAGCTCCCGCCTCACCTCTGGCCCTGCCGGCCCCCCGGCACCTGTGTCCCTCGCTCGGGCCACCTGGAGCCACTCGAAGTCCCCACACCAGTCTCAGGTCCTCCCCCTCCCCACCCCCGGTGTCTCTTCCTCCCCCGCCTCCTCCATCAAGGCGCTCCTCAGACTCCAGCCCAATGCCACCTCCTCCGGGAAGGCCTCCAGTACAGGCTGTCTGTGAACGTGGCTTCCTCGCCCAGCCCCTCGGACCGGGTGCTCCTCGAACCGTCATCCCAGGGGACTAGGGAGCCCACCCATTTGGCTGCGGCCTCCCTCAGGGCCGGGTGGCTGAACGGGTGGGGAGGGGGGTGGGGGCGAGTGACGCAGGGCACAGGACTAAGTGTCCAGGGACACGGAATCCTGGTGCGGCCACCTGGCCGACTTTTCTTCAAACACGCCCCCTCTGCTCTCAGAAAAACGGGTGCTTCACCAAGAGCACAGCCCACGCCCCCGTGAGCCACGGCCACCAACCCCCGTCTCCCGATGAACAGGCTAATTACACCATGTCCCCGGCTGGTGCGGCATGGCGGGGCGCGGGGGGTAGCTGCGAACCAGGACACGCACCTCAATAAACAAGTAAATGATGCCGGGAGGGGGCCCACCCTCCCCGCAGCCCCCTCGGCGGCCTCTGCAGACAGATGGCTGTTTAGGGACCCGGAGAGGCAGTCACACGTGGCGATGAGTGAAAGCACGGGCTGCAGACACACATGCGCGCACATACATACACACACATGCACACACGTACACACATACATGCACACATACATGCATACACAGGACCCGGAGGCCACCCACCTGGCTGCTGGCAGCCGGCACCTCTGGGCGCTGCAGTCGGATGTGCCGTGGGCTCCTCCCGGGCCTGGGCCCTGCACCAGGCACAGCTTTTCCCCATTAAGTCCCCGCTGTTTTCCGCTCGGAGAAGCGACAAACAGGCCCCACCCCGGGGCTTGCAGGCTCCGGGGAATTCGCCTCCAGGCTCAGAACAGCAGGATGGAGGAGGAGCTCCGGGTCCCCAGGCAAATTCGGGGCGCGAGCGGGCCGCGTGGGCACCGTCTCTCCCGAGTGTTTGGCGAGGGGGTGCCAGGCAGGGGGCGGGCTCCGGGGCAGCAGACGCCCTGGGGCTGTGGACACGGGTCGGGCCGGACGGACACTAACCGGACCCGAGGGGGGTGGCAGCAGCGGCACCTGCTCCTGCGGAGCTGCCCGCGGCCACGGGACGGCGCCACGGGCCCGGCCCTGCGCCCACCGTCAGGGGCCGGCAGCCCCGGAGCCACGATTCAGCCGACAAGGGGCTGAGGTGGGGCTCGGGGCTGCGTTTTCACACGCAGTGTCGCCCACTTCGGTTTCTCCCGTGAGCCCCTCACCCCAGGCCCCACAGTGGGGAGGGGCGGGGGCTCAGGTGAGCCCCAGGGATGTCTGACCCTTCACCCTGAGGGGTTCCGGAAGGATGGAGGTAGGGCCGGCTCATCCCACCGCCTACGGTCCCCAGCGCCCGCGGCCGGGCGTCCAGCGGCGGAGACTGCGTGGCTCCACCTGGAACAGCAGCTGCACGTTCGGCGCCGAGGAGCCCGCCACCCGCCGGGCCCTTGCCTTCGTTCATTCATTCATTCATTCATTCAGCAGATGGCGGAGTGCCTGCCCTCTGCCGGGCCGCGTGCAGGGTGGACAGAAGCCCGCGTTGGCAGAGGGAGGAGGACAGGCAGACCGGGTCCTGTGAGGCCGCGACGGTTCCGTCCAGCCCCCAGCATCCTCCGGTGGCCAGAGCCCATTGCAGCGGGGCCTGGGATTGACCTGGGGACCCCTCACAGGGGACGGGAGCAGGAGACGACAGAGCTGGAGCGGACAGTTGGGGGCGGGCATCGGCCTCTAGCCCACGCCCCCAACTGCCCAGCCTGGCCCGGCCCCCCCACAGGTGCCATTCCCAGTCTCCTCACCCCGTCTCATAACTGTACCTCCAGAGGGAGGGGAGTCCCGATGTCTGAAGCCCCAGGAGCCCCACAGAAACCCCCCCGGCCCCCGATCCACCCACTCTCCCCAGCACCCACTTGTCCCTTCCCAGGGGGCACGGCCTGAGTGTTGGCAAGCACCTCCCAGGCCCCACCCCGAAGACCAGCCCCGGAGCCCCAGGGTCGGGGGTTCCCAGGAGAGGCCCTTCCTTCCCGGTGCCCAGGGCAGAGGGCGGCAAGCCCATGGCCACACTGCGGGCGGGGGTGCCCCCCGAGGGAAAGGGTCGGGCATTACCAATGGCAGCAGCCACCGGGGACCTGGATTTCCTGATGCCCCTCCCCCCCTGACCCACCCCCCCACCCCTGCCCCGCCCCGCCCCGCCCTGCCGGCTGCCTCATTGCCCTGCCCCTGCCCGCAGCCTCCTGTGCGGCTTCATCTCAAGGAAAATTCCTGCAGGAGCCAGGGAGCCAGGGAGCCAGGGAGCCAGGGAGCCAGGGAGCCAGGGAGCCACGGAGCCAGGGAGCCAGGGAGCCAGGGAGCCAGGGAGCCAAGGAGCCAGGGAGCCAGGGAGCCAGGGAGCCAGGGAGCCAGGGAGCCAGGGAGCCAGGGAGCCAGGGAGCCAAGGAGCCAGGGAGCCAGGGAGCCAGGGAGCCAGGGAGCCAAGGAGCCAGGGAGCCAGGGAGCCAGGGAGCCAGGGAGCCAGGGAGCCAGGGAGCCAAGGAGCCAGGGAGCCAGGGAGCCAGGGAGCCAGCGTCGGTCAGACACCAGGGCAGCCTGGCCCGCGGCCGTCCCTGCAGCCTCCTGGACGGGCAGATGCCCAGGCGGCTGTGCCAGTCCCGTGCCCAGCGGAGGAGGGCTGGCTCAGGGGCCTCCAGGGCCGGCGAGGCGCACCCATGGGGGGCAGTGGGGGCCTCCCGTAGCCCTGCCCACACTGACCCCCTCGGAGCCCAGCTCTGGGAAGCGAGCGTGGTGCCTGCCCCGGATGCTGAGGGCCACTCGCGCCTCCCATTTCACGGGCATCTCTCCGTTGGACCCGGAGATACAGATGTCCCCAAAGGGGCCATGAGCCCCCGCTGCTGTGACAGCCTGAGCCTGTCCCGGGAGGCCAGGGGGTGAGTGTCAGAGGTCACAGAGGCTTGGCCGTGGCCTCGGGGAGAGGGGAACCCCAATGTGCCCGGCCTCGGTGACTGTGGTTCCGGTGTGCAGACTGGCCCTGCCAGGCCAGGGACCCGGCACGGACCCGGGCAGGCTCCTGAGGGTCCCGAACCCTGGCCTTATGGGACCAGCTCCTGGGGCTGCTCCACCACGCCCCCTCCTCCCCCCGCCCCCTGCCGTACAGGCTGTGACGGGTCCTGGCAGAGACTTCTGGCGCTGCCTGAGGCTGGGAGGTGCCCAAGATCTTGTCCAGGGAGCTGCCTGGTCTCACTTGACCTTAAGAGAAGGCAGAGGTCACCCGGCCAATGTGGCTCAGGGGTGGAGCGTCGACCTAGGAACCAGGAGGTCACGGTTCGATTCCCGGTCAGGGCACATGCCTGGGCTGTGGGCTCGATCCCCAGTGTGGGGCATGCAGGAGGCAGCCGGTCCATGATTCTCTCTCATCATGGATGTTTCTCTCTCTCTCTCCCTCTCCCTTCCTCTCTGAAACCAATAAAGAGATTTTTAAAGAGAGAGAGAGAGAAGGCAGAGGGCAGAGTTCCCCAGGTAAAAACAGGACAAAAATAATACCCCACAGCCCACAGGGTCCCTAGGCACCGAGATGAATCGCTGCCGAAGGCCAGCCCCCAAATTAAATATCTCTGGGTCTCGGGCAGGGAGAGGAGGCTCTGCCTGGGGCAGTCGGCTGGGCTGGGGACCCAGGCCGGGCACAGGGACCCGCACTGGCCCCCAGTCCCCGAAGGAACCGTGCAGTGAGCCTCAGAGTCCCCGGAGGGCGCCAGCAGCACCGCTCTATCTACCAAATTCTTTGCATCTTTGCTTTGATGGGTGACGTTCAAGGCCAAAATATTTGGTTTGTGAGTCATGCTAATTACAGCTGGTGGCTAGGGGAGGGCGAGAGGCACCAGCAAGAACAACAGAAAGCAGCATATTCCAAGAAAATCCCCGTGCCGTGCCGTGCCGTGCTGCTCCCTGAACAGGGAGGGGCCGTCCCGGGGGGAGGAGCCTGGGACCGCCCCGCCACGTCGCCTGGCCGCGCCCACCTGTGGGGTGCCCTGGCCGCCTGCTCACGGTGCCCAGAGGGGCGGCAGCAGCCTGCACGGAGCTTCGCGGTCTCCCGGGCATATGCCGTGTACGGGCACTTCCCTCGGCCTCTCTAGAGACGAGGCGGGAGGAGGAGGAGGGGGGAGAGCGGGAGGCAGAGCAGGAGGCGAGGCCAGGGTCCCTGGGAAGCAGGCGGCCTTCCCTGTGCCCCAGGGGCTGTCTCTGGGGGCAGCTGGGACGTGGAAATTGGGAGCTGAGAAGCTCGGGGTTCCAGCCTGAGCTGGGGGGGCTGGGCATCCTCCAGCCAATCCCACGCCTTCTCTGGGCACAGGGCGGCAGGCTTGAGGCCTGTCCGGGTCCCCTGCCTCCGGGCAAGGGGTGAGCCTCTCGGAGCTTCGAGGCCGAACGTGCCATGGATGGGATTGCTGGGAATTTTGCTCTGGGCCTGCTTGTGTGAGAAACACAGACGCACACACACATATACACACACATGCACACACACGCACGCGCACACACATACACACACGCACACACATGCACACGCATGCGCACACACGCGCGCGCGCACACACGCGCGCACACATGCACACGCATGCGCACACATGCACACACGCACGCGCGCACACATGCACACGCACGCGCACACACGCACACGCACGCACATGCACACACATCCGGGCCGCCTATTTTTATTGCTGTGACGGTGGTTGGAGCTCCTCCCTCCCCCTCAGCTCCCAGGTCAAGAGGGAGGAGGGGAGGAGAAAGGGGCGAGGACGAGGCCCCTTCTGACCCCAGGCTCCCCTCCACCTGCGTGTCCTCCCGCCCCTCCGGGCACAGGGACAGGAGGCCTGGGAAGATGGGGCTTCCTGGCCCCGGGGCCTGTCCCCTTGGCGCCCAGCAGGCAGGGCCTCGGTTTGGGGCCTGGGGCCTGGCCGGACGCGCTCTCTGGCCCTAGAAAAAGCAGGCCCTGCCGCCTCGGAGGGCCTCACAGCCCCCAGGGACCCGGAACCCCGCAGGCAGGGGAGGCAATTCCGTTCCTCAGGACTCTCTGCCTTTTCTGCTTTTTTTTTGTTTTGTTAATTCTCACCTGAGGATATTCTTTCCATTGCTTTTCAGAGAGAGTAGAAGGGAGGGAGGGAGAGAGAGAGAGAGAGAGAGAGAGAGAGAGAGAGAGAGGAACATCCATGTGAGAGAGACAGAGACACACTGGCTGGTGGCCTCCCACACGCGCCCGACCAGGGGCCGGGGAGAGAACCTGCAACCAAGGTACCTGCCCTTGACCGGAATCGAACCCGAGACCCATCCGCGCATGGGCCGACGCTCTGACCATTGAGCCACACCGGCCAGGGCCACTCCTTATTTTCAAAGCTCCAAGTGGGCCCGGCGGCCTCCATTCTCAGAAACTACGTGACAAAAAAGACCAAAACAGCCCCCAGCGAGGCGGCTCCCTGCCCCCCCCCCCCAGTGGGTCAGGAGGGCTGCGAGTGCCCGGCATGGGGGGGCGTCCACGGGAGACACTGGGCTGCCCAGGAACCGGCATGGTGAGCCCAGGCGGACACGGTGCGGGCCAGGACGGTGGGAAGCGTACCTGCAGCCTGGCCATACCCGGAAGCACCCAGAGGCCACGCACCCAGCGGCCAAGGGCAGGGCAGGGACTCAGCCCAGCCCCGGCCACTCCTAGCAGCCCGGGCCGCAGCCCAGAGGGTCCCTGGAAAAGGCACATGCCTTCTCCCATCCAGGCCGGAGCCCTTCCGGGAACCCCACGGCTCAGGTCAGCACTTCCTGTCCGGGGTGGCGTCCCAGTGGCCACGGGCAGGCGGGACAGACCTGCTGTCAGGTGGTCCAGGCGGTATCGGGGAGGGGGGCTCCCCGCAGGAGCAGAGGGGAGACTTGGGTACCATTCCTTTCCCTTTCACACCCTCCGAAAATGGCCAGAGAAGAAAGAAGCAAGAGGAACACCCCACAAAACACAGGGAGAGGTCCCCCACTCCTGGCAGCATCCACGGGCCACAGAGCCCAGCCCCTCCCTGCAGGACCCAGGCTCGGACCTCCCCCCGTCCCCCCCCCCCCCCCCCGCAGCTCCCAGTCTTTCTGCTGCTTTGCCACAACTGCCACCAGGGCCCCTCCCACTGGGCTCCTGGCCCGCCTGGCAGCGAAGGCGGCTGCCCGTCCGCCCAGGCTCCCCCGCTGAAGCCGCTAAAGGAGCCGGACAGCGCTGGTCCCCCGGCCACGTCCCGCCCCGCCACCTACCTCCGGCCGGCGTCCTCCGCGGCCTCCGCTCTCCCAGCACCGCCTCTTAGAGCATCTCCCGGCAGCGAGCCTGCCCCAGGCCAGGTCGGGGGAAGAACAGACTTGTCCGAGGAGCGCGCGGGGAAGAAGGAAAAAGTCCTCGGGGGAGAAGGCGTGGAAAGGGGGAGGCGGTGCAGGCAGCGGCCGGCCCCAGCACCTCGATCTCCTGGGCTCCGAGGTCTCTCGGCCAGAAGCGGAAACGGGTTTCTCGAAAGTGAAGGAAGAGCCGGGGCAGCGAGCGGGACCGACGCGTAAGGAGCGGAGCCCAGCCAGATGTGAGCGGCTCCAAGGCTCCCAGTGCGCCTTATCCAAACAGCAGCCGCCGAGCATTAACTGTGTGTGTGCCCGGCGGGCGGGCGGGCGGGCGGGCGGGCGGGGAGAGCCAGCTGCCTCCTCCCCCGGCCCCCGGGGAGCTGGCCCAGGCGGGACTGGGGTGGCCACTCGGAGTGCCTGGAAGTCCACCGCGTTGTGGGGCGGCTGGGAGCCCAGGACCAGAAGGGTTGGGAACCCCAAGTTGCCTGGTGACAGGGTGGTGGGATTCCGGGAGCTCAGGGCCACCAGCGGCCAGCAGGGAGGGATGGCGTCTCGCCCGTGGCCGCCCTGAGACACGCCTTGGACCAGGGCCTCCACCTGGGGACGGGGGCCACAGATGGTTTGGGGAAATCTGTGAACCCCCAAAGCAGAGTGAGGAGGTCCTGTGTGCACATGTCTGTACACATGAGCATCTTTGGACAGGGGTGGTCTGTGGCCCTGGTCAGATCCAGGTGGACGTGAGCACTGACTTCTCAGTCTCATTCCTCCATAGGAGAGCCTTTTCCTCCCTCTTATACACAGTTCTTTCTTTTTTAAAACATTTTTTTAAAAATATATTTTATTGATAATTTTACAGAGAGGAAGGGAGAGGGATAGAGAGCTAGAAACATCGATCAGCTGCCTCCTGCACACCCCCCACTGGGGATGTGCCCGCAACCAAGGCACATGCCCTTGACCGGAATCGAACCCGGGACCCTTCAGTCCGCAGGCCGACGCTCTATCCACTGAGCCAAACCGGTTTCGGCAAAACATTTTCTTATTGATTTCAGAGAGGAAGGGAGAGGGAGAGAGAAAGAAACATCAATGATGAGAGAGAAACATCCATCCATCCATCCTGCACACCCCCTACTGGGGATGGAGCCTGAAACCCAGGCATGTGCCCTGACCGGGAATCAAACCAGCGACCTTCCGGTTCCTAAGTCGATGCTCAACCACGGAGCCACACCCCCAAGTTCTTCCTAAGCCAGTCCCTTGGCCCTGCCTCACAGCCCGATAGCTACCTCGGCGTTCCTGGATGCTCCCCTCCCACCCCCCCACCCCCAAGTTCTGAGCCAGGCTATTCTGAGCCAGGCTGGCTTGTTCTGGAATCGGATCACATCACGGGGAGAGACAGGATCTGCCTGGAGAAGCAGAACTCTGCTGCGGTGACCGTTTTATGTGTTTCTGCTTCTTTCCCGACCTGCGCCCACGTCCTCTCCACCCCGCCCTGAGGCTGTGCCAGCCTCTCTGTCTCCCCCTCATTCGGCACAGGGGCGCTCTCCCTGGCGACCCCGGACGGAGGATGTAGGCCCTGGGACGCTGGTTTGGGAGGCACGGGACAGAGCAAAGAGCCTGCGACGCACTCCCCGGCCTGGAGACATCCTTCCCTCCTCTGCTCCCCACGTGTCTGCCTGGAAGACATCAAGGGCGGGCGGTGGCGGGGGGGGGGGGGGGGGGGTGCCTGACATCCACCAGGCGGGAGAGCAGGGAGGTGGAGGGAGAGGGGGCTTCTGAGGGGGACCCAGTGAGAGCCCAGCGGCCACTCCACAGGGACCCAGCCGCCACCCCCCCACCGTGGGAGCGAAGGGAGATGTCTGGTCCTGAGGGGCCTGGGGGAGCTCAGGGGCGCTCTGGCAAGACTGAGGAACCGCATCGTCCCCATCAGAGACGCTGCTGCTTCTGCGTCAGAGGCCTCCAGGCGGCTCACGATCTCTGGCATGTGCCGGAGGCTTGGCCCGACTTGCGTCCCCGGTTGATTATCGACAGGAAAACCCCAGATAAGCTGGCCTTCATCCCGTGTGTGACAGGAGGCCACTTTCCTGTCAACAAGCCCCGGGCCCAGCGCGCAACTGACCTCCCCGAGAACTCTGTCCTCCAACCGCAGGCGTGGCCCAGGGGTCGAGCGTTGACCTGTGAACCAGGAGGTCATGGTTTGATTCCCGGTCAGGGCTCCTGCCCAGGTTGTGGGCTTGATCCCCAGTGTGGGGTGTGCAGGAGGCAGCCGATCCATGATTCTCTCTCAGCATGGATGTTTCTCTCTCTCTCTCCCTCTCCCTTCCTCTCTGAAACCAATAAAAATAAAACACACATATTTAAGAAACAAAGTGTGAGTAAGGAAGATGGGAAATTCGGCCAGCCAGGGGCGGTCTTGCGGTCAGCTTGGTTCTCGTCCATGGCCGGCCATAGGTCCCCCCAGAAACCAGGGCGAATGTTCCCCGTTCAGCAAATATCTTCCGGTTGGACAGAGAGTCCTGGCCGGCTCCAGGACAGGAGTCAGGACAGAAAAACAAAACAAAACAAACAAAAAAAACCCCACAAAAACCCAGCATTGACCAATCAGAGCCTGAAGCCAGCAGCAGGGCCTGGGGGAGATGTCTCAGCCCTGGATGGGTCAGAGGCAGGGCTCACCAGAACGGAGAGGCCCCGCCTCCCGAAGATGGGCAGGCCACGCCCACCCCGGGATTCCGGGAGCTCAGGCCTCCCACACCAGGCCGTCTGGGCTAATCCTCGGAGGCTGCCTGGATATTCCCAGGAGAGGGGCACCTCCTGGCCGCCCCCCCACAAGCCCCAGACTGCCCCCCACCCAGCCCGACGAGACATTCCGGGGAAGAAGTGCCCAGGAGAGCACACTGGATCCCCCCATGTGCCAATCCCTCTGCCTCCCTGGACCACCACGGCTCCTCGCCACGTCTGTTCTCGTCGTTGGGGAATGCCGTGACCTTTGGTTCGAGTCTGTCAGACTCGAGGCTCCCCGCCACCGTGGCCCCTGGGGCCTCCCCCCCCCCCGCCGGCCCCAACGGGCTGCCTCTCCCAGCTATTTTGGGCCAGGCTGCCCAGTGGTCCCACGAGCGCAGAGACTGGTATTGCAAACTTTTGAATTCCGTGCCGAAGGGTAAGCCACGGGCAGGGTCAGATGGCGGGGTCCCGCTGCCAAGGGGTGGGGGCGGGACGGTCTCCGCGGAGGTCTGGGGAAGGAGCTGAGATGGAAACTTGGCAGCCAGGCCCAGCCTCCCTGGCGGACGTTGCTCCCGGAGGGTGGTGCCCGTGGTCTAGAGAAGGTTCGCGGCACGTGGGGATCGGGACTGGCAGCTACCGAGACCGAGCGGGCCGATCTGCTTTCCTCTCTGCTCCTCACCCCTGGAGAAGATCCCCCCCTCCCCCCGTCTGAGGATCTTTCCAGGGACGCCCCCTCGGCAGGCCTGATGCCCAGACGGACAGCCTCGGGTAGAAGCCGCCTGCACAGGCTCACTTTTACCATTTATGGGCTTTCTGACCCTAAAAAAGCCACACAGCACCTCCTGCCTCCGTTTCCCCCCCGGCTCTCAACGTTGAGGTCCCTGCTGGGGGGAGTCCTTTTTAGGACTAAAGGTCAGTGGTTCTCAACCTTTCTCACGCCGCGACCCTTTAACACAGTTCCTCATGTGGTGGTGACCCCCAACCATAACATTATTTTCGTTGCTACTTCCTACCTGTAAGTTTGCTACTTGTTAATGAATCGTCATGTAAATATCTGTGTTTTCCGATGGTCTTAGGCGACCCACAGGTTGAGAACCACTAGCAGGGTCGCCTAAGACCATCGGAAAACACAGATATTCACATGACGATTCATTAACAGCAGCAAAATTACAGTTAGGAAGTAGCAACGAAAATAATGCTATGGTTAGGGGTCCCCGCCACATGAGGAGCTGTATGAAAGGGTCCCGGCATCAGGAGGGTTGAGAACCACCGGATTAGACAGAGGTGGGCAGAGGCCCAGGGTGGGTTCGGCAATGTTTCCATCACAAGTGAAATGGGAGGGCCCCCTGGTGGAGGGCGCAGTCACCAGCCCTGGGCTGTGAAATGAATGAGTCGCTGAATGAACGCGTGGGTGAATAATTAAAGCGAAGAATTCTTAGTCTTTTATGCAGAGCCACAACCGAGAGCAGAGAATCCCCAGCAGGAGGCCTGGGCCAGGTCTCCCAGGACGCAAAGATGATCCGGAGAATGGGAATCGGAGGAAACGCGAGGGATGGTGACTGCCCAGTCATTGTGGACAGAGAGGGGCACTGGTTTGGCACAGCCTGACCACGAGTCGGCTCACGAGGGTGCAACACCCTTTGACATAGTCCTCTTCCGTCCGGATCTCTACCCTACAGACACGCTTACCATCCAGCACAGAGAGTACGTTCCAGGGTGTGTGCCTGGAGTGTCGCTTTGATGGGAAGGGATCACAGGGACCCTGAAAGGACCCCCTCAGGAGCCTGGTAAAACCATGGCCGCTCACCCACCCCTCCCAACGCCATGAAAAAAAAACAATTAAAAATATATATTTTTTAAAAATGTATTTTTATTGATTTCAGAGAGGAAGGGAGAGAGAGATAGAAACATCAATGATGAGAGAGAATCATGGGTCGGCCGCCTCCTGCACGCCCCCCCCCGACTGGGGATGGAGCCGGCAACACAGGTATGTGACCTTAACTGGAATTGAACCCGGGACCCCTCAGTCCGCAGGCCAATGCTCTATCCACTGAACCGGCTAGGGCAAAAAGTATATATTTTTTATTTATTTATTTTTTTTAAAAAAAAATGTATTTTATTGATATTTCACAGAGAGGAAGGGAGAGGGATAGAGAGCTAGAAACATCGATGAGAGAGAAACATCGATCAGCTGCCTCCTGCACACCTCCCACTGGGGATGTGCCCGCAACCAAGGTACATGCCCCTGACCGGAATCGAACCCGGGACCCTTCAGTCCGCAGGCCGACGCTCTATCCACTGAGCCAAACCGGTTTTGGCAAGTATATATTTTTTTAAAAAAAGAGGTACTAATGAGAGGACAGTGGTATGGGAGCTGGTGTGAAATATTACACCAATACAAAATGATCAGAGCCACATGCTTGTCGATCTGTGATAACACTGTGGTTGCACATGTCCATGGGGGAAGGGAGGGGTTGTCTTCTAAAAGCAGCACTGAGCGGTTCCCCGTGTGCGGAAGACCATGTATGTGTAGCCGAAAACGTGTAAGACAGATCGCCACCCTCTCGGGCCCTCCAGTAAAATCAATACAGCCGGCAATACCTGGGGGGCCAGGGGCTCTCTCAGCCACTGCACAGAGCCGTATTTCCTTCCGTAAACGGTACTGTAGGCATATGTATGGTTTGGGGATACATACCTACTTGCTGAAATTATAAAATAAAGCACGGGGGCGCTTAACCCAACATTCAAGACTGTGGTCACCTCTGCTGTGGGAGGGAGTTGGGAACCAGCAGGAGCACCTGGAGGGCTTTCAAGATCACAGAACTAGGTTTCATTTTTTTAAGTGTGGGAGGCATATAAAGATACTAGAGGCCCGGTGCACGGATTTCGTGCACCAGTGGGGTCCCTCAGCCTGGCCTGCGCCCTCTTGCAATCCGGGACCCCTTGGGGGATGTCAGAGGGCCTCTCGTATGCATATAAGATCTTTGGTTAATCCCTTCCCGCCCTCCCCTCTCCCCTCTCCCCTCTGAGATTCATCAGTCTGTTCCATGTTTCTATGCCTGTGGATTCTGCTCCTGCATTGAGCGGCTGCCCCTGGTGGTCAGTGTGCATTATAGCTTCCGGCCGGTCGGCCAGTTGCTTAGGCTTTTATATATACTATATACTAGAGGCCCGGTGCATGAATTTGTGCACAGGTGGGGTCCAGCCAGCCTGGCCCCAACCGGGTGGATCTGGGCTGGGCCTGTCCGGAGGAGGAGATGGTGGGAGGTTGGCCGGTGGGCCCCGCCCCCAGTTGGGGTGGGGTGGGCCGATTGGGGGTGGAGCCAGCCATGGGGAGGGGCCTGTGGGCTGGCCAGTCCCACCCCCGATTAGTGTGGGGGCGGGCAATCAGGGGCAGAGCTGGCTGGGAGGAGGGGCGGCAGGCTGATGGGGTAGTGGGGGCTGACTGAGGTGGGGCTGGCCATGGGGAAGGGCCATGGGTGGTTGGTTGGCCAGCCCTGTCCCTGATTGGAGTTGTGGGGCCCATGGGGGGGGTGGAGCTGGCTGGGGGGAGGGGCCACAGGCTGATGGGGTGTTGGGGGCACATTGGGGGCGGGGCTGGCCAGGCTGGAGGGGCGGGGCTGTTTGGCCAGCTGGCCCCACCCCCAGATTCGGCTGGTTCGCTGGCCATAGTGGGCATCAGATAGATAGATAGATAGATAGATAGATGATAGATACCGTCATAGATAAAAGTTTGAATAATTTAAAGTAATTGTAATAATACATGCTGTATGGTTGGAACGTGGTTTAGAATGATGGGGAACATAAATGAATTAAGAAAGACTTGCCCCTTGCCTCCCCCCTGCCCCCAAATGCAGAACCATGTGTTTAGCACGTTTCCACTTGGTTTTTAACAAGGTAATGTAATGTATGTGCTTATGACTTGTTTGTGTGCCACAAACTCTCTGCAAGAATAACCACAAGAAACTAATAATAGCGCTTGCCTCTGGGGAGGGAGGGCAGGGCGAGGGGGAGGGGAGGTTATTTTTCACTGTGCACCGTTTATATAATTTGAAATTTCCTTTGTGCCTGTAACTTTAAGGAAAGGCTCCTGAGAGGCCCAGGGGGGTTGCAGGCACGCGTGCACACGCTGAAGGTGCAGGCCCTCCAGCAGCTCCACACCTCGCTCCTGCCTGGCTCCACTCCTACCAGGCTTTTTTTTTTTTTTTCAGGATTGCGAAGATGGGCATCCTTGCAGGACTTGGGAGTGAGAGGCAGGGATGTCTTAACATATTCCACTAAGATAACTCGGGGGCTGGAGAAACGGGATGAACCCGAGACCCTTATTTGGGAAGGGGTTTGTTGATTGCAAGTCAGAGGAACCCCCGCCCAGGCCGCTGGAGCCATCAGACCCTTAGATCTTTGCTTTGGAAACTGATCAACATTCCGACGCGGGCGCCCGAAGGGCCGGGGTGAGGGGGGGGGTGTCTCTGAGAAGGGGGTGGCAGAAAGAGGCCCAGGCAAGGGGTCCTATAGTCTCAGCTCCAGGAATGATAGCCTCCTCCCTGTAGCCTTCCCCGCCGCCCCCTCCCGTTTCTGCTCCGTGATGTTCCTGAGTGACGTGGTGGAAGGGGCCCGGGTAGGCGGCACAAAGCCCCTCCCGCCTTTCCCCCGCCCGCGGCTCCTCCTCCGGGACCCGCTAGCTGAGCCACAAAAACTACAACTCCCAGCAGCCCCTGCCGCGGCCGGCGCGCAGCCGCAGAGCAGTGGCTGCCGGGAGCGTGTTGCTCGGAGGCGGGGCAAGCGCGCCGGGCGGAAGTCGGCCCCGGCTTGGTCCTGATCCTCCCAGCAGCGAGGTCCCCGCGTCCGCGGGCCCGGAGCCAGTCTGCACCGGGTGAGTGACGGCGGCCCCCGCGGCCGCCCGCGCTCCGCTTGCTACGGGCCTGCTGCCGGTCTCCGCACGCTCCCTCCCCCCGCAGGTCCGCTCTCCCGCAGACTCTGACTTGAAGATACTTCCCCCTTCTGACTTGGGGACTCCTCCCCCTCTGACCTGGGGACACCTCCCCCCTCTGACCTGGGGACTCCTCCCCCCTCTAACCTGGGGGCTCCTCCCCCCTCTGACCTGGGGACACCTCCCCCCTCTGACCTGGGGACTCCTACCCCCTCTGACCTGGGGACACCTCCCCCCTCTGACCTGGGGACTCCTCCCCCCTCTGACCTGGGGACACCTCCCCCCTCTGACCTGGGGACACCTCCCCCCTCTGACCTGGGCGCTCCTGCCCCCTCTGACCTGGGGACTCCTGCCCCCTCTGACCTGGGGACACCTCCCCCCTCTGACCTGGGGGCTCCTCCCCCCTCTGACCTGGGGGCTCCTGCCCCCTCTGACTTGGGACTCCTCCCCCCTCTGATTTGGGGACTCCTGCCCCCTCTGACTTGGGACTTCTCCCCCTCTGACTTGGGGCTCCTGCCCCCTCTGACCTGGGGGCTCCTCCCCCCTCTGACCTGGGGGCTCCTGCCCCCTCTGACTTGGGACTCCTCCCCCCTCTGATTTGGGGACTCCTGCCCCCTCTGACTTGGGACTTCTCCCCCTCTGACTTGGGGCTCCTCCCCCCTCTGACCTGGGGACACCTCCCCCCTCTGACCTGGGGACTCCTACCCCCTCTGACCTGGGGACACCTCCCCCCTCTGACCTGGGGACTCCTCCCCCCTCTGACCTGGGGACACCTCCCCCCTCTGACCTGGGGACACCTCCCCCCTCTGACCTGGGCGCTCCTGCCCCCTCTGACCTGGGGACTCCTGCCCCCTCTGACCTGGGGACACCTCCCCCCTCTGACCTGGGGGCTCCTCCCCCCTCTGACCTGGGGGCTCCTGCCCCCTCTGACTTGGGACTCCTCCCCCCTCTGATTTGGGGACTCCTGCCCCCTCTGACTTGGGACTTCTCCCCCTCTGACTTGGGGCTCCTGCCCCCTCTGACTAGTGGACTCCTCCCCCCTCTGACTAGTGGACTCCTCCCCCCTCTGACTAGTGGACTCCTTTGAACACTGACTAGGGGACACTGCCCCCTTTGACCCTGATGGATGCATTCCCTTCCTCTCCCTGAGGACAGCCCTTTCCTGCCCCCTCTGATTTCAGTACCCCAACTCTGACCTGTGCAGGGCCTCTCCTGAGGGATTAGGGGCTCCCCCATCTGCCTGACACTTGGTCACACCTGCAGCAGGCCAGCCTTCTCACCCCCGTCCCCCCCCCCCCAAGGCCTTCCTCTCCTTTGCTGCAGACTATCACAGTCCTCCCCCGCCCCTCCCGACCCCCTGGTCTGGATCCTTTCACCCGGGACCAGCACCTCCCTCTCTCTCTTCCGTGTGGCTCGGTGCCTTTCCGTGCCTGCTGTGTCCCAGGCTTGGCAGGCCCCTGGCACTGGGATCCCCTTCTTCCAGGCTCCCTGTGTCCCCCAGGAGGGCGGTCTCTCAGCGCCCCAGCCCCATTGCTCATGCCTGCCTCGGGGGATGTGCTTGGCAGCGTTTCTGCCACATTTCCAACAAAGCATGCGTGTGGGAACACGCGTGTGCTGGTACTGAATCTCGCTGGCTCTTCGGTGTAAGGGCCGGCACTTGGCAATGGCGTAGCCACTCAGAAGGGGCCATGGAAGGAAGCAGGGGCACAGCCTTCGGGAGCCGCGGGGTCTCTGCAGCCCCTCGGTCCTCGCCCTTGGAGGACTTCCATTGACAGATCTTCCTGGCTGGGCTGTGGACCCCCCCACCCCTGGCCCCGGCCCCCAGCCCCTCCCCACCGACCTCCCCTCGGAAAGTCCAGCCCGAGCCTGCGGACAAGGTGGCCTCCTGGTGCCCCTCCTGCGGCCTCAATGAGCCTCTGTTCAGGCCTGACTGCCCGCGAACGGGCTGGAGGCGGTTCGCAGGCCCGCCTCTCGCCTCCTGGCAGCCCAGAGCAGAGCGTGTCCAGGAGGTCGTGGGGGGTCCGGCCTGTCCGAGGCCACCGCCGTGGTTGGACGGAGGGTTCTCGGTCTTCCTACTCTTTCTCGTCCAGGTGAAGCCAACCGTACGGGGTGGAGGAGGGAACCCCACGCCCCAGGCAGACAGGTGCCGCTATCGCCGGATGTCCGCTCCAGCGAGGCGAGGCGTATGTCGGGTCATTGATGCCTTCCCTGAGCTCCAAGTCTCCTCTCTTCCCCGAAGCTGTGCCCCAGACCTAGTCCACGCCCTGTTTTTATGGCCCACCGCCACGCAGGAGCTGTGGAGATTCCTGGAGCGCGCTTAGTGAATGCCAACATTAAGGGGATTTAAAACGCTTCTAGTGATTATTTAGGACTTTCTGTTGATTTAGACCAGGGGTGGGAACCGCCCGCCCATGGGCCTAATACAGCCCACAGAATCATTTGGTCTGGCCCTCCCCTTAGGGGGAGGCAATGAAATCTTTGACCAAGTACAGCGGGCTAATGTGTACGTGGGTAATTCTGTGGGGCGGGTGAACGATGTTATAAATATCCACAGGGCCCTGAGTTAGACCGGGACAGTTGCTTGGGAGGAAATCTTGATGCCAGAGGAACCTCGAACTAGAGGCCCGATGCACAAAGAATCGTGCAAGAATGGGCCTTCCTTCCCCTGGCCGCCAGCACCGCCTTTGCTCCGGCCCAGAGCTGCCCTTCCGCCTTCCCACGCTGCCCAGAGGCCCGGAGCGGCTGGGGCGGTGCGGCAAGCCTGCGTCATCGCCATGGCGACGATGTAAGCGTCCTGCCCCCCAGCTGCTCGGCGCCTGTGTATGCAAATTGACCCTCCATTTTTGTTGGGTTAATTTGCATGCTCACTCCTGATTGGTGGGCGTCGGGAAGGTACGGTCACTTTGCATCTTTCTCTTGTTCGTGTAGAGTAGAAGAGTAGATAAGGGCCGTCATCGGCGGTGAATGGAACGCACTGCTCCGGTCCCCATGCAGAGGAACGGCCACGGGAAAGCTGGCGGTCAGGGTGCTGGTCAGCTGACCTTAAACTGGGGTCGCACAGGATGCCCGGGATCGTCCAGGGTGACCACAGGGTCCTTCCCAGGGAAACGGGAGGCAGAGGGGCACGAGGGGATGAGGGTGGGAGGCACGGAGATGCTGGCTTTGAGGTGGGGGGTGCAGGCGGCCACTGGAGGCTGGAAATGAGCGTGCAGGAGGCGGATTCTCTGCTCCAGCCTCGGGAGGGACCGGCCCTTGACTTTAGTCCAGCGAGACCGCCATCCCGCTGCGGCCTGCGGGGCTTCAGGGTAGCTGCCGTCTCAGCTTCTGAGTCTGCGTGACGTGACAGCGGGACTAGGAGCCCACTACACTCCTCTAGGGTCGGGGGCTGAGAACAGAGGGGCCGATCCAGGGAGCGGTGTATGCTGGGGTGCTGAGGAAGGGGTGGGGCAGCCTCGAGCGGTGCGGTGCGGCGAGCGTGCTTCCAGGCTGTCGGCTTGCTTGAGGCCTTGGCCTCGGAAGAGTCTTGGAGGCCGAGGGGTTCAGTTCTTTCCCGTCGGGGAGTGCACTTGGGCAGAGCGGGGACTGCCTGCTCTTCGGGCCCAGCAGAGGCCATGGCTGGCGGGAAGGAAGGCGGCTGCTGCCGGGGGCGCTGGGAGGAGAGGCTGCCCCTGTCCGGGGCAGAGGCAGGGAGCTGGGAGCGGCCCCTTATCTCAGATCCGGGACTCCCTCCCTGCCCTCCCCGATCCTGAGGGAGGGGCCGCTGCAGCTGTTTGTTCTGCCACCTGTCGGACCACTCCTCCTGGCACCACTCCCGGCAGAGCGAGGGAGCCACCCTCTGGGCTGCAGGCTCCGGGAGTGGTGTCCCCTTGCGTCCGAGCCAGGCCTGGAGTCGGGAACAGGCTGAGCATGGCCCGGGAAGGTAGGGGGCCTGAGCCCGCCCTCACTCCTAACCGAGGGTCTCCCTGGGTGCTGCCCCCGGGGCCTGGGAACCTGCGCCCTGGCTGGTGCACACCTGCTCCACAAGGAAATGCTGGTTTGACAAGAACCACAAACAGGAGTGTCAGTGAGCCGTTCTCGGGACAGAGCTCCCCGGAAAGCGGGAGGGGGAGGGGGGGACCCTCCTCCTGGTGCCTCTCCCCAGGGCTGTTGCCCTGCAGGGGGGCTGCCGGCGGGGCTGCCGTCCCCTGGGGTTCTCACGGAGAGAGCTGTCTGCAGGCCACCTGAGCAGGGGAGCCTCGGCAGGTGGGGAACGGCGTTTCACGGAGCGAGTGCCCTGATTTCCCGAAGCCGGGAGGTCGGCCCTGACCGGCAGGAAGTATTTCCCCAGCTTCGGCCTTGGAGGCTGGAGGCGCTGACCCGCCCGGGGCGGCGGGCTCGCTGCTTTGTTTTTATAAAGATGCGCCCTCGCTCTGCCCCGGCCTCCAGCACCGGACGCTGCGGGCAGCTTACCCTCCTGTCCCAGGTGCCCGTGGCGGCAGGCACGCAGCCTGGAAGGTGTGGGGAGCCCTCGCCGTAGGGGTTACCAGGTCGATTCAGAACGGGGTGGGGGGAGGCCTCGGGGGGCTGAGAAGAGACAGGCGGAGGAGGACCCCAGGCGGTCAGCTGTGGCAGGAGGTGCATGGGGTCCCCGGGGGACTGCTCAGGCCTCAGGAGCGGGCCTGTCGGTCATCCTCTCCGGGAAGCAGGCAGCCCCGGCTCTGAGCGTCGGGAGGAACGGGAGCTGCTCCTCAGGATGGGGTGGCAGGTGGGGCTACAGTCACAGTCACGGTCACCGTGTGTCCGCAGTAGTTACTGACCCGCCAGGAGTGAGCGGACAGGGCACGGGGCCGGGGGGGTGGGGGTGGTGCGTGGAGAGGGAGTCGCCAGGCCGTGAGGATGACACCCACCGTCCACTGCTCCTGCTGCTGGGCCTCGGGGCTGGTCCCTGTGCCCAGGGTGGGCGTGGGGACGGGGCTGTGGAGGAAGTGGGTGTGAGCTTCCTCCCTCCACGTGGCCCCGTGAGGCCGCTGGGCTCCAGGCAGTGAGGGCCCCGCAGGCTCTGCCCCGCCCGTCGTGGGCATTAACAGGAAGGTGCCAGGGGGCACATGTTGCCGAAAACAACCATTTCCGCTTGGCCTGCACCTGCTCTACCTTTGCGCTCGATGCCACAGATCTATCCCAGGACGGGCAACACCTGACCGGCTTGGCAGGCAGGCAGGCGTCGGCAGGGGGCGAGTGGACAGGGATGTCTGCACCGTGGTGTGTGTGGTGTCGGCGGCGACGGGTCCGGGGAAGGGGTGGAGGTGCCATCAGGAGCAGGGCCTCCAGGGAGGGCTTCCCGGACGAAGCGGCATTTGACAGAACGCAGCCCTGTGCCCTCGGCCACCTGCCATGCCAGCCCCCAGCCCCTGCTCTTCTCCTGAGACCGAATGCTCCGGCCTGGGCCCGCGGTCCCTCTGGCAGCTGGGAGGAGGGGCGGCCGATGGTGCTGCGGGAGGACGGCTCCTCTGCCTGAAGAAGGGCACACAGATGTCGCTGGAGTCCGGGTTTCAGTCATCCGAGGAGGTGACCGTGGCCACCAGGCCCGGCTGTGCTGGGTCTGCGTTTGCAGGTCATGACCTCCCTCCTTTCCTCCCTCCCCGTGTGCAGGTCCCGCCAGCCCTCCGTGCGGCCGCCCGCCAGCCCTGCCGCCCCCGGCATGGAATGAGTCCATGCACTCCGCCTGGACTAGTGTGGGGCGCCTTCCCGCGCTGGCGTCCATGAGCAAGGCCGCCGACCCCCGCTTCCGCGTCCGCTGGCGGGTGATCCTGCCGTCGGTCCTGGGCGTCGCCGTGCTCTGGCTGCTCTGCTCCCACCGCCCGGCCCCCGTCAGGCCCCCCGCGCCCAGCGCCCACAACTGGCGGCTCAGCCAGGCGGCCGCCGCCCGGTACAATGACACCTACCCCCTGTCGGCCCCCCAGAGGACGCCGGGCGGGACCCGCTTCCGCATCGCAGTCATTGCCGACCTGGACACGGACTCCAAGGCCCGGGAGGAGAACACCTGGTTCAGTTACCTGCAGAAGGGCTACCTGACCCTGTCGCACAGCGGGGACCAGGTGGCCGTGGAGTGGGACAAGGGCCACAGGGTCCTGCAGTCCCACCTGGCGGAAAAGGGGCGGGGCATGGAGCTGTCCGACCTGGTCGTCTTCAACGGGAAACTCTACTCCGTGGACGACCGCACGGGGGTGGTCTACCGGATCGAGGGCACCACGGCCGTGCCCTGGGTCATCCTGTCCGACGGCGACGGCACCGTGGGGAAAGGTGAGCGCCAGCTGCCGGTTGGGGAGCACATGCGGGGTGGGGGGAGCACTCCCGTGCCCAGAGGGAGGGACTGTGGGGGAGAGTACATCCCGCTGCGGGGTCTGCTGAGGAGTGTGCCGGCTGCTGACCCTCCAGGATGGGGCCTGAGCCAGGCTGCCCTGTCCACTCGGGTGAAGTTCAACACGGTGACCTCTGACGCCCAGGGTGGCCAGACCCCCAGGAGCCAGGCGCCCGTGGGCAGAGGGCCGGCCGGGCCTCACTCCCTCCGTGTCCTGTCCGCAGGCTTCAAGGCGGAGTGGCTGGCGGTGAAGGACGAGCATCTGTACGTGGGCGGCCTGGGCAAGGAGTGGACCACCACCACGGGCGAGGTGGTCAACGAGAACCCCGAGTGGGTGAAGGTGGTGAGCTTCCGGGGCAGCGTGGACCACGAGAACTGGGTGGCCAGCTACAACGCCCTCCGGGCCGCCGCCGGGATCCACCCGCCAGGTAGGCGCTGCGGGCGGGTGGCGGCGGGTTCGTTTTTTGCTCGACTTGATGATTCTGGCTGTCGGATGGGCGCGCCCCTCGGCCGGTGGGTTCTGGGGGCAGATGAGGCGTTTTCTGTATCACCCCTCACCCCGAGGCATGGCCCCCAGCCTGAGCCCGAATGGCTGTCCCCAGGCGGAGGCAGGGGTCAGCTCTGGTTCTCCTCTCACCCCCCAGACACGCCATTGTTTAGTGGGGTGTCGTGATGCTCAGAGAGGCCTGGCCAGCTCTGGACTTGGGGGGACATGGCCGAGAACCCCCAGCTAGGCCCTGTGCCCCCGCCGTGGGAGAGCCCGCCCCGCCCCGCAGAGCAGCCTGCTGGTCCCCTCCCCTGGTCTGCGCTCTGGCCAGCACAGGGAAGCAGGAGGACAGACCGCACGGCGTGGCCACGCGGCATTCCCGGGGAAGCTGGGCCGGGGAAGACGGGGCCCCGGACAGGAGGGCCTTCACGTGTCCAACCTCGTTCCTCTGGGTGACGGGGACAGACCGTGAGGCCGCCTCTGGGAAACACGGGGATCCAAAGGAGGGCAGGGCTGTGAGCGATGCCCCCCCCGCCCCCCCGGGTCTGTAGCATCCAAGGGCATGCTGGGCACCGGCCCCTGTGCAGGCAGCCTGGGCGCGCCCGGCCCCGCACTGAGGCCGCCCCCGTGTGCAGGCTACCTCATCCACGAGTCCGCCTGCTGGAGCGACGCGCTGCAGCGCTGGTTCTTCCTGCCGCGCCGCGCCAGCCACGAGCGCTACAGCGAGCGGGACGACGAGCGCAAGGGCACCAACCTGCTGCTGAGCGCCCGCCCGGACTTCGGGGCCGTGTCCGTGCGCCGCATCGGCGAGGTGGTGCCCACCCACGGCTTCTCCTCCTTCAAGTTCGTGCCCAACACCGACGACCAGGTCATCGTGGCCCTCAAGTCCGAGGAGGACGGCGGCAGGGTCGCCACCTACATCATGGCCTTCACGCTGGACGGGCGCTTCCTGCTGCCCGAGACCAAGGTCGGGGACGTGAAGTACGAAGGGATAGAGTTCATTTGATTTTGGAAATGGAGGCGTCAGGCGGAGCCCAAGGGGGGCCGGTTTTAAGCTACGTCAGGACCGAGGTCTGCCCTCCGGTGGTGTTTCTTTTGCTCTTTTTCTTCCCGGGACTCGGGGGTGGATCTGGGGTTAGAGGCTCCCGAGTAGGGAGTTCAGGCCCCTGGAGCGGCTGAGGGACCCTCTCGGAGCCGGAGGGGCCACCCCCAGGGCAGGCTCTGGGCGGCCAGGCCCTGCCTTCCATCCGGCCTCCGTTTCTCTTCTTTCGTTCCCTGAATGTGTCTGGGCTCCTGCCATCGTCAAGCGCCGAGCCCGTCTGGGACACAGCCGTGACGGGGATCTGAAGTGCACCTGCCCTCCAGGAACTCGAGCCCCCCTCCGTCCCGAACCTCAGGCGCGAAGGCCGTCCCTCCTGCTCGGAGAGGACTGGTTGACACTGCAGACAGACGGACGGACGCGGCAGGGCTGTGAGCGGGGGCAGCCCGGGGCGCAGGCCCCCCAGGTGCGCTGGGCAGGCCGCCAGCCCACTCGCGGGTCCCCGGCCTCACGTGGACCACCTCTGTTCCCTCGGCCGGTTCCATCTCCCCCTCCAGGAAAACGCCGTGGCTCCGTAGCTCTTTGAAGCTTTGATTATTAACTTGCTCGAATTAAAGCAATTTCCTTTCTTATAAAAAGGAATCGCCAAGTCTTAGGACGCAGAGCCAAGTCCCGCAGCGAGACCCCTCCCCGCAGCGGGGGAGATCGCGATGAGAGCCGTGCCCGCCGAGGCTCCCAGGAACGGCTTGGATTTGATTCCCTGGACGAGGTGCCAGGCCCTCCCGCACTTCCTGTCCCTCCTGCCCTTGCTCCTCTTCCCGGGAGCTAGCAAGCAGCCTCGTCTCCAGGGAAACTTCACCCAAGCTCCGGTTGTGTCCGCGGTCCCGGTCCCGGGGCCTGTCCCCGATGCCGCAGGAGCAGGCGGAGGGCTGGGACGGTCAGCCGGACGGAGCGGAGGGGACCCTGGCCGGAAGCTGCCTCACCCCCAGGAGAACGCGGGGCCCGGACTGCGAGAAGGGCCGCCCGACCCGCGTGGACCCGTCCCAGACTTTTCAGCTTGGAACTGACAGCCGCCAGGGGCGCCCACGGGGCCCCGTTCCTCCTGCGGGTGGGCGTCCGTCTCTTCTCCTGAGACGTGAAAGCAGCGAAGGCAGCTGTTGGCGGTGGCCCGTCTCCCTGGAGCGTGGCTCCCACTGGGCACGCCTGTCCCCCGTGCCCGGCGGCTCTCTGAGCCCTCCTTGGCCAGCGGCAGCGACAGGGCTCCCGTTGAAGATGCAGGTGGAACTAGGAAAGCCGGGGCCGTGGGGACAGTCACCGCCCGGAGACTCCGAGGCATCGTGTGCCGCCTCTCCTCGCCGCGGCGGGCCTCAGAGGTTGGAAACGTTGTAAAGCTGCCCCCCCCCCACCCCACCCCCCGTGTTTGCCGCTGTGAACAATAAAGTGCAGGGGGCGGAGGTCTGGTCTCCTGCTCCGTGTGGCGGCCGCCCAGGGCTCCGCGAGGGGCGCAGGAGAGGCCCCGATGCCTCATGCTCACCAAGGGGGCTCAGAGCCGGAAGGGCCACCCCCAGGGCACGCTCACCAAGGGGGCGGGTGGGAGTCCCTGCTGATGTGCAGCCACCTTCGCGGCGGGGCCTCTGGAGTCACGGAGCCTGGCTTTTCCCAGGTGCTCCCCTGGTCGGTTACGAGTGCGGGGGGGCACACACCCCCCCCGGCCGCCCCGCCCGGCCTCTCTAGCTGTGGGACCCTGGCCAGGTGCCCTGATTTCCTTGTCCACGTGGGAACAAGGTAACAATAGAGCCATTCACAGCGGCCCCGGTGCACGAGGCTGGAGGTGTGGGGAGTTACCCAGGGAGCCCGGGAGCCGCGGGAGTGGTGCCCGGGCAGAGGTCCGGGGGTCTGGGACCTGCAGGAGCCGTGGAGCTCAAAGGACACGCAGGGTCCTAAGGATGCCGCCTCGGGGGCAGCAGGCGGGGAAGGAGAGGCCTCGCTGGGGGCAGCAGGCGGCCCCGGGCCTCTCTTCCTTTTGTCCCTCGCACCACTCCTGTCCCTCCTCCCGCGTCCCCAGAGGCTGACCGGAGGGAGCCTCTTGCTCGGGGCCGCTGGGAGGCGGAGGGCGCGGGCGAGCTGGGAGCCCCTGACCGTGTCCGGGGCAGCGCCTCTGCGCTCTCTCCAGCCCGTGTCCCTTCCAGCCTCCGAGGGGCCACAGCTCCAGGTGCCACACTTTGTAAACAGCCCACCCCCTCATTTTCAAATTACAAAAGAACATTTAGCCCAGCCAGTGCGGCGCAGGGGTTGGGCGTCCACCTGTGAACCAGGAGGTCACGGTTGGATTCCCGGTCAGGGCACAGGCCCAGGTTGCAGGCTCCATCCGGTGTGGGGCGTGCAGGAGGCAGCCGGTCCATGATTCCCTCATCATTGATGTTTCTCTCTTCGTTTCTTTCTGAAATCAATGATTTTTTTTAAAAATATATTTTATTGATTTTTTTACAGAGAGGAAGGGAGAGGGATAGAGAGTTAGAAACATCGATGAGAGAGAGACATCGATCAGCTGCCTCCTCCTGCACACTCCCTACTGGAGATGTGCCCACAACCAAGGTACATGCCCTTGACCGGAATCGAACCTGGGACCCTTGAGTCCGCAGGCCGACGCTCTATCCACTGAGCCAAACCAGTCAGGGCAATGATTTTTTTAAAGAACGTTTATGTAGGAAGTTAGAGAGGTGGTCGAGTGAGCCAGCTGGGCTGCGTAGGCTCAGGAAACAAGTCACAGAGCAAAGGGGGCCGTGGCACTCAGGAGAGAGGAAGGTAAGTGCCTGGGGAAGGTGTGTGTGTGGGGGGGGGGTGGAGGCAGGGCTCTGCTCCCAAGAGGGGAGCGCCTGTACCCCCTTCTTAGAGCCCCCAGAGGGGTCTGAGGCTAGAGCCCCCCGTTTCCGCTGCAGCCTGAGCGGGGGCACGTCCAGTGCTGCGGGAGGTCAGTGCGAAGGCCTGGAGAGGCCGAGGCCAGAGCAGGAGGACACTGACCTGGCGGCTCCAGGGGAGTGGGGGCCCCCGGGGGCAGAGGCGGGGCTGGAGCAGGGACTGCACGTGGAGTCCCAGGCACCCGAAGGCAGCCCTCACACACGGCTCACACGGTTGGGACTTGTGGCTGAGTGGCCTGCTGCCGTGGCCAGTGTGCTCAGTGGTTAGAGCATCAGCCATGGACTGAAGGGCCACAGGTTTGATTCCCAGTCAAGGGCACATTCCTGGGTTGCAGGTTCAACCCCCAGCCTCTCGGGGTGCATTTGGGAGGCAATCATCGATGTTTCTGTCTCCGACCCCCCCTTCCCTCCCACTCTCTCTTAAAATAGTCAATGGGAACATATCCTCCAGTGAGGATTAACAACAACAATAAAAAGAAAAGGGAAAGGCACGCTTTCCATCAAAAACAAACTTGGAAACCCTGTCCCCTGCGCAAGGGCTTGTCTCCGGAATGCGGAGAGGAGAGCGTTCACAGCTCAGTGACGAGACGACGCTGACCCTTCGCCAGAGAGGGTGCAGGAGGGCAAGGCCTGCGGACGCTCACTGTCACCGGTGAGGGCAGTGCCACTCCACCCCGGACCCGCAGGAACGGGTAAACAGGCCGCAGACCCGCGCGTGACCAGCTGTGGTCGGACCGCGCAGTGTCTCTGCAGCCGGATGGGGAACCGATGCTGCCCGCAGGGAGATCCCTGGCCGGGGGGTGGGGGGCCGGCGCGGCTGAAGGGGCCTGCGGAGATGTGGGGGTGATCTCCAAAGTCCCCTTAAAATCAATCCTCACAGCCCTAGCCGGTTTGGTTCAGTGGATAGAGCATCGGCCTGCGGACTCAAGGGTCCCAGGTTCGATTCCGGTCAAGGGCATGTACCTTGGTTGCGGGCACATCCCCAGTAAGGGGTGTGCAGGAGGCAGCTGATGGATGTTTCTAACTCTCTATCCCTCTCCCTTCCTCTCTGTAAAAAATCAATAAAATGTAAAAAATCAATAAAATGTATTTAAAAAAAAAACACATCAATCCTCACAAAAGGGCCAATTAGCTGCCAATTAAGCAGCTCAGCCCTGGCCGGTGTGGTTCAGTGGATAGTGTCAGACCGAAGGGTCCTGGGTTCGATTCCGGTCACGGGCACGTGCCCTGGCTGCAGGCTCCTCCCCGGCCCGGGCCCTCGTGCAGGAGGCAACCAGTTGATGTGTCTCTCGTTGATGTTTCCCTTTCCCTCTCTCCTCCACTCGCCCTAAAAACCAATGGAAAATACCCTCGGATGAGGATTCACAAGCAAAAAAGCAGCTCATGTCCGAGGTTTACGCGGCGCCTCGCTACACGTTAGCATTGCAGGCGCCGCTCCTGCCTCCTGTGGGCGTGGGGTGGGGCACACGGGCATCTTCCAGGCCAGCCAGGGTCCCGCCCCCCAAGAGCCCCCAGCGCTCTTCCCCACGTGGCTCAGCAGTGGCTTCCTGTCCCAGCAGCGCCACCCACACTGTCACCCAGGCGAAGATGGAGTCTGGGGCCTGCACGTCTCCCATCACAGCTGAGCCACCTGCGGAGCGTCACATGCTGTCCCACGTCCCCTTGATGGGGGGCAGGGGGGGGGAGGGGAGGAAGGCGTGAGGCCCGGGGAGCAGACCCCGTCGGCTTTGGTGACGGGAAGGATTTTTCTGGGACCCGGGGGCTGAAGACTGAGCACCGTGAGGTTTGTAAGCGTTCCCACCAGCACCAGGTGTCCGCTGTTAGCAGACCCGGCCCCACCCCGGCTTCCCGCCCTTCCCCTCCCCTGGGGGCCGGGGTGACAGATGTCCCCTTTCTGGTTATCACGTCACCCAGATGCTGCCTTGGGCGGCTGCCTTCACCGACACCCACGGGGAGGGGGGAGGGAGAGGCCCCCCGAGCCTGAGAGCAGCCAACCCCAGGAAAGACCCGAGTCACGTGGTTTCTGGGAACCGAAACTCCCGGGTGTCGGAAGCGTTGCTGCGGGTCCGGCGAAGGGCTGTGCAGAGGCCCTGCAGCTGGAAGGCGGCCAGGACCTCCAGCGTCGCTCAGGCAGGTAAGGGTGCCTTCGTGCTCAGGTGGGTGCTACCTGAGGGGCCACGTCTTCCCGTTGGCGCCCAGCGGGGGCCCTGGTGCTCCCCCCCCCCCAGCCCAGGGGCATCACCTACTCCCGGGTCCCCGGGGCGAAGGGCGCAGCTGGGCGGGTGGGTCGTTGCCCGTGGCCACCGCCGGCTCGGACGCAGCCCCACCCGTCCCTGACCCGCACACGAGCCCAGGCCTGCGCCTCCAGAGGACGAAGCCCTCTTGCCAACTGGCACCGAGGCAGGAGGCCTGTCCCACCCTCCCTGGGCCTCTGTCACCCTGGCCGGCCGGCCCGGATGTCCGCGCCCCCCATGCACCCCTCAGCCTGCTCTCGCTCCCCTCCCCCCAGGGCTCACGGAATGTTCTGTCTGCACGACCTCTGGCCACACCTGCAGGGCCGTTTCCTGAGGTGGAGCCGTGCCCTAGCAAGGCCCTGGGCCTCTCCCTGCCTGGGCCAGCACGGGCACCGCCCACCGCCCCGCCCTCCCCACCTGTCCCAGCCCACAGCCCCCCAGGGCCTGGTTTCTGAGATGAGCTGTTTCCGTGTCCTTGCTGCCCAGAGACGCCCAGCCCCCCTTCATCTGGGCAGGTCCTGCAGGTCCTTGGAGCACCAGGGACCCCCCTGGGGCGCCAGCACCCTCCCTGCTCTGCAGGGTCCCCATGGCGCCCTCTGCCCTCCACTCAGCGAAGGCTGGAGGGCTGTGCCTGCTCCCGGGCCGGGCTGTCTCACTCCGCTGTCTCACACCGCCTCCTCCCGCTGCAGGGCGAGGGCTCCCAGGCCGCCATGGCCCTCCCCCCGCTCCTCTGGATGTGGCTGCTGGTCGCGGGGACTCAAGGTGAGCTGGGCCCAGCGGCCCCCCGCAGTGTCTCCCTGGCTGGGCCGGCTTCGTGCCCCTGCAGGCCAGGCAGCGCTCCACTGGTGCTGGTCACTAGGTCAGCAAAGGTCAGCTCAGGCCACGGGTCAGCTCAGGCCACGGGTCAGCTGAGGTCACTGGGGTCAGCTGAGGTCACTGGGGTCAGCTCAGGTTACCGGGGTCCCTCAGGACACCTCTCTCACTGAGGCCCAGGTGTCCCAAGTCGTGTGGCTTCACCTTCGGGGGGGATACCAAGGAATTCGCCACTCGCTCCAGCTCCCAGGGGACGGGGATGGGGAGTGGGGTGGGAAGGCGGGGTGTGCAGGAGGGACCTTCAGACGGGCCAGATGGGGACAAGGTCGGGGCCCTTCGCACACGGACTTGCAGAATCCTGGCGCCTGCCTCAGGCTCTTTGCCCCGAGGCCCGGGGCCCTACCTCACCCTGGTGACCCCGCAGAAGCCTGCAGCACCCCAACTGAGAACTGCCCTGTGACGCTGTCAGCTGCAGCCAGGGCTGAGCCGGGCAGGCGGCACCTGGGCCCCGGGGCCGGGACCCGCTCTCTGCACCGGCTCTCCGACCCGTTCCCGGCCCCGCCGCAGCCCCGCCCGGTGCCCGCTGCCCCGCTGACCTGTGTGTCCCCTCGGGAGCCCCGCAGGCGTGAGAGATGGTGACATGCGGCTGGCCGACGGGGACGCCCCCAACGAGGGCCGCGTGGAGATCTTCTACGGAGGCCAGTGGGGCACCGTGTGTGACAACCTGTGGGACCTGGTGGATGCCAGCGTCGTCTGCCGCGCCCTGGGGTTTGAGAACGCCACCAAGGCCCTGGGCAGGGCCGCCTTTGGGCCAGGTAGGCCCGAGTCCCCTGCCTCCCAAGCAGCCCGGCCCCGGGGGTGGGGGGGGGGAGAGGGGGGGAGGGGGACACCGCCTGGGACACGGGAGGGTATCCCACCCCTCCCTGTGCTCACTCCCCGGCCCGTGGCTGTGACGAGGCCCCCGCACATCATTCACGGGCTCAGCCGCGGTGTTCCCTCGGCCAAAGCCCCTCTCCTGGGGACCGACCTTCACCCCAAAGGGAAGCTCGGAGCAGAAAGACTCCCCACCCGTGGCTGTGACTCCTAAAGAGGGCGTAACCGAGATTTCAGTACCTCGCTGTCCACGGAGCGGACAGGCCCCGGGAGGAAGGCTAGCTGGCGGCTCAGAGAGGGGGAGCCCGCCGTCGAGTGGCCACCGGCGAGCCCCTTAAAGACACGCAGGGGCACGGCTGACCGCGCTCAGGGCTGGGGTTCCCGAGGGTTCCCGCCCCGTGCCGGTGGCCACAGCTCTTCGTCAGGCTTCCTGGGGAGCCGGCCCCTCCAGCGTCTGTCCTCCGTCCACCAGGAGCCGGCCCCGTCATGCTGGACGAAGTGCAGTGCTCGGGGACAGAGCCCTCGCTGGCCAACTGCTCGTCCCTGGGCTGGCTGCGGAGCAAGTGCAGGCACAGCCAGGACGCCGGCGTCATCTGCAGCAACGGTGCGCCTCCCACCCGACCCCCCCGAGCCTGGGCCCCCAGGGCTGCCCCATCCCGACCCCCCAGAGCCTGGGCCCCGGGGCTGCCCCACCCGAACCCCCAGAGTCTGGGCCCCCGGGGCTGCCCCACCCAACCCCCAGAGCCTGGGCCCCTGGGGCTGCCCCACCCTACCCCCAGAGCCTGGGCCCCCGGGGCTGCCCCACTCGAACCCCCAAAGTCTGCCCCCCCACCAAGCATCCCGCCCTGGGCCCAGGATCCTGGTCCTGGGGTTCCCTGCCCCGCCCAGCACGCAGGCCCTCCAAGCTCATCACACACCTGTGGGCGGGTTTGAGGTGACGCCCACTCTCCAGGAGGCGGGACAGCCTGCAGTACCGCACGGCAGCCCTCGAACAGTCCCTCCTGCAGTCCCTCCTGCAGTCCCTCCTGCAGTCCCTCCTGCAGTCCCGGGTGGGGGTTGTCCACGAGCCACAGCTCCTATGCCCAGGGGGCTGAGAGTGCAGGCTTCTCTCCTTAAGCGCCGTTTCATTCCTGCGGTCCAGTGCGGCCTTACACAGGCCCTGGCTGCCCGGCCGCATGCTGACCGTCCTGGGGCTGAGGGTCCGTCCTGGGGCTGAGGGTCCGTCCTGGGGCTGAGGGTCCGTCCTGGGGCTGAGGGGCCTGGGGCTGAGGGTCCGTCCTGGGGCTGAGGGTCCGTCCTGGGGATGGGGGTCTGTCCTGGGGCTGAGGGTCCGTCCTGGGGCTGGGGGGCCTGGGGATGAGGGGCCTGGGGCTGAGGGTCCGTCCTGGGGCTGAGGGTCTGTCCCGGGGCTAAGGGGCCTGGGGTTTCTTTTCTTTCTTTTTGAGAGAGAAAGGAAGGGGGAGAGAGAGAGAAACATCGGTTGCCTCCCGTACCCGCCCCAACCTGACCAGGGATCAAACCCTCCACTCTTCAGTACATAGGAGGGCACTCCAACCACTGAGCCACACCAGCCAGGGCTGGGGCATCTTTTTTTTTTAATTTTAGGAAGGGAGAGGGAGAGGGAGACATCATAATGAGAGAGAATCATGGATCGGCTGCCTCCTGCACACACCCCGCGCCCCCACTGGAGATTGAGCCTGCAACCTGAGCAGGTGCCCTGACCAGGAATCGAACCTTGACCCTGGTTATAGGTCAACGTCAACCCCTGAGCCACGCCGGCCGGGTGGGGTGCAGGGGAGCACCCAGGCTGGAGTGGGGGTGCAGGACGCCTGTCTGGGGCGGGGTACGGGGAGCACCAGGCTGGGCCAGGGTGTAGGGCAGGAAGCACCTACAGTGGGGCCCCCTTGCTGAGTGGAGCACACAGGAGGCTCCGAGAGGCTGGGGTGGGCGGGATGGGGCGCCGAGCCCACCTGGTTTAAGTGTCGGGATTGATCTAAACCTGTTGGTGGCACAGGAAGAGCAGGTGGAGTTAGTTCCCAGTGATGCCTGGGGGGAGGGGCGCATCCCCGCAACCGCCCCCGGGGCTTGAAGGAGGCTGCCGAGGACCCCGAGGCTTAGCTCTGGGTCGCCCCAAGACCCTCTGCTTGGGGCCGTCACAGGAGGCGTGGGGTCAGAAGGTAACAACTGGGTGATCGATAGATGAATGGGTTGGAATTTTAAAGGATGGGGCCTCGGCTGTGGAAGTAGCCCCTCCGGTCCCCCCCCTGGAGGGGCTGCCTGGGTTTGGGGAGCAGGTGAGTAAGCAGGGTGTGGGCTGGGAGGATGGGGCAGGGCAGAGGCCGCCGTTTAAGGGGAAACTGAGTCGGGGTGAGAAGTACTTCCGGGTCACGGAGCCGGCTGTGCCGGCGAGCCGGCCTCCCTGGCGAGCGGTGCCTCCCTGCCCTTCCCAGACACCGGCGGCGCCCACACGCTGGACCTGTCCGGGGCGCTGCCCGCGGCCCTCGCTCAGATCTTCGACAGCCAGCACGGCTGCGACCTGTCCGTGGCCGTGAAGGCGGAGGGCGCCGCGCCGCTGAGCCTGTGCGCCCACAGCCTGATCCTGACCAGCAACCCCGAGGCCCAAGCCCTGTGGACAGAGCCGGGCGGCTCGGTCACCATGGAGGTGGACGCCGAGTGCCTGCCTGTGGTCACCGACTTCATCAGGTGGGCATCCCGGGCGGCTGGGCACGGGCACACACACACACACACTACACACAACCACACACACACACTACACACAACCACACACACACTACACACATTATACACTACACACACTACACACACACACCACACACTACACACAACCACACACACACTACACACATTATACACTACACACACTACACACACACACCACACACACATCACACACTACACACAACCACACACACACTACACACCACACACACACTACACATACACTACACACAACCACACACACACTACCACACACACACTACCACACACACACCACACACTACACACAACCACACACACACTACACACATTATACACTACACACACTACACACACACACCACACACTACACACAACCACACACACTACACACAACCACACACACACACTACACACATTATACACTACACACACTACACACACACACCACACACACATCACACACTACACACAACCACACACACACTACACACCACACACACACTACACATACACTACACACAACCACACACACACTACCACACACACACTACCACACACACACTACACACAACCACACACACACTACACACAACCACACACACACTACACACCACACACACACTACACATACACTACACACAACCACACACACACACTACACACAACCACACACACTACACATAACCACACACACTACACACAACCACACACTACACACACTACACACAACCACATACACACTACACACAACCACACACGCTACATACACACCACACACACTACACACACAACCACACACACATACACACACTACACACAACCACACACACTACACATAACCACACACACAGTACACACAACCACACACACTACACACACTACACACGACCACATACACACAACCACACACGCTACACACAACCACACACACACACTACACACAACCACACACACACCACACACAACCACACACACCACACACACATACCACACCTCTCCCTCTCTCTCTCTCTCTCTCTCTCTCTCTCTCTCTCTCTCTCTCCTCTCTGCTCACTCACTACCACCAGGGGGCCCCCGAGGGCTCCTGGAACCGTGGCTGAGAGAACCCTGTTGAAAACCGCCCTCTCCCCGTAGGACTCGCGCTCCCAGGCGGGGAGGGCCGTGGGGAGCCAGGGCGCTGGACAGGGCGGAGGGCCTGCTTCCAGCTGCGCCTGACGGGCTGTTTCTAGCTGTTTCTAGGCCGGGTCTGAGGGGGAGGCGGGTGCCACAGCCTCGGGCAGCGCTCAGGGGGCTCCCTGCCTGCCTGCCTGTCTCTCCCCTTCCCCCAAGGCAGAGCTGCAGAGGCTGCGTGTCCCGGCCCCAGGAGGCCTCGGGGGACCCCTCTCCATGGGGCCAGCCCGCAGACACCCCCCTTCCGCTGCTGGGACCTCTGTCAGTTACCCGGCCCCTCGCCAGTGTCCGTGGTTTCTCGGGGTCACCGACACCCCACTCCTTTCAGGGTGTTGGCAGGGCCGGGGATGAGGGTGACTGCCCGCAGCCTGAAATGAGAAGCAACAGGCGGCGGCAGAAACATCCTGCAGGGCCGCCCTCTGTCCCCGCCGCCGCTGGCTGGGCCCCGGGGGGGGGGGGGGGGGGCGGGCCGGGGGCTCATGCGGTGAAAGCGGTAGTGCCCAGGGTGGCCGGCAGGTCCTGGCACTGAGGCCCTGCTGGGGCCGGGCTCGGCCCACCAGCAGGGATGGTGGCCCTGGCACCCTGCCGTCCTGCGGGGCAGGGGGCGGCCCGGGTGCTCAGCCCCCCACCCCCTCCAGGTACTTCTATTCGCGGCGGGTCACCGTGTCCCTGTCCACCGTGAAGTGCTTCCACCAGCTGGCCTCTGCCTTCGGGGCCCAGCAGCTGCAGGCCTACTGTGCGGGCCTCTTCGCCTTCCTGCTGCCCCAGGACCTGTCCTTCCAGACGACCCTGGACCTCCACGCCTACGCCCTGGCCACGCGGGACCCCGCGCTGGAGGAGCTGTGCGTGCAGTTCCTGGCCTGGAACTTCGAGGCCCTGACGGCGGCCGAGGCCTGGCCGCGCGTCCCCACCGCCCTGCTCCGCGCCCTGCTCTCCCGGAGCGAGCTGGCCGTGCCCAGCGAGCTGGCCCTGCTGACGGCCCTGGACGCCTGGAGCCGGGAGAAGGGGGCCGCCCCCGGGGACGTGGAGGGCCTGGTGCGGGAGGTCCGCTTCCCCATGATCCCGCCCGAGGACCTCTTCCAGCTGCAGAGCAGCCTGAGCCTGTACCGGAGCCACCGGGCCCTGTTCCAGGAGCGGACCCTGCAGGCCCTGGAGTTCCACACGGTGCCCCTGCCGCTGCTGGCCCAGCTCCGCGGCCTGAACCTCAGCCAGGACGCCTACCAGCCCCGGCTCTACACCTCGCCCACCTGGAGCGGGGCCGTGGCCAAGAGCTCCCGAGCCTCCTCCCGCCGCCCTTATGACTCGTACCGCTACGGCTATGACCCTTACGGCCGCTACCCCACGTCTGCGCCCACCGGGTCCTTCCAGACGCCGCCACACCCCAGCTTCCTCTTCTGGACCAGCCGCGTCTCCTGGACCCTCGCCTACCTGCCCACGGTCCAGTCCTGCTGGAACTACGGGTTCTCGTGCTCCTCCGACGAGGTGCCCCTCCTGGGCCTCTCCAAGTCCGGCTTCTCCGACCCCACCATCGGCTACGAGAACAAAGCCCTGATGCTCTGCGGGGGCCGCTTCGTGGCCGACGTCACGAGCTTCGAGGGCGGAAAGGCCGAGATCCCCAGCGCCCTGGACGCCAACAGCTCCAGAAGGGCCTCCTTCTTCCCCTGCCCCGCAGGGTCCTTCAGCAGCTTCCGGGGGGTCATCCGCCCCTTCTACCTGACCAACTCCTCGGGGGTGGACTAGCCAGGGGCTGCCCTCCCCCCAGGGGCGCCTCCCCCCCGCCCGGTGGGCGCTGAGCCCAGCTCTTCCTCTCTCCGCAAGCAGCCACCTCCCACCCCGGCCTCCAGATGTCCCCCTGCTCCCACTGATCTCTCTGAGCTGAAAGAAAGCGCCGGAAGGTTCCAGCGGGGGCTCACCCCAGCCGAGAATCCCTAGTCCCTGCTGCCCGCTGGTCGGGAAGCGGGGCGACGTGGGCCTCATGGCCACCGGGCCTGGCACGCCGCCTTCCCGCTCAGTCCCGTCTCGGATGATTAAAGTTGAAGGGTGGTGCGGGCCCTCGTTCACGCAGCAGAGGTGTGGAGTGCCTTCTGCCTCAGACGCCGGGTGTGCTGGCCCTGGGCTGGTGGGCGACTGGGTGGTCGCATGTAAACACACACCGACCGGGTGTTTAAAACCGGGGTCCTGGAGACCGTGGGGCCACGCTGGGGGCTCCGGTGGGGGCCACCTGGCTGGTTCCATGGAGAAAGGAAGCCTGGGGAGCAGGGCGTGTCCCCGGTGGGCGGGACAGCAGGTCCAGGAACCTTTCCCCGTTAACCCGTGTGCACGGGGATGAGGGACACAGACACGCCAGCATCGTGGGGAAGAGCGGAAACTCAGGACGAGGCAGCTACCCGTCGACCGGGACGGGGCTGGGGCTGGAGGGGGGGGAGAAGGGTCGGGGGACTGGGCCACAAATAAGAGACCCGCGATGGGGACGTCCGGGAGGAAGGGGGAGCAAGAAGGTACTGGGCAAAGGCAGGAGGGCCAGGCCTGGAGGTCCAGTTAGGATGGCGGCACTGGGTCCGAGAGCAGGGGCAGGGGCTCTAATCTCTGCCGCACCCCCCCCCCCCCCCGCCCGCGGTTCGGGATGCAGGCCCGGACACAGGGTCCAGGCGGGAGCATCTGGCTGGCGAGCCCAGGCCCCGGGCGGCCGCACTTGGCCGGGGCCTCAGGGAACAGCATCTGGACTGTTTTGGCCTCGGGAAGGGAGGCGGCTCAGGGCTCGCCCAATGGGAGGGAGGTTCAGGCACTGGCAGCCAGGACGGCAACCCTGCCCCCCCCCACACACTCCTTCCCCACGGCCTTGCAGAAACAAAAGCAGAGCCACAGTCCCTGCCCTGCCCCTGCCCCCCTCTCCCGTGCAGCTTCACCTGCCCCAGGGAGCCGCCCAGGCTGCAGCCCCTGCCCCCCCAGCTCTGGCCCCTTAGCCACCAGCATGGCCATTCCTTGGCTGTTTTCCTCGTCCTGGTGGTGGTTGTCCACCCTCACCCCAGGGTATGTTTCCATTGAGTTTTTGAGCGAGGGAACGGGAAAGCGGTGTGTGTCGGGGTGCGGGGGGACGGGAAAGAGGGGAGGCGGGGGAGAAACACCGATGTGAGAGAGGCACAGCGATTGGTTGCCTCCCACGCCTGCTCTGACCAGGCCGGGAATCGAACCCGAAACCCTTCAGTGAATGGGGTGACGCTCTAACCACTGAGCCACCAGCCAGGGCTGCTGTCACAAATGGCCACCGACGGGGGGGGGGGGGGGGGGGCGCTGGAAACAGCACGGACTGATCCTCTCCGGGGCCGGCAGTCAGAACCCGAGGTACCGCTGCCCGCCCGGCCACCACCGGTCCACGGGCCCCTGGGCCCCGTCCCGGCTCGGGCTCTGGCCAGGCTCCGTGGGGAAGCCTGCTGCGGGGAGTTTAGCAAAACAACACCCCGGTTTTACCAGTGAGGGAGCCCCCGGATGCTCTGGGGCAGTTAAAGGCAGGGTGACCCTCCAGCTGGCAAACTGCCGGTCGCTCCAGCTGTGGGCAGAGCGCAGCCAGTGTCCCGGGGAGCGAGCCTGCCACCCGGCCGGTGCCCTGACCAGGAATCGAACCGTGACCTCCCGGTTCACAGGGCAGCGCTCAAGCCCTGAGCCTTTTCTTATTACCGGTACATGGCGGTCTCCGAGCGCCCCCCCTTTCTGGGCGGGTCAGCTCTGTGCTGGCCTCCGGGCTGCGACTGCATCTGGGGTGAGAGAGCGGGCTGGGCAGGACTGCTCCCCAAGTGGGGAGGTTGTCTCAGGCGTGGAGATGAGGAGGGGCGGCCTCTCTCCCAGAACCTGGCCTGCGGGCAGGGAGCCTGGGCAGGGGGGCGGGCAGGCCATCCCGCCGGGGGTGCGTGTGGTGCAGGAGCCGCTGCACCGTTAGACCAGCCTCGCGCCTTCCTGGGAAGCCAGCGCAGGAGGCCCCGCGTCAGGCACGCAGACCCCGCCCCGTGTGGACGGGCAGCGCTGCCTTGGCAACACAAGGACTAGGGGCGGCGACGGCCACGGGGCTGCTGTGGCCTTCACACCGCTGGGGTGGGGACCCAGCTCCCAGCGGAAGCTCCGGGGGGCCCCTCCCTCCCACCCGCTCCCCCACCTTATCCCCTGCTCCCCGCTTGCCTGGAGCGACCTCCCGCCCCCGCTCCCCCGCCCCCCCGCCCCCCAGGCCTGAGACACACCAGGGGACCTCCGAGCTGTCTCTGGGCTCGACCCCTGTCTCTGCTGTGTGACCTCAGGCAGAAGGCTTCACCTCTCTGAGCCTCAGCCTGGCCTCTGTGAAGCGGGTGCTGATGACACTCCCTTGGCATGGCGTCCCCCCAGAAGTAGGTCTTGCCCTGAGCTTGCTCGGGGAAGGGGGTGAACGCCCCATCTGAGGGGGAAGAGGAGGCCAGCTCCCCCCCAACAGTCTGGGTGGCCCAGACGCCGGGGCCCCAGGGAGTCGTTGGCCTTGGCCCTGGCTGTCCTGATCCTGGCACCTGCTCCACACAAGGACCCCCGGGAAGAGTCCAGAGGGAGCGGGTCCCTGAGGCCCAGGCGGGGGGAAAACCGGCTGGGCCCCTTTAAGGCTGGGCGCTGGCCGAGGAGGGAAATGCAGAGCGAGCCTTTGTGAACCTCTGGGGGCGGCTAACAGCTACCAGCTGTGGGCGGGCGGGGGGGGGGGGGGTGGAGGCGGGGGGGGGGGGGCTCGCGAGGCTGGAGGCTGGAGCGGGCCAGGCGGGGACCAGCCCGCAACAACGGGCAGAAGCAGGGAGAGCCCTGGGTTCAAGGGCGGTGGGGCCGCCGTGCGGAGCCAGCACGCAGGCGGGAAGCCCCACTTCCCCAGGCCCTTTTCTGAATCCGGGGACCGTTACCCCTGGTCCCAGCCCACAGTGAGGACCAGGGAGGGGAAGGTTCCGTCCTGTCCTATCCGTCCCCTGGGAGCGGGGAGCGGGGAGCGGGGAGCGGCGGGGCGGGGAGTGAAAGTGACTCCCAATCACTGGCTCTCTCGCCGGCTCCGTCCAGCTGGGCTGGAGTCCGGCACCTCTTTTGGTCACGTGTCATACGTGCCAAGCACAGCGCCGGGCACTGTCCCCAGCAGGGCCCTCCTCAGACCCGCTACCTGGACCCCCACCTTCTCTTGCCTGGAGGTTCCGCTGCAACCCCTGTGGGCCCGTCCACCCTAGCCCCCTCCAGGCCGGGCCCCCGCAGCCGTGCAGCCGTCCCATAAAGTACCCGACCAGCCCAGGGGATGGAGCGTCAGCCTGGGGACTCCAGGGTCCCGGGTCAAGGGCACGTGCCTCGGCGGCAGGCTCGGACCCTTCAGTCTGCGGGCCGATGCTCTAACCCCACGGCCAGGGCCTGCCTTCAAAGCCCACACCACAGCCCGCACCACACGCTGCCCCCAGGGGTGGGGAGAAAGAAAGACGAGGAAGGCCCTCTTTCTGGGGGGGGGGGGGGTAGGGGGGAGCCCTTGGCAGGAACCCAGCAGGAGAGGGTCCGTGGGACTGTCGTGGGCAGCTGGCGGGGGGCGGGGGGCGCTGATGGAGGCGAGCCTGGGGGTTTCCACGCGACCAGCGTGTTCCGTGCAGTAACCCAGGCCCCTCCCGTGAAAGGCTCTGCGGCCTCTCGGCCTCTCCGGCTTCCTTTGTTCAAGGTTAACGTCTCTCAAGTCCAACGCCCCCCTCCCGCTCGCCCCGCCCCGGGGTTTGGCACACACAGCTTTGCTGAGCACGAGGAAAGGAAGCCTCAGGAAAATAAAGCGTGTGCCTTCTGAGGGTGCTCCCGGGAAGAGTGGGCCCCGCCTCTCTCGCCCTGAGCCTCCCCTCACCCAGGGCCGAGCCCCTGGCCCGTCCCTCAGAGCCAGGTGGCGGGAGCGCTGTCCGAGGCCGGGCCCAGGGCGGGGTCAGGCGCTCACCCGTCCTGAGAAACGCGTCCTGAGAAAAAGCAGCCGTCTCTCCTGAAAACTGGCTCGTGTTCTGGCATCGGGCCTCTGCTAGGTTTGCTTTTCGCTACAAATAAAACACCAGCCCCTCCCCGCTGTGGTTCGGGAGTTGAACATCGACCCATGAACCAGGAGGTCACGGTCCGATTCCTGGTCAGGGCACGTGACCAGGTTGCGGGCTCGATCCTCAGTGGGGGGGCGTGCAGGAGGCAGCCGATCCATGATTCTCTGTCATCATTGCTGTTTCTCCCTCTCCCTCTCCCTTCCTCTCTGAAATCAACAAACAACAACAATCAAACAAAAGAAACCACCAACTCGAGAGAATGGCTTAAACTTCTCACCCCAGGGACCCCAGGACCAGAGGCCCCCCCCCCCCCCCAGAGCATTTGCGTGGCGTCAGAAGGACTTTGGTTTCCGTACGCACTGACGCTGACGAGCGTGCTGTCTGGCACCTGCGCCCCGTCCTGGCGGCCGTAGAGCCTTCCTTTGAATTTTGCCTGTCCTTCGGTTCTGTTCCGGGTTCTGCTCCGGATTGCCTCCTCAGGAAGCAAAGGGGGTGGCTGGTCCCGATGCTCAGATGTTGAACAATCTCAACAGATAAGACTCCTGCTGCCTCGCCACCGTTCCCCTAAGATGGTCGCCCACTGCAGGTAAATGCAGACAAGCTGTCGGCAAGAAGTTCACAGCGTTATCCAACGAAGCAGTGACTGCGATGTCTATATCCTATCTAATAAAGCGGGAATATGCTGATTGATGCCCTGCACTCAAAGATGGCAGTGCCCACAGCCAATAAGGAGGGAATCTGCTAATTGACTGTCATGCCCTCAAAGATGGCAGCACCTACAGCCACAAGATGGTGGCTCTCAGTCCCCTTAGCCCCACCAGGGCGGCAGGTGCATGGCAAGGCGGGCCCAGCCGCTCTGTGCGCCGACCTCTGGGGTCCCCCAGTCTCCTCAGCCCCCCAGCCACCGAGGGCCGGCCCCAGGTGCAGGCAAGCCTCGGATGGTGGCTACCCAGCCGCCCAGGGCCGCCCGAGGCTCAGGTAACCAGGGCTGGCAGAGGCTTGTGCTGCCAGCACTGGCAGCAGCAGAGGTGTGATGGAGTGTCGCCTTCCCCTGATTGCCGGGTTGCCTACTGCCCCTGAGGGCTCCCGGACTGTGATGGGAGCAGGCTGGGCTGAGGGACAACCCCCTCCTGTGCATGAATTTTTATGCACCGGGCCTCTAGTATCTATATAAAAGGCCAATATGCTAAGTGTCCCTCCCACCGTCCGACCGGTCGCTATGACGCGCACTCACCACCAGGGGGCAGACGCTCAATGCAGGAGCTGCCGAGCTGCAGTGACTTGGCAGGGCGGTTCTCAGGTGACGCACCCCGAAACCAGAGAGGAGGGAGCCCGATTCCTTGTGGGGCCATGCGATTCCACCTTCGGCCATGGGTTATGTTGCTGGGGCACTGTCGGCCCCAAATCTGGTTTACTGCACATTTGCGTTTAGGGTTCCACACCCTGTACGACAGCAACTTTGCAGAGTGCCCTCTCACACTCTGGGACCCCTCAGGGGATGTCTGAGAGCCCGTTTTGGCCCGATCCCTGCAGGCCAGGCCGGGGGACCCTACCTGCCAGAGGGACCCCACTCACTCTGCAGACAACCAGGAGGTTTTCTCCAGGGCATGTCCGGCCATCTCGCCCAGTCCTGCCCCGCTGGCCACCTTCTAATGAATTTCCTTTCAATGTGCGCGAATCTGTGCACCGGGCCACTAGTATAAATATAATTGTCTTTGCAGAAGTGACCGGACAGGTTCTGTAAAGGCTGGGGTGTGTTTGGGATGGTCTGATCTAAAGTAGAAGCCAGACAAAGTGCAAGACTGAGATACAGTGGTGGGGGCCTGTGGGCGGGGAGGGGGGGGCCAGGAGGGGCACTGGGGAGGGGCTCCGGGTGCTGGTGATGTTTCTTGTCTCATCTGGATGGTGGTCATGCAGTGTGTGCCCTGTGCGGGGGTGTATCAAGCTGGACCCTTAAGATCTGTGTCCTTCTCTGTGTATATGTTGTGCTTGAATTTAAGAAAAAAAAAAGTCTTTCGGTATCTGCCTAGCAGGGGACCCATGATGCTCCTTTTTAAGAAAAAATAATAATTTTATTGATTTTAGAGAGGAAGGGAGAGGGAGAGATAGAAACATCAATGATGAGAATCATCGATCAGCTGCCTCCGGCACGCCCCCTACTGGGGATCAATCAAGCCCATATCCTGGGCATGTGCCCTGACTGGGAATCTAACCTCAACCTCCTGGTTCATGGGTCAACACCCAACTGCTGAGCCACCCTGGTCAGGGCCCATGGTGTTCCTTTTAAGGGGGCGGGTCGCAATAGGCACTCATCCCCGCAGCCGCATCCCTCCCCTCAGCCTCCTCCTGGCTACAGGATAGGCATGGGGTTCAGGCCTGGCCAATCAACGCCCTCAATCCTTCTGCCTGCAGTGATTGGCTCAAGGATGGGCTTAGGATCCAAGCGTGGCCAATCAGAGCCTTTCTCGAGTATTTTGCCATAGTAACGGCTGAGGACACCTGCTTCCTCTGTGGGGCTGGGAGCTCTAAGGACCATCGAGCCTGGAGCTGCCGTGGGCAACTGGGCCCTGCCTCCTGGGGGACAGCCCGCATCGGAATGGCCTGCAGATGTTCAAGCCGTGTGGCAGAGGAGTTAATGACACGCAAAGATGCTCGCGATGCCTTCTTGGCTTAAAACAACAGAAGCAGCTACACAACCGTGCATCTAGTATTTCGTGTGTGTGTGTGTGTGTGTGTGTGTGTGAGTGTGTGTGAGTGTGTGAGTGTGTGTGTGTGTGTGTGTGTGAGTGTGTGTGAGTGTGTGTGTGGTTGAAGAAATGGATGACAGATGCCCATATATTAACACGGTTCTCTCTGTCTGAGTATTGGTTACATTTCTCCCTTTTTGTTTACCTGAACTTTCAGAACTCCACCTGGGTTTCCGCCGTCTTACCGGTTTGGGTTGTTTTCTTGTCTGTGTGTTTTGAGCTGAGCTCATGCAGCCCCCGGAGAAGCCATTTCCAGCGCGTTCCCCCCGGGGTGTAGCCGTCTTGGCCCGAGGCGTCTCCTTTGCCTTTCCGGAGCGCAGCGTTTCCATCGACCCCACGACCTGCCCCGGTCTCCGGCCAGTCCACCCTTGACCGCTCTGCTCACTGGGTCCCCTCTCGGCCGCCGCCGGGACCTGCCGTCCCCGCTGAGCCCGGTGATGTCATCCCGACTGTCTTCCAGGCGCCTGGAGAAAGGGGGGCTCCCTCCCCCGCTCATCCTGCTGGGCCTCGTGCTTTCCTGCTCAGCTCGCAAGAAACCTGCAAAAAATATTTTCTCTGGCAGCCGATGAGAGAGTCGCAGCCCCAGACATGCCTTCCAGGCGACGTCCGAGCCTGGAGTGGCCACCGCCGCCCGCCGCTGCCAGGAGACGCGGTCACGGACAAGGCGAGGGTTCGGACCACATCGTCTTGAATAGGGTTCTTTCTCCCATTGGGGTTGGAGGGATCACAGGCCTGGGAGATGGGGTCCCACGGGGCACCCTCCTGGCGGACCAAATCTCTCCGAAGCCGCTGGCATGTGGCCACCGTGCCGAGGGGCGTGGCAGGCCCTCCAGAGGCCCAGACCCCGGCTCCCTCCTCCCATGGCTGAAAGGTCTAGCAAGCTGGCAGTAGAGGGCCCACCGCACCCCCCACTCCACATGCCTCCTTGTGGGGGACACTCCCTGCAGAGGGGTGTCCATTCCCACGCCCCTCTGAGCAGGCCTGTCCGCCCCACCCCAGGCCCTGACTACACACAGCCTTGGGGCCGAGTGAGGGTGGTCAGCTGCTCCCTGCACCCGCAGGCCGTGACCCTGAGAAGGAGGCCTGGGTGAGGGTTTGCGCGGAAAGGGCGGGCGCGGGTGGAGCAGGGCTGCGCCCAGGAATGCAGAGAAAGCCGGGGCGAGGGAGGCGGAAAGGGAGAGGAGGTGCTGAGATGGGACACGGGGAGGGCGAGGAGCAGGGAGGAATTGCCCGAGGGCCTCCCGCATTCCTGGTGTCCAGCGCGACCTTTTGTGCGTAAGTGACCCACATTCCCCGAATCCTTTGAATAACAGTCTCATCGGACGTCCATCCCTAACCCAGATCCAGATGGGGGTCACCAAGGGCACCGACCTGTCCCCAGGCGGCAGGCCCGCCTCCCCCTGCCTCTGCTCACCCCCTTCCCGCTTCCCGCTGCTGGGAGGTTCTCTTTGCTGCTCCTTCTCAGGGGCCTTGACTGACTGAAGGAAGTGCTTCCCTGGACTGGCCATCTCCCCAACGCTGGCGCCCACGGCTGTGGTCAGGGCAGAGGGGCCTTGGAGACCCCAAGCAAAGGTCCCTGGCGGCCGTGGCTCCGGGCGGCCGTGGCTCCGGGCACCGGGGAGGGGACGTGCGGGGTGGCGTGTGCTGGTGGGAAAGGCAGCAGGTGGAGAGCTGGCAGATTCGGGTTTGGATCCTGGCTCGGGACCCAATAGCACCCAGGGCCTGCGTGTGCGACGCGCCCTCCCACCGGGTCCTCTGGACAGCGCTACGAGAGGGACCCATTTTCCAGAGGGGACACAGGGACGGGAGAGGCTAAGCAATCACGCCCTTTGCCCACGGCGGTGGTGGGGCGGAGTGGCGGGGGGAAGGCCTCCCTCTGAGAGCCGGTTGAGCCTGAAGGGAAGAAGCAAGTCTGAGGCTCCGGTCAACCTCGTAAAACCAAATGCGCACCCTCCCATGCCGGCCGGGAAGACCAGAAGGTTAACCTCCCGGGAAGCTGTTCTCTCACTTGACTTGGGAACCGCGTCTGCTCCCCAAGAACCCACCAGGGGCGGGTGCTGCGGAGACAAGGCCGGGCGCGTGGCTCGCTCCCGAGGCTGCGTGGGTGCGGGGCCAGCCCACCCTCTTCTCCCCTGTGAGTGTCTGGCGTTTTCGTAACAAAAAGTTGCTTTTTACCCAGCCGGCCGGCGTGGCTCAGTGGGTCAGCATCCACCGAGGAACCAGGAGGTCACAGCTTGAGTCCCCGTGAGGGCCCAGGCCCGGGTTTCCGGCTCAGTTCCCAGGGTGGGGCGTGCAGGAGGCAGCCGATCCATGATTCTCTCTCATCATGGATGCTTCTCTCCCTCTCCCTCTCCCTCCCTCTCTGACATCAATGTGAAAACAAACTTTTTTAAGTTGCTTTTCATGTCGCAAGTGGGAACACGACCAGAGTCGAGAAGCAGCCGGCAGCACATCAAGGTGCAGACAGTGAGCAACGGGGCCCCTGTGGGCCGCCGCTGGCCGCTGACCGCTGGCCGCTGACCGAGGCCCCCTCCCCGTGACTCCCCTGAGGTCCGAGAACCCTCGGCTCCGGGTAACAGTGCCTCTCGGGGACACGTGTTTCCAATCACTCTCCCCGGCGCTGAGTCACCAGCAGCAGCTGCCGGTCCCCGTCCCCGGCACTCACCTCAGACCGGCCCCCACCCCAAGGCCACGCTCAGCCCCCGCTGCCTCCGGCCCCCTCTGCGCGGCTGCCCCCACCAGCTCCAGGCCTCCTGCCTCCCGCCTCCCGCAGCGGCGCTGTGCTGGGTATTCTCGCCTCCAGGTCTCCTGTACCCCTTCCGCCTTCCAGGTGCCCAGCGCAGGCCCCGCAGGCACCGCATTGCCATGGACTCTGTTTGCACTGACGGGGCTGGCGCCGTGGGAGGAAGGACGGTCCACTTCCCCAGCACCCGCACCCGGGCCTGTGGCTGGTGCCCAATACCTACCTGTTGAATGAATGGATGGATGGATGGATGGATGGATGGATGAATGGATGGATGGATGGATGAATGGATGGATGGATGGATGAATGGATGGATGGATGGATGGATGGATGGATGAATGAATGAATGAGCTGTAACCTTAGGAAGTAGGGAGTCATGGGGAAGACGGGCAGGAGATAGTAACCTGTGGGAGAGGAAGTCCAGGCGGGGCTACAGAGGGGGTTGCCATCTCTCCCTCCTTAGGGCGCCCTGCTCTCCACCAGCCTGGCTGGGCATCTCCTGGGACAGAAGCCACCCATGACCCACCTCCGGCAGGCGGCCTGGGCAAGCGAGGAGGGGTTTCCGCCTTAGCCAGGCTCCGTGGGGGAGGAGGGCTGGAAAGGGGTCTGTGTGCTGCGGGGCCTAGGGGCGCAGGGAATGCCTGCCACACTCGAGGACTCACGGGGAACCCCCGAGCTTCCCCCAGACGGACCCCACGGGGAGCCCTGGGGGGACCCACAGCGCCTGAATGACTGTAGGAAGTCCAGCGTGGCTCGAAGCTGGAGACCGGGCCGCCCAGACCTGGGGCCTTCCCCGCGGGCATCTGGGGGACACCTGTGAGGGGAAGCGGAGCAGGGGAAGCCGGAGAGGCAGCCAGCCTTGCTCCCGGGCCGAGGAGCGTCAGGGCGGGACCAGGGACCCCAGGGGAGAGGAGACAGGCAGCAAAATGGGGCAGGACTGCTGCTCACACATCCCAGGGGCTGGGCAGGCCTGCGAGAGGAGACGGCCCCCGGAGAGCCAGCACTGCAGGGGGGCCTCTTGCCTGAGGGCTGGGCACTGTCTCCGCGGAGGAGAGGCTGGAGTGCCAGAGAGAGCGTCCACGAGCCAGACCCAAACTCCGGCACCAGCTGGGAGCGCGGTCAGGGCCCGATGACTCACTGTCCCAGCACCCGGCCTGTCCTTGCCGTTCTCACGGCTCGCCTGCCTTCAGATCTCTTTGTTGGCGTCGCCTGGCATCTCTGGCTCAAGGAGGAACGAGGGTCTGAAAGGCCCTCTGTCCCAGGCCCTCTCCCCCCGACCCCCTGCACGGGCCGTCTAGGGGCTGGGACCTGTTCTGTATGCTCCCACGCTGGCCACAGCGCTGGGCCGGGGCGGGGGGGGGGGGGGGAGTGCGCCAGGGGAGGCGAGGCGGGTTGGCATCTGAGCGGGCAGGAACCTGGACGGGGGCTGCTGACCCAGGGCGGACCTCATGGGTACCCAGAGCCCCCAGGGGAGAGAGAACTGGGAGAGAGATGAAGGTGGCGGTGGGGGCGGGGGTGAGAAGACCAGGTGGAAACAGAGCAAGAAAACTAGGCCTGGGGAGAGGGTAGGAGAGAGGCGGCTCTCGGGCACAGCCCTAATCACAGCCTGGAAGGGAGGTTTACTGCTGTGCTCAGCAGGGGACCCGCCACACCAGCCCCGTGCCTTTGGAATGGGCGATGACATCATGGCCACGGGCCTGTCACTCCCGGCACCGAAGGAAGGGGAGGGTGGTGGGCAGGCGGACGGGCCTCCTGCCTCTCGGCTCCCAGGGACAGGAAGCCCACACCACAGACACTCGGCCCCAATCACCCAGTGAGCTGGCAGCGGCTCCCCAGGTGCCCGCCCCCTGCCCCAGCCAGCCCTGGTCCCCAGAATTCTAGCCCTGGTCCCCAGAACGCCAGCCCTGGTCCCCAGAACGCCAGCCCCGGTCCCCAGAACGCCAGCCCTGGTCCCCAGAATTCTAGCCCTGGTCCCCAGAACGCCAGCCCTGGTCCCCAGAATTCTAGCCCTGGTCCCCAGAACGCCAGCCCTGGTCCCCAGAACGCCAGCCCTGGTCCCCAGAACGCCAGCCCCCTGCCCCAGCCAGCCCTGGTCCCCAGAACGCCAGCCCTGGTCCCCAGAACTCCAGCCCTGGTCCCCAGAACGCCAGCCCTGGTCCCCAGAACGCCGGCCCTGGTCCCCAGAATTCCGGCCCTGGTCCCCAGAACGCCAGCCCCCTGCCCCAGCCAGCCCTGGTCCCCAGAACGCCGGCTCAGGCTGCTCGGGATGGGGGAGGCCCGGGTTCCCACCTCGCTCCCCGGCCCTGCGCCCCGACCCGCCCTGGGAGGAAGCACATGACCACGTGCCCGGGGCCCAGAGGAAGTACCCGGGGAGCCCTGCTTCTCCGCTTCCTTTGTTTCCACGGGAGTGAGTCTGAGAGAGGGTCTGGGGAGCGTGGCGATGTCGGGGACAGACAGGTGGGCGAGGGAGGGGGGAGAGGAGGGCAGAGGTCAGGTGTGGGCCCTCCCACCCCCTGGGCCCTCCCACACCCTCGGATGGACCCTCCGTGTCAAGGGGAGGGGAGCGCTGGCTCAGAGCTTCCCCGCACACAGCCGCCTCCCTGGAGGAGGTGTTGGCTGCTCTCAGCCGGGCTGTCGGCTCAGGTGTGGCCATCTCTTCAGGCCAAGGACTTCCTGGGCTCTCTGTTGACCCCCAGGACGGCCTGTGTCCCCCCTTCTCACGGATTCGCTCTAGTCTGGGTCAGGACAGCACGGTGGTGTTGGGGGGGGGGTGCCTGGACCTGCTCCGCAGCTTAGGGAGAGGGGGTGACTCTCCAGACAGGCTTGCAAGTGGAGGCCCTGGCTCAAGGCCGCCTTTGCCCAGCGGGGAGCCTGCCAGGCGGGAGGGGGCAGGGAGGGGACAGGTGCTCAGGCCGAGACAAGGAGACAGGCCAGGCCCCACCTCCTTAGCCTTGTCCTCCCTCCGGGACAGCCTGAAACAACACAGCCCGGGAGGGTGAGCCAGAGCCTGCAGGTGGGGCTCATTTGAAAGTCAGTGCCCCAGGCCGGCGTGGGCCGAGTTGGTGGCAAGTGCTCTGCCCGGAGCTGTCTGTTTCACTCCTGTCCAAGGAGCAGGACGCGACCTCTGACCTCTGTTCTGTCACCTCCTTCCGCACCACCTGGAGCCACTCCTCTGACTTGTTGGTGAATGCCTTTTAGAAAGCTCTGTCTTATTTTTTTATTTTAAATATGTTTTTTATTGATGTTGGAGAGGAAGGGAGAGGAAACCGAAACCACAAACACTCAGCCTCAATAACCCCGTGAGCTGGGCAGCGGCTCCCCAGGTGCCCGCCCCCTGCCCCAGCCAGCCCTGGTCCCCAGAACGCCGGCCCTGGTCCGCAGAACGCCGGCCCTGGTCCGCAGAACGCCAGCGCAGGCTGCTCTGGATAGAGAGAGAAACATCAATGATGAGAGAGAATCATCGATGGGCTGCCTCCTGAACGCCCCCCTACTGGGGACTGAGCCCGCGACCCCGGGCATGTGCCCTTGACCGGAATCAAACCTGGGCCCCTTCAGTCCGCAGGCCGCCGCTCTATCCACTGGGCCACACGTAGGATCCATGCATACGTTTAATTTCCCCATAAATGAAATCAGATGAGTGCTGTTTACCCAGGGACACTTTAAACAAAAACAACCGTTTTAGCATTCCTGGCCTGCCTTCTCTCCCTGAGAGCCGGTGGGGACGGAGGGGCGTGCCCGGGTGTGTCGGGACACACACTGGTCTGCTGGGGGCCTTGTTGACGTCCCTGCATTTTGCTTTTCTCACGACCCAAGATCTTTATCACTCAGGGCTTGTCCACCAGAATGCATTTGCCTCCCCTGCCACCTACCCCGCCCCCCCCCCCAACATTGAGCAACATCTGGACAGATGCCGGGGCGGGGTGCTCTCGGCATCTGGAGGGGGGAGGCCAGGGATGTTGCTCAACACCCCGCCGAGCCCAGGATGCCCCCCACCAGCGAGAGAGCTGGTGCGGGGTGAGCAGGGCCAGGGCTGAGAAGTCAGGCCTGGCTGGAGAGGATTCAACACAAAATTAATGAAATGGGACGAAAATCGAAATGCGCTTCCGAGTGTCACCGCTGGCCACGAAGCCGCTATGTGGGCCGTGCAGGGGCCGTGGCCACCTTGGTGCTGTAGGCGGCGCGGGCAGTCCTCACTTCCTCTGGCCGCCTTCAGGGTGTTCTGTGGAAGCCGCCCTGCCGGGGTTGCGGGGACAGGTGTCTGCCCGGTGGCACTGCCTGCCCGCGTGGCTGCGAGGCTGATGCCCAGCGTTGACGGGGCCCGTGTCCGCCCTGAAGCCACCGCCAGTTCCTCTCTGAGGACCACACATCACAAACCACAGACCCCTGGGCTCAGCCAGGCACCTGGACACTGCTGCCCCAGGGCGCCCCCCGCCCCCCCGGCTGCACTCACACCTGCCCGAGACATGCCCACTCTCTCAGGCCCAGCTTCCTGGGTACATGGGGCCAGTTGTTTTTTTAAAATATATTCTTATTGGTTTCAGAGTGGAAGGGAGAGGGAGAGAGAGAAACATCAATGATGAGAGAGAATCATGGATCGGCTGCCTCCTGCATGCCCCACACGGGGGATCCAGCCCCCAACCCGAGCGTGTGCCCTGACCGGGAATCGAACCCTGACCTCCTGGTTCCTAGGTCCAATGACGCTCAGCCCCTGAGCCACACCAGCTGGGCCGTGGGCCAGTTTTCAAGAGCGTGCACCGGACAGCACCTGGCTCTCGGGAACCTGCCCGAAGGAGTCGCGGGGCCTCGGCGCCCCTCCCTGTCTCTAGGGAGAGGACACTCCAGGCTCAGGAGCTTCTCCAGACACGGGGAGGTGAGTCCCCCGGAAAGAGGCACTCCCAGGGCCCCTCCTTCCCGTGCTCCTGGCACAGCCTGGCTGGCAGGGCTTACTGCCCAGGCCCTGAGCTCATCCTGACTCTGTTTACCCGAGGAGGGCGGGAGGGCGTGCTGCTTCCTCCTGGCCCTGCACAGTGGTGACTCCGCCAAGCCCAGCCCAAGACGGCAGACAGGGTGGGACACGGCAGTCTGCTGTGCTCTGCTGGGAAAGTCTCTTGGGGGGGCGGGGAGCGGGGCAAGGTGGGTGCTCCTGGTGGGAAGTGGTGACTCCTGGAGTGTGGTCTGAGGGTCCTAGAAGCACCCTCAGAGCAGGCCTGACAGGCACTGCCCCCTCCTTTCTAACCCACAGGGAGCCACAGGTACAGGCGAGGTCCAGCCGGTGTGATCAGGATGCGCACGGGGTGGGTCCCCGCCCAGCTCTCCTGCTGGCCCACGGCAATATTAAGGGAGAGGAGGCCGGGTAGGAGAGAAGGTGACCACCAGCTTCCCGCTCCGGGTCCCCTGCCTCCTTCTTCCCCTCTTGCTGGGATGGGAGGCGGCCAGACCAGGTCCTCCCTCCCTCCCTCCCTCCGTGGAGCCCAGGTTCGAGCTGCAGCCCTTCCCTGGATTCCTCCTGCCGTGTTGCGCCCTCTTGGCACCGGAGCAGAGAGCAGGTGACACTATTTTGGATGAACAAAAGCCGAAAAAGTGACTCTGGGCTCGAAGGCTGCTAACAATATTGCTCTGCCAGCTCTCCTTCCTCCCAGTCGGCTGTGACCAGAAACAGGAGCAAGGGCCTTCCACCCAGCGGGGCCGTTTCTCACCCCCAGCCCGCACCGCGCAGGCAGCGGGCAAGGCTCCTCTAGCTGCGCCTTTTCCTCCCTCCTCCTCCCCAGCCGGGCCAGGCGTCCTGCTCCCCGCGCCGCGCCCCCCCGCCCCAGCAGCAAGCGGGAGGTCCCCGGTGCAGCTGCCCCGCCCGCCCAGGGGCTCAGGACAGGCTCAGGGACAGGCAGACAGGGTCTCGGGGTCACACTTCATCATACTTCACATGCCGCCCACACCCTGAGGATCCCCGCCCTTTCTGGAACCCCGAACTGTTTTGGGAAAAGTGCTTCAGCTCCCACATTCGTGGGATAAGGGAGGGATCGGTGAGCGCAGCCCAGCAAATGCCTTCGTCCAATCCCACTGCCTCCTGCGCTCCTGGGCCCACCCCCCTGGTTCTTGTTGGCTGGTCAAAAATATGGCCAGTTTATATAAAATCCTGTTTTGTTCATACTAACCACTCCCCCAACCTTTCCAACTCACAATTCTAAGGCCTCCATTTGAGAAAGGGATCCCCAGTAAGTTTCAGTAGGCTCCCCCCCCCCGCATGGGCGGGGCCGCAGGAAATGACCTCTGCCCTAAGCACATACCCTTTTTGCTCAATCCCTGGCCAGAATCTAAGGGTCTCGGGGTGGCAGGGAACATACACCTCCCATACCGAGCTGGAGTGGAAGGGGAAGGGGAAGGGGTGGTGGGTGGGCTCCCTGAAGCCCCGCGGAGTGGGCTGTCGGTCCCAAGTGCTGAGTCAGGGCCCACTGGGCGCTGTTCCGCACGCATCACTCCCCGCCCCAACCTCTGGCGATTGGGGAGGCTGTGGGGCGCGGCCCGGGGCGGGGCGGGTGGGGGGCAGAAGCCAGGTGCGCAGCGGCGAGCCCCCGCGCAGGGCACAACAAAAGCGGGGTTTGGGGGAGGGCCGGGAGGCGCGGGAGGCGGGGGGGCGGGGCCTCGGGGTTCCTCGAACCCCATTGGCCGGCGGCGCGCTCTGAGCACTATAAAGCCGGCCCGGCCGATCCCGCGGCGCACACGGCCCCGGGAGGCAGACGAGGATCCGGGACTCAGGCTGCGCCGCGCACCTCGCCGCCCCCCATCCTTTCTTCTCCGCTCGTCAGCCGCTCCCCCGCCGTCCCCGCGCCCCCCCCCCCCCGCCCCGTGACACAGACCGGAGAAAGTTTGTGCGGGCGAGTGCGGTCCGGGTGTGGAGGGCGCGCCCAGGAGCGCAGCTAGACCGCGCGCCCCAGTCCGCCCAGAAGGAAGCGCCCCGAACCCAGGCGGCGGCGGCCGAGCCCCTCGCCCGCGCCCCCGGCCCGCGCCCCCGCCCGCCATGGGCGCCGCGGCCCGCAGCCTGCCGCTCGCGCTCGGCCTCCTGCTGGTGGGGACGGTGCTCCGCCGGGCCGACGCCTGCAGCTGCTCCCCGGTGCACCCGCAACAGGCGTTTTGCAATGCAGATGTAGGTAAGGACGGCGACCGCCCCGGCCCCGTGGGCCCCCCGTGGGGCGCGCGGGACCCCCCGAGGGTTCGCGGGCACCCCGCCTGCCCGCCTGCCCGCCTGCGTCTTGAGGAGGGACCCAGCGCCCGCCCCCCGGCCCCCAGCGCCTGCTCCAGCCCTGCAAGTTGACGCCAGAATCGCACTTTCTTCCCTGCCTCCACTCCCTCCCTCTCCCTCCGCCGCCGAGATGCTTCCCAACCTCAAAATTCCACCGAAATTCCGCTGCAGCTCCAGCCCCAGAAAGGGGAGCCAGGGCCGGGCTGGGTTTTGGCAGGCGGAGGGGCCCGGGATGCCAGCGCGGGGGCGGGGAGAGTGGGGGACACAGTGTGTGCGAGACACAGCGTGTGCGCGTGGAGGGGAGCCCTGGCCTGGGGTGGCTGGAGGGCTGGGGATCCAGGAAGAAACTTTCACGTCTGAGATGGCTCCTCTGGGCTGGGGGCTGGGTGGGGAAGGCTTTCTGTCTAGGTCTCTCCCACCACCCCCAAAATGTGCGTGGGGGGGGGGGGCGATGGATCCTTCTCTCCCCTGGGCAGGCTCCTGGGCTCAGGCGGGCTGCTCAGGACCGCCTGCGGAGCCCAGCGCCAGCTCCTTTCTCCGCGCCCTGCCCAGGCAGCATTGCACCCAGGGCTGGACAGGAAGGAGGGTCCTTAAGTGGCTGGCTGCTGGGGACCACTTTTTGGGACATCCACAAAAGCTGGAGACTTAGTGACTTGAGAGGCGGGGGCAGCTGGGGGAGGGGTAATACCCTCAGGACTCCTTGCCCTTCAGAGGTGGGTGCAAGCAAGGGAGGAGCCCAGTCATTTGTTCTGGCCAGCGAGGGGCACGGCATTGGGTGGAACCAGCGGGGACCCTGAGGGACCCTGAGGGACAATGAGGCCTCCAGCCGGGCCTGCAGGCCTCACAGCCCCGGTGGAGGTCAGCCAGGCCGTCCTGGGCCCCACAGGTGGCCCTGCAGCTCCCGCCCGCTCTCCACAGGTGTATCCCCCGCTTCTCCTCTCAGCCACAGCATCCCGCTCCAGGCCAGAGGGGGTGACGCTGGGCTGCCCTCAGCTGCTCAGACCCCACGCTGGCTTTTCTGGGTGTCTCCTGTTGTCAGCCGTGCCCCCCTGGACTACCCACCCCACCATGGCTCCCTGCTGCACCCCAGTTGGCTCTTGAAGCTTCTCTGCTGCCTCGCCTGGGAGGTCTTCAGGCGCTCCCACCTGCGGGCATCTCGGGGCTCGGGAGTAGTTTGATTTGCGAGCAGTCCGTCTGTCTGGAGTTCAGCTGATTTGAGGGGGAGCCAGGATCAGCCTTCCCACGGGGTGTCCCCTCGGAGTCAAGGCCTGTCCAGGCCCCTTGACTGAGAGAGAAACCATGTTTCTGAGCTTAGGGTCCTGGGGCAGAGTCAGGCTGAGGCGGGGCTCCTGGGCTCCTGGGTTCGGCTTGTGGCAGCGGAGTGGGAGGGATTGGGCCTCGGGACCACTGAGCTTCACCAGCCCTTGGTGCTTGCCCCGTGGGGCTGGGGCTGGGGCTGTTTCTGCTGGGGGTTTGGATCAAGGGCGGCCAGGGGCCAGGGTCTGGGAGCTGCAGGACGTCCCGGCTCTCCTTCTCGCTGTGTGTCTCACTCTCCTCAGCCGGACCTCCTGGCGCTTGTGTCCAAATCATCGCATCAGAATCAGCCTGCAGCTAAAACTCTCAGCTCCATCCCAGTGCCCGGGCCTGAGGCCTGCAGATGCTGGAGCTGAACGGCAGAGCCCCGGGTGTTAGGTTCCTGGGCCGGGAGCGGGGTGGGGGACAGCACGCTGAGACCAGCAGGAATGGCTTCTCCAAGTTTAGGTCTGAAATCAAGGCTGGGCAGGGCTGGTACCTTCCGGCTCCGAGGGAGGACGGGTCTCAGGCTTTCTCCGCTCCCGGGGCGCCACCACCTCCTTGGCCATTCTGGGACTGCCCTCCCCTGGCGTCCCTGGGTGTGTGTGTGCCCACGCTTCCCCCTTCCTTTAAGGGCACCCGTCACTGCACCAGGGCCACCCACACCCAGCATGACCTCATCTTCACTCGATCACATCTGCAAAGACCCTGTTTCCAAATAAGGCCGCCGCCACAGGTCTGCTCGGACGTGAGTTGTACAGGGATGCAATCTGAGCCTGGCTGCCGGGCCGTGTTCCACACCCAGCCCCTCTGTGCTCAGGCGGCTCGGGGTACAGAGCCGGGGCATCCCCACGCGGGTCCCGGGCGGCCAGGAGTAACCTCCCAAGTGGCCTTTCCAGTCACTTCTCCTTTAAGGGGGCACAGGTTCTCCACGTCCTCCGACCCCCGACTCTGGTTGAGAGCACAACTGCCTGGGGTTGAGCGTCGTCCTAGGAACCAGGAGGCCGCGGTTCGATTCTCAGGGCACAGGTCCGGGTTGTGGGCTGGATCCCCAGTGGGGGGCGTGCAGGAGGCCGCCGATCCATGATTCTCTCTTACGACTGATGTTCCTATCTCCCTCTCCCTTCCTCTCTGAAATCAGTAAAAACATTAAAAATAAATGAAGGTCACTCGGGCCTGGGTCCCCAGACCTCAGCTTTTGTCGTTGTAAAAGCAGCACAGGGGATACTGTGGCCCTGGGGTGTGGGGGAGGGTGTGGCCTGTGTGCCTGGGGGTGCCGAAGGCCGACCTTGAGTGCAGCGTGCTGGCCTCATGGTGGCTTGGTATCTGCAAGCGGCCATGGCTTAAGTCACAGGCTTGTCTGCCGGAGGCTCTGTGGAAGGTTCTTCTCCCCCCCCCCCCCCGCCCCATTCTGGCCGCTGGGAGGCTGGGGACTCAGATCTTCAAAGAGCTTGTTATGAGGTTGTGAGGTACAGGGTGAAAGAGGGGGTGAGAGGCGCTCGGGGCTCCCAGGAGCCCCTGCTCCCTGTGCGGGTGTGTGGCTGGTGTGCGTCCCTCCATCTAACGGAGTCCCCCACCCGCCACGGCAAACCCCGGGACCCGGAGGACCGCGGCGCAGCGAGCCCACGTGACCCCACCCTCGGAGGGGCCGGGTGCCCTGGGGCCGGGCCAGCCTCTGGACCCAGAGCATAAAGTCTCCCCTCGGGCCTGAAGAGCGATGCCCAAGGCCACACGCCGGCTGCCTGAGCCAGCTTCATGCCCGCACGGATGGGGCCCGTGGCCACCCCGGAAAACACAGGCACGCAGAAGTGGCTCTGTGGTCCCCCCTACACGACCCGTGGTCAGGAAGAGCCAGGCTGATGGGTTGCCTTTGCATTGAGTGAGGCCTTGAGGGCACGGGGCCGGGCAGAACGGATCTGGGTTTGGTGCCTCCTGGGTTAGATCTCGGGCTGCGTCTCAACCAGCAGCTGGAGGAGCCGGCTCCGCTGCCCGGGGAGTGTGGGAGCAGCAGGCACTGCCCCTGCCCTCAGGAGGGGAGCGCCAGACACCCGTGCCAGTGAGGACGAGGGTCGGTGGGCAGGAGCCCCACAGGCCCCTCCCCCCATAGGGCCCGGTGTAAAGTCGGCCAGGTTCCGTGTGCTTCGGAAAATAACGGAGTCCCTGAGCCACGGTGACATGCATTCCCGGGAGCTGCAGGCTCAGGGTTGGGATGGGAGGTGGGGAGAGGGTGGGGAGGGGCCGGGCTGGGGGACAGAGCTCCTAGGCTGGTTGCACACAGCCTGCCTGTGAGGATGTGTTCTCCAGGGAGGGACAGGGAGTGAGCTGCTGGCAGCTCCTGGGGTTGGGAGACCAGGAGAGGGGAGAGCTGGGGGGGTGGGGGGAGGCATGGAGGCGGCACAGCGGGCATGGCAGGCTGGAGGGGAGCTCTCCTGGCGCCACGGCTCCCTCCCTGTCCGTGATCTGAGGACACGGAGCCAGCCTGGGACCCGCTCCTGCCCCTGGAATGGGCAGTCCAGTCCTGGCCAGTGATCCGTGAGCTGCAGGTGGGCTGGGTCACCTGTCTCTGTTCCACCGTCCGGCTGGGTTGTCGGACAGATAACACTGGTGCGGATCTTGGGTGAGGTTTGAGCACAGGGAGAACAGGGGTGTCGGTGACTCCCAGGCTTATGGGAGAGGGGCCCACAGCCACCCCAGTCCTGAGGCAGACCCACTGATCTGTCCCCGAGGGGCTGTGGGTGGGCGTGTGCTCTTCACCCAGCCCTGGGGGCCAGCATGGTTAGCACACAGGTCGGGGAGCTGGGAGAGCCACAAGCCGAGTCCTGGTGCCTCCAAGAGGGAGGCCGAGACGAAGCTGGAGGGGGGATGGAGGGAGGCGGGGGAGGAGCGGCGAGGAGAGATGGTGCTGGCAGGAAGGACAGCGACCACAGGTGTCACAGTTCAGTGCCAAGTGCTTGGAACCGCATCCCGCACATTCCTGGTGTCAACTCGGCGAATTCTCCGTTCTTATCCCCATTTTACAGATGACCAGACTGAGGCCCAGCTAGTTGGTAACTTGCTCAGGGTCACACCATGAGCAAATAGAGTGAGAGGACCGTTTTAAAGCGAGAGGGGGTGTTCACAGAGCGAGGAGCCTGGTCCACGTTGGCTTGGCTGGGGGTGGGCGGGGGGCCTCCGGGGAGCGGATGGGTGAGGGCTGGCCTTGTGTGTGAGGCACTCCCGACCCTTGGCGATGAGCTGAATACACGGAGCTCTATCCTGACAGCAGAGCATCAAGCCGTCGTCTTACACAGCGTGGGGGGGTCTGTGCTCATGTTCGAGGGTATCGGCTCCGGCTGAGGGTTTCACGTGTTCGACGTCGTCTCTCCTGGACTGCGTCACGGGCACAACCGTGTGTGCACACTTTCAGCAAAAGTCAGCAGGCGCCCAGCCAGGCCAGGCACCAGCACCGGCCACTCCCCGACCTCTGCTGCCTCCTGGTCCCCTTCACCTAGGGAGGACCCCGTCCTGGTGTGGATGGGGACAACCCTCCCCCCCCCCCGGGCTTGCTTTGTGCACGCATTTCGGTGGGGACAGAGGAAGGCGGGCGCGTGTCCATCGACTTTCTAGGCAGCGGGAGAGACTGGGAGGTTGGTTTCTTTCTGCTGCTCTGCTTTTTCTTTCTTTTTTAAAATATATTTTATTGATTTTTTTACAGAGAGGAAGGGAGAGGGAGAGTTAGAAACATCGATGAGAGAGAGACATCCATCAGCTGCCTCCTGCACACCCCCTACTGGGGAGGTGCCCGCAACCAAGGTACATGCCCTTGACTGGAATCGAACCTGGGACCCTTCAGTCCGCAGGCCGACGCTCTATCACTGAGCCAAACCGGTCAGGGCTGCTCTGCTTTTTCTAAGTTCTCTGCGATGCACGTTAGCAGGGAATGATTTAAGGCCTCGGGATGGGCGCGGAGAGCCGGGTGGAGGCGCCCTTCGGGATGAGAGGCCAGGCTTTTTATCAGCTGTGTTGGGGGGTCGCACCCGCTGTGCAGGACCCGTTTCCGTGTCCAGTTCTGTGGTTTTGGGTGCGGTCACGGGTGCAGCCGGTACCACTGCTGATTTTGCAACATGCAGAGGACGGGCCTCGGGCTGGGTCTGTCCGTCGTGTCTGAGATGAGGCTCAGGAGGTGGGTTTCTGCCTGGGCCTGGGCCGCCGCTGTCCTTCCCAGTTCCTCACCAGGGCAGGCACGTGATGGCCGTGGGCCTCCTGACCTTGGCCGGCCCTCAGGGTTTGGCAGACTGCCCGCCTCGCCGCCGCCGCCGTTGTAAACAAGGTCCTGCTGGGAGGCTGCAGCCGCCGCTCGGCTCCCGCTGCAGAGTTCAGATGCAGCATGGACTGCAGAGCCCCAGAGCCCCGGAGCCCCCAGAACCCCCAAGAGCCTCCCAGAGCCCCCCAGAGCCCCCAGAACCTCCCAGAGCCCCCGAGCCCCCAGAGTCCCCCAGAGCCCCCAGAACCCCCAAGCCCCCAGAACCCCCCAGAGCCCTCCAGAGCCCCCCAGAGCCCCAGAGACCCCGAGCCCCCCAGAGCCCCCACAACCCCCCAGAACCCCCGAGCCCCCCAGAGCCCCCCAGAACCCCCAAGCCCCCAGAACCCCCCAGAGCCCCCAGAGCCCTCCAGAGCCCCCCAGAGACCCCGAGCCCCCCAGAGCCCCCACAACCCCCCAGAGCTCCCACAACCCCCCAGAGCCCCCACAACCCCCCAGAGTCCCCCAGAACCCCCCAGAGCCCCCCAGAACCCCCCAGAGCCCCCAGAACCCCCCAGAGCCCCCGAGCCGAATCTTGTTGCTCTCTGGTCCTTTAGGAAAACTTGCCCCTGGGCTGAGTCCCAAGGATGACCCCCCAAGCATCAGCTTCCTGGGCAGCTCGCCTCACCCCTGCTTACCCGCTCCCCGCTTTCCAGAGCAGGACCACCCAGGGAGAAATGATACCTGTGGGCACCCTTCTCCACACGGACCCCAAAGGTGCAGCGACTCTGCCCACATCTTCTGGGCTCCGGAGCCTGAGAGCACCGTGGCTGAGGGCTCTCCTGGCAGCCCCGCCAGGCCCGTGGGCGCTGCACCGGCTCGCGAGGCCCCTCGAGGCTCAGTCGGAGGCCGTGAGAAAGCCCGTTCCCAGCTGAGCGTTAACCGAGGGCCGGAGGAGGAAGTGGCCGGACACGGCCATCCACCAGGAGCCACCTGGGAAGGAGGAAGGGTCCAGAAGGCCATCGAGGCCCCAATGAGCTATAGGTTGTGACTGCCATGTTGTCCCTCCCCCAGAATGTGTCCCTTGCTGGAGGGTGGCCTCACCAGACGGTGCTGGGGCCAGAGGGACCGGCGTTCTCCGGGCAAGGAGCAGGCACAGACTCGGTGTCTCTCAGGCCAGGAAGAGGGACCCAGACACTGGGTGGGGGTGGACGTAGGTTGAGACCTCCCTGGGGGGATGCCTTCTGCTCCATGGGGGGGTCAGGGGCCACGTGACCTTGCCACGACCCCTTCCAGCCCCAGACGGAGGCTCTGTTCCAGGGTCAGCTCCTCTGAGATGCCACGCCCTCGATGCCCACCCGCAGCCCAGTTCCTGCTGTTGACTCTCAAGGAAGCTGGCCTTGAGATGGGTTTGCTCTGCCTTCTTGGGGCCCACAGGCTGCTCCCCCAATTACGTTTCTTTTTTTTTTTTTAATTTTAATTTTTATTTTTTTTCTTTTTTTTAAAATATATATTTTATTGATATTTCACAGAGAGGAAGGGAGAGGGATAGAGAGCTAGAAACATCGATGAGAGAGAAACATCGATCAGCTGCCTCCTGCACACCTCCCACTGAGGATGTGCCCGCAACCAAGGTACATGCCCTTGACCGGAATCGAACCCGGGACCTTTCAGTCTGCAGGCCGACGCTCTATCCACTGAGCCAAACCCGTTTTGGCCCCCAATTACGTTTCTTAATGGTCAGCTTGATGGAGGGTGCCCCTGGCCCGAGACACAAGGTCAGGCGTGGTCCTTCTCTTGTGTGGGAGGGTGGGCGACACGGGGGGTGGCCGGTCCAATCCCGTCCTCCGCCTCCCGTTGGCTCCCCATCCCCGTCCCCGAGCTGAGTGGGGACAGATGCTCTCCCTACGGGAGAAGGGGTGGCGAGCTCTGACCTTGAAATGCGACAGCTCCGAGGAGTGCCACCCCAATGAGGCGCGCCGTCCCGCTGCTCAGCTGTTGGAGCCAAATCCTTGGGACTGGTGGACCCGCAACAGGTGTCCTGAGGGGGCTGGCCCTCTGGCTGGCTTGTCCCTGTCCCTGACTTCACCCCTGCTCTGATGTCACAGCACAGCAGCTCTGCCGTTGCCATGGCAGCGGCCCGCCCCAGTTCACCAGCTGGGCGGACGAGGGCTGCCAGAGGAGGTGGGAGCTGCCATTCCAGCCAGCCTGGGTCCATGCAGACCAGCCCGGGCTGAGGTCCCCGTGGTGTGCAGCCCCGCGCTGCTGTGGGGACGGGTTCTCTGTGCCCAGCTGTTCGGTGAGGCTCCGGACAGGCCCTTGGGATGTGGCTGGCCAGGGCCTCCGGGCCTCCTGTTCAGAGGCAGCGGGTTTGCCAGTCCCTGCACCCGCGGGCTCTCCGCACGCACCTCGATGGGGAAGGATGGAGGGACTGGGGTTGGGGATGAGGGTGGCTAGTGGGGAGCGTGGAGGCTGAGGCCATCCTGCAGCACGGCAGCTGTCGATAGTGGGGACCCCTGACCCAGGCGGGGGGGCCTGGAGTCTGTAAGGTCAGAGGGACACTGATGATTGACAGGAAGAGATTAGGCAGGAAGCCGCCAGTGGGTTCGGCCGTACGCGGCCCACCTGGTAGCGCGGTGTCTCCCGTAGCGTGGGGACCCTGCGCCTCGTGTGTGTCTCTGGGAAGCTGGTCCAGGAGATAAGGTGACGTGGTGAGTCCAGGCTTGTCCCCCGAGGCTGGCTGCCCGGCCTCCTAGGACTGCCCCAGAGTCCTGTCTGTGGTCAGGAGGTGGCTAGACAGTCCCAAGCCCCCCCCGCCCCGCCCCCCGGGATGTGGTGGGAAACCTGCTGAGGCCCTGGCGAGGACTCCTGTTCTGCCGTGACCACCCCGCCCAGCACCCAGCCGGCTCGAGGGACCGCCCGCCACCCCAGAACGTAGCCGAGAGCCGGAAAGTGGCCGGAAGCGGAGGCTCTGGGCTGCATGCTGGGGGTCCCAGAGCGTGTTTTTAGAGGCTGGAATTCCGAGAAAAGTTTTTAAATGTTTCTGATGTCTGTTTTATCTGGGCTTGGATGCCTCCAGCGATGGGTGTCTCACTACCTACCAACGCCGCCCAATGATTTCAGCACAACCCCGTAGAAAGCACTTCCTTCCACCCAGCCAATCCCTGCCTCTCTGATGTGCTCTCGGTGGGCTCGCTCGGTCATCTGGAGGCACGCACAGTAAGTACCCTCCCCCCTCCTCCTCAGACAGCTCGCCGGGCATGGGGGTACGTACGAGCGCTGGATGGCGCTATTATTACTCCCGTTTTACAGATGAGCAAACTGAGGCACCCAGAGTTCAGAAGCTCACCTTGGTCACACCGTTAGCTGATACGCTTCCCCATCCCGGTGTGCCGTTCCGGACTTGATCATCACCGGCAGGCCCCTCTTACGACGTTTCTTGCTTCCTTAGGGCTTTTCTTCCTACGACAGCTTTCTGGTTTGCTTTTACGTTCTCGTCCTGAACGCCGAGGCTGCAGCCCCTCCTCCCGGCCTCACCTCTGCCTTTTCGGACGCCTGTCTGGGAAGACACAGCTCTCCGTTTCCCGGGTTCTTCTCCTCGTGTAGTAACGTCGAAGTTCTGGTCTAGTGTGTATTTCTGATCAGGTTAATTCCTAAGCGTGCCAGGAGGTATATTCTGATCTTGAAACGTCCCCCTCCCCCCCATGACGTTGTATAATCGGGTGTTGCCAGATACCGGCACCTCTTACCTGTTGAAAGTTCTCTGGACATGCGTCCAATGTCAGCCCCTTGGGGGCAGGTCCGTCCTTCTTCTTTACGTCTCGGCGGTGCTTGATATTTACTGAGCCGCCCGGTGGGCCAGGCGTAGTGCTGAGGGCTTCCTGGTGCCGAGGGCTTCCTGGACCGTGCTATCTCCCGTGGGGTGGGATGCAGGGGTGGGGGGGGGTGCGGGGGGTGATCCTCAGGTGTTGGTACACCTCCTCCACGGGCCCCTCTCACCTGGAGTGGACCGACCATCCGGGGAAGCCTGAACAGTGCAGACTGGGCAGCACCAGGCCATGACCCGCCTTGTCCTAGCCCAGCCGTGGGCAAACTACGGCCCGTGGGCCAAATCCGGCCCCTTCGGCTGTTCTATCCGGCCCGCGGAGCCGAAAGAGCGGAGGGTTCTCTTGCTCTCCCCTCCGCTCCTTTACTTTGAATTTATGTTAGTTCACACAAACACTCCATCCATGCTTTTGTCCCGGCCCTCCGGTCCAGTTTAAGAACCCATGGTGGCCCTCGAGTCAAAAAGTTTGCCCGCCCCTGTCCTAGGCATTCCTGTCCACGCACGTAGAGACCACACAGCCTCTCGGTGGCCACGCGTCTCTGCCGACGCCCGGCTCAGCAGCTCCAGCCCCCGGGCCTCCGTGCTTCCGCAGACCTCCACCCCTCACCCCGGCACGGTGGCCCCGGGCCCACCTGTGAGTGCCGTGTGCCCCCGTTACCTGGTCTTGTGCGAGCCGGCAGGTGCACGGCCTGTTAGCAACCTGAGCCGGAGGCTCGCGTCCCAGCACCACGTGGGCTGGCTTCCAGCTCCCGGGGAAATGGTGTGCTGTGGGCGCCCGCCTCCGGGATGGGTGACATCCGATTCCACGCACACGGGCTTGGCTGGGCGAGGAGCCATCAGTGCCCCAGACGGTTCACGCTTATAGTTGTTGTTTTTAAAGCTTAAAAAAAATTTTTTTTTTCAGAGAGAGGAAGGGAGAGGGAGAGAAGGATAGAAACATCAGTGATGAGAGAATCACTGATCGGCGGCCTCTTGCACGCCCTCGACTGGGGATGGAGCCCGCCACCTGGGCATGTGCCCTGACCAGGAATTGAACCATGACCTCCTGGTTCATGGGTTGACGCTCAACCACGGAGCCACACCGGCCGGGCCGTCACTCACGGTTTTAACAAGCTCCTTCGTGTGGGTGCCGGTTAGGGCGGTCGGGAGCCGTCAGACAGGCCGACAGAAAGCCACCGCCAGGGAGGACACAGGAAGCTGTCAGAAGTCGACTTAAAAACCCCAAATTATATCCTGGGGTCACGTGGCTTAGAGAGACTATCCCATGTGGATCCCCTCCCCCACCAATACACCTTAAAAGCCGTTGGCTGTTCCCCATATTACAACCCTAAAGATACCCCCGAGTTTCCCCGAAGTTCCACTCCCTCGTGTCCTCCGTGCTCCCCGATGCAGAGGGATGAAGTCTGCTGGGAAGCAGCTTTAATTACACCAAGTGCGCTCTCTCTGGCTGCCTGGGCGAACGGGAGCCTTTTCAGAGCTATTTTTATGTGTTTCAAAGGAAAAAGACGCTGACCCGCGTCACCCCGGCTCTGAGCTTGTGGGCCGAGGCCAGAGCAGCTTCCCTGTGGGGGACGCGGTGGCGGCGGTGGGGGAAGGAGGAGGTGGGGGAAGGAGGAGCGGGACCTGGGCTGGGCACGTGGGGGTGGGGGTGGGGGCTGTTGGAGGAAGAGGAACCGGGTGAGTGCAGTTCTGGCTCTGGACATGGGTGTGGGCATGCGAATGGCAAGGCGCCTGGCAGTGAGCCCAGCCGGGAAGGGGTGTGCAACCGTGACCTGCTGGGCCGTCCCCAAGCCCGCAGGCAGGGGTGGCCCGCGCGGGAGATGGTTAACCGAGCGCGTTCCTGGGCGCCCCCCGCGGAGGCTGCCGTAGGGTCAGGCTGGGCTGGGGCCCGGGATCTGCATTTCAGCTAGCAGCTCTGGTGGTACTGGTGCAGTGGCCGCTGTTGGAGACTTGCTGGTGTTGTCGGTGCTGACGTCACGCTGTGGCTGTGGCGGGTCAGGTGTGGGTGTGGGGGGCCTGATTGGCAGGTTCTTGGAGGGGCTCAGCGGCTGCGGGGGGAGCCGGCGAGGAGGGACAGATCCAGACACGGGTGCAGTGTAGACGCCATGTCCATGGCTTCGCTCTAAGTGTTGTGCTCGGACCAGCGGCTTCACCCAGGGAGCTCCGAGGACACGGCATCTCGCCGCGCCCAGGCCTGCTGCGCCGGAGCCAGAGCCGGGTTCTCGGGAGGCTCGGGAAACACTGTGCCGGATCTTGCCTTTCCGGGTGCAGGCAAGACACTTGAAGGGGAGGGTGGTCTGTTGTACGCACACAGGTAAATGCACCAGGCCCCTCGTTGCGCCTGTCGGTCACGGGAGGTCAGAGGTCAGGGGAGGACAAATCCTGGCTGCCAGCTCTGGCCTTCATCCTCACCAGCACTTCCGGGCTGTTTGTTTTTTTTTGTGTGTGTGTTTTTTTTTAAATAATCTATTTTTATTGCTTTCAGAGAGGAAGGGGGCGGGGGAGAGAGAGGTAGAGAAACATCAATGATGAGAGAGAATCACTGATCGGCTGCCTCCTGCACGCCCCGCTACTGGGGATCTGGCCCGCAACTCAGGCACCCACCCTTGACCGGGAATCGAACCATGACCTTCTGGTTCATAGGTGGGCGCTCAACCACTGAGCCACGCCGGCCGCACTCAGCTGTGGTTTGCATGGCAGCCATGGCAGAGGGCTGAAGCCACGTCTCACTGTGGCTCCACATAGCCCTTCCCTCGTGATGGCTGGCCTCGAGTATCCTTGCCTGGCTTGTGGGCCGCGCACCTGTCTTCTTTGCTGAAGGTCTGTTTCTTTTCTTTTTTTTTTCTTTTTTAAAGGGACTCTGTAATCCATCTAAGGGAAAGTCACAGAGTGATCTCTTTTCTTTTCTTTTTTTTTTTTTTTTAATATATTTTATTGATTTTTTACAGAGAGGAAAGGAGAGGGATAGAGAGCTAGAAACATCGATGAGAGAGAAACATCGATCAGCTGCCTCCTGCACACCCCCCACCGGGGATGTGCCCGCAACCAAGGTACATGCCCTTGACCGGAATCGAACCTGGGACCCTTCAGTCCGCAGGCCGACGCTCTATCCACTGAGCCAAACCGGTTTCGGCTTTTTTTTTTCTTTAAGTATATTTAATTGATTTTTTACAGAGAGGAAGGGAGAGGGATAGAGAGTTAGAAACATCGATGAGAGAGAAACATCGATCAGCTGCCTCCTGCACACCCCCTACTGGGGATGTGCCCGCAACCAAGGTATGTGCCCTTGACCGGAATCGAACCCGGGACCCTTCAGTCCGCAGGCTGATGCTCTATCCACTGAGCCACACCGGTTTCGGCTGAAGGTCTGTGTCGATCTTGGCCCGTGGTGAACGGCTGGCTTGTGCTCCGAGTGAGCGGTAGCCGAGTGTGCGGCCCGGAGGCAGGTCTCCGGCTGGATGTGTGATTTGTGGCCTTTCCTCCCAGCCTGCCGCGTGTTGTCGCTGGTCAGGGACGGCTTTCCAAACGCGAAGGTTTTTAAAGTCGGTGGGTGCCCGGCTGCTCGGCTTCCCGCGCCCCTGGCGCTGCCGGTGTGGCACCTGAGAAGCCGTGGCCTGACCCGGGCCGTGAAGGGGCACTTCGGTTGCCTTCTGAGCATCTGCCGTTTGGGACCTCACGGAAGGCCTCGGACCCGCTTTGGGTTTGCTGTTGGGTGAGGGGTGTGGTTCTGCCTCTGGTGACATAAGCATCTGGAATCCTCTTTCTCACACGTGGATGGCCAGCGGTGCCAGCAGCATTTTGGGGGGGGAACTACGATCCCCTGCGCCCCCCCCCCCCCGTTCGGTTGCCTTGGCGCCTTTGTCAAAACCCTAGTCGCTGTGTTCGGGGAGCCCGCTTCCTCTCCCTCCCCTCTCTCATCGTGGTGGCGGGAAGCCTGGTAGAGTCGGACACGAGCCGCTATTCTCAGTGGTCAGACTTACCGAAAGCTGGCAGCAGGCGACCAGCCGAGGCGGGTCACAGTCACGGATTGACCCGAGCGGCAGAGGGCCTGTCTCTGCTGCCGGCCAGCTGTGTGATCCAGGTCCAGGTTCTTCACCGCTCGCTGCCTCAGTTTCCCCACCTGTGAACCCAGGGTGATGGTAGCTCCTCTCCTCGGAGGTTACCTACAGAAGTGCCCGGAGCGCGCTGCACCGTCACCATGGCGGCTCCGTGGTTGAGCCGGGGCCCCTGGGGGCCTCCCGGGTTCTGCTCCACGGCTCACACCCCCCCACACACACACACACACAGACCAAGTGAGGCCCCAGGGAGCCCCTCCTTAGCCCGCAGGCTGGCTGACCTCAGCGGCCGGGGCCGACGCGCGTGACTCCATGCTCTCGGGTGAACGCACCCCCTCCCCTGGGCGGGCCTGAGCCCATGTCCCTTCTTGCTGCCCGAGAGTCCTCCTCGGAGAATTCCTCGCGGAAAGAGTTGGGAGTCATGACAACAGACGTAACTCCAGCCTAGTCTCCTCTCTGAATGGTTCGCATCAGATTCTAGTACCAAAGGTGCACGCACGCAGACTCACCTGCACGCACACACGTGCACACGCATGCCTCCCCCCCACGCCTCCCCCTGCCCAGGCCTCCCCCCCCGCCGACACACACACACACACCTGCACGGGTCTCCCCAGCTCCCTGCACACACACACACCCTGAGTAGCAAGCTCCTCCTCCTCCACTCCATTTCCTTTATTTTTTTTTGTAAAGAATCTTTATTGATTTCAGAGAGGGAGAGGGAGAGAGACAGGAACATCAACGATGAGAGAGAGTCATGGATCAGCTGCCTCCTGCACCACCCCAATTGGGGATGGAGCCCGCAACCCGGACATGCACCCTGACTGGGAATCGAACCGTGACCTCCTGGTTCATAGGTCGACGCTCAACCACGGAGCCACGCCGGCCGGGCCCTCCCTCCATTTATGAGTAGCTCTCCCTCCCGAGGGCCCGCCCTTTGCACCGTCCCACCCCGGCCGGAGGCCTCACATGTCAGGGTGGGACAGGGCTCCCGCCCCTGGCGCTGTGGACAATCAGACAATCGGATCACTCTTGGTCGTGATCCCAGTGCCTGGGGGCCGCCCTGGGCACGCGGGAAGTTTGGCAGCATCCCTGGCCTCACCCACGAGATGCCCAGGGGCTGCCTCCCGCTGCGCCAGAAATGGCTCCAGACACTGACACGTGTTCCCGTTGAATAAGGTGCCCTTCGGGATCGTGTTAACATGTGCAGGACAGACATGGGGAGGCCGAGAGCAGTCCCCGCGGGGCGGGTGTGGGGGGAGAGAGTGTCAGGGACTCATCGGCGTCTGTCCCCTCACTCCGAGCCCCTGTGCCTTGTCCCCAGGGCCTTGCTCGCTCTCCGGGCAGTGGCGAGCACCCTCCCGCCCTCGCGGGCCTGACGTGGAACAGCCGTGGCATCTGTGGCTCCTCGGCCCCCGGCTCCCACCGGTGTCTCTCCGATACCATGGCCTCCAAGATCTCCCACGTGAAACGGGGAGCAGAGAGAGCCGCTCGCCAGAGTCCCCACCCCGACGACCAAGCCTTGCTTTTGAGGCAGAAACACAAGTTGCTACAAGTCCGAGAGAGAGGTCAGCTGGCCGTGCCGAGGAGGCCGGACCTGGGGCCGTGGAAGAGCCCGCAGCCTCAGCACTGGGCCGAGGGGCTGAGGCCGGGCTGGCAGGAGGCCCCCCACCAGCGCGCCCGAGGCCTGGACCGGCTGCACATAGCGCATCTGCTCGGTGTAGGCGGCGGATGGCCCACGGGGCCTAGGCCTGACCTGCAGGGGCCGGCTCGGCGAGGAGCCACCGGGCGGCCGAGGGCCCGGGAGAAGCAGAGAGCGGCCGCCAGAGGAGAGAAGCGTCAGCAGGAAGACCTGGTCCGACTGCAGCCCCGGCCGCTGAAGTCCCGGAGGACCGTGGTGGGCGCGGAGAAGAAGGGGGCCGGCAAGGTCGTGGGCCTGCCCCGTCTTGCCCCGGGCCCCCCCGAGAAGAATAAAGGGAAGCGGGGGCCTTCGAGGAAGACGGGCGGTGGCCACCGTCCTGACCCTCGGGTGCGAGGAGACCTGGACGTGGGGACGCTCTGGGCTGCTGCGGGCGGGGTCGTGCTCCTGGGGGACCGGGAGGAAGACGGCGCCCCGGGCGGGAGGAGGTCGCCGGCGAGGCTGGCTCGTCTGGCTCCGGGCCCCAAGAACGACTGTCTGGGCCAGTACCCCCAGGGCCAGCTGGACAGTCTGGAGCCGCTGTGGCCCGTCGGCGTGACCTGTGGGAGGGGAGCCTCGCCCCCGGCGTCCCCACGCCCGCGCCGGGAGGGGAGCAGGTGGAAGAGGGAGCTGGAGTCCGTCTTCAGAGAGCTGTTCAGCACCAACCGGAAGCTGAAGACGCACCTGAACCGGTACCTGGAGTCCAGGCCGGGGACGGACACGTGCCCCAGCGAGGAGCAGGGCTTCCCTGAGGCGTGCGGGTGCCGAGGGGAGCCCCGCCGGGAGAGGCGGGCGGGAGACGCGCTCATGGAGCTGGCCCCGGGTCCAGCCGAGGCCGACGCCCGCCCCGCGGCGCCCAGCGCCAACCTGAAGGAGCTGCTGCGCAAGCTCAAGGACCGGCAGTACCGGAGGATGGTGGAGCCCCTGTTTTCGGACGAGGGGGACCCGGCCTCCCACACCGAGGAGGAGGGCCCACTCTGGCGCAGCAGCATGCGATCCGGGCACGAGCCGCCCAGGCCCGACACGCTCTCGCCGCAGCTGCACCCGCAGCTGCACCCGCAAGCACAGCTGGGCAGAGCCGGCGCGAAGCAGAACCCGGAGCAGAGATGGCGACCGCAGCAGCTGGTGGAGGTGCTCGAGGTCCCGCAGCTGAGCTGGGAAGCCCTGGGCCTGCCCCTGGCGGAGCGAGGAGAGGAGACGGAGACGACGGAGACGGAGACGGAGGCGGGGGCCCCGACGAGCGCTCACCCCGCTCACATCACGGCGCTCGCCGCGGGGCCCCCCTCTCCGCACCCGGAGGCGGCACGGGGGTGTGAGCGCAGCGCCGCCGCCCCGCCCGCCGCGTCCCCGCCGGCCGCCAGCAGCGAGGAGGAGGACGACGATGACAGTGGGCACAGTCAGATGATCCGTGACCTTCAAGAGCAGATTTTAGAGCAAAGCAAGTCGCACAAGCAGTTTCTCGAGCGAGCCAGGAGGCGCTTGCAAGAGTTTCAGAGCGTATGTTAGCGCGCCCGCCGGGTGAATACAGCACTGACCTCCGTGCGGACCGAGCGGGGAGACGGACCTGTGTTGGCGTCACCGGCCCGTGACCCGGTCCCGTGTCCTGCCTTTAGAGCCGAGTCCCAGCCGGGAGGGCTCCTCAGCAGGGAAGCAGGGGCCGTGTGGGGTGGGGGCGGCCCGGTGCGCAGAGGCGTGTCCCGGAGCCGCGAGCTCAGGCGAGGAGTTCAGGTGAAGTCAGCACGTCAGATGTTTTAGGCCAGTGGTCGGCAAACGGCGGCTCGCCGCTTTGTTGACCAATGAGTTTGCGGACCGCTGGGATAGGGGCTTCATCACAAGGAACAACCACAGCCTGTAATTATTGGAATCGAGAGTCTAGGCCAGGGGTGGGCAAACTCATTAGTCGTGAGCCGCGGTTTGCCGACCACTGTTTTAGGCCCATAAACACTGGACCGGCGGGGGCCCCCAGGTCAGACAGGCACAGTTTCAAAAAGGCATTTGACGCTCAGCCCCCCAGAGAGGCATTCGCGGAGAGATTTAACCGGAACCTCTCTTCGTCGTTCGCACCAACGAGACCAACATCATCTGCTAGGATGTGACGTGGTAGCGTTCCTTTTGGTTAATCCTCACCCGAGGGTATTTCTTCATTGGTTTTTAGAGAGAGTGGAAGGGAGGGGGCGAGGAGGAGAGAGAGAGGCATCGATATGAGAGACACACATCGATTGGTTGCCTCCCACACGCCCCCGACCTGGGCCGGGGATGGAGCCTGCAACGGAGGTGTGTGCTCTGGACCGGAATGGACCCCCGCCCCGCCCCCGGGATCCTTCGGTCCGTGGGCTGATGCTCTATCCACTGAGCCACACCTGCTAGGGCTCTTGGTGACATTCTTGTAGAGAATATTAATAAGTTGGAGGAAGGAGAGAGAGGGAGGAAGAGGAGGAAGGGAAGAGAGGGAGGAAAAGGGGGAGAGACGGAAGGAGGAAGGAGAGGAAGAGGAGGAGACAGAGGAAGGGAAATGGGTCCCAGCCACTTACCCTAGTGGGGAACCTGGGTGTCTGGTCAGTTCCTACCGTCCCCCCCTCCCCTCGCTTTACCTCTGACTCGGCCGCCATGGAAACCCCACACTGGGACACGGGGTAGGGTTCCGTCTGTCATTGCACCCTTAGGGACGGGGACAGAGGGGGACAGACGTTTTCTGCGAAGACCCCGAGAGAAGCTAGGTTAGGCGCTCAGGCTCCACACACCACGTGGACGGCGCCCCGTGGACAGCAGCCGTGAGTGGGCCTGGCTGAGTTCCACTGAGACCTTGTTTACAGAAACAGGTGGCGGCTGGACTTGGCTGGGAGACACCGTCAGCTGACCCCAGACTAGCCTATCAGGAGAGTGCCCGACGCCCTCCCCCCCTGCCCCCCCAGGACCTCAGATACACCCGGCTGGGTCCTGCATCCTCACCCAGGACATGCTTGCATTGTTGTCTATGAGCGGCCTCCTTATCTTGGGTAGACTCTGTAGACAAAACCGTGAAGAGTCCTGAGCTCCTGTGCACACCCCGTGAAACCCCGTGCACACCCCGTGAAACCCCGTGCACACCCCGTGAAACCCTGTGAGACCCCGTGAAACCCCGTGCAAACCCCGTGCACACCCCGTGAAACCCCGTGCACATCCCGTGAGACCCCGTGCACACCCCGTGAGACCCCGTGCACACCCCGTGAGACCCCGTGCACACCCCGTGAGACCCCGTGCACATCCCGTGAAACCCCGTGAGACCCCGTGCACACCCCGTGAAACCCCGTGCACACCCTGTGAAACCCTGTGCACACCCCGTGAAACCCGTGAAACCCCGTGCACACCCCGTGAAACCCCGTGCACACCCCGTGAAACCCCGTGCACATCCCGTGAAACCCTGTGAGACCCCGTGAAACCCTGTGCACACCCCGTGAAACCCCGTGAGACCCCGTGCACACCCCGTGAGACCCCGTGCACACCCCGTGAGACCCCGTGCACATCTCGTGAAACCCTGTGAGACCCCATGCACACCCCGTGAAACCCCGTGCACACCCCGTGAAACCCTGTGACACCCCATGAAACCCCGTGAGACCCTGTGAAACCCCGTGAACACCCCGTGAAACCCCGTGCACACCCCGTGAAACCCCGTGAACACCCCGTGAAACCCCGTGCACACCCCGTGAAACCCCGTGCACACCCTGTGAAACCCCGTGCACACCGAGACCTGGGCTGTTGGCTACAAAGCGGCTCCTGCCTGTGACTTCCTCTTCCTGCTGCTGCCCCGGGTGCAGCCTGCTTCCCCGGCGGGGCTCCCTCATCCCACCAGTGGACATGGACACGCGCGCGCGCACACACACACACACACACACGCACGGAGCACGGAGCTGTTGAGTTTTACTTGTGTTTGAGCTTTATAAAAAGGAGGTGATGTCATGTGTCCGGGGACTCGGGACAATCACTTCATCCATGTCACCCGGGGGTGTCCGTTACCCACTTGGCTGCAGCCTCCTGTCCCCACGTGACGCCTGAGCCTTCTTCCCAGGGTCTCAGCTTCTCCTCCAAAGAGACCTGCACCCCTAATGCATGTGGGTCTGGGGCTGGGCTCCGGAGCGCAGGGGAGGTTTGACACCACGCTGGGTCACGGGCGGGGAAGGTCCCGGTGCTCCTTTTCTTCCATGTCCACCTTTTTTCTTCTTTTTCCTTTGGAAAATGTGGGCTGGACCTTACCCTGCTTTTCCTTGTTAAACGGAGGGGCAGGCACTGCCCAGCCACTGGGATGCACGGGGGGTGCACACACTGGCGTCCCGGCACTCGGGTCCCGGTGGAGGGGACGAGGTGGCGAGGACGCGTGCGGTGACCGGTGGCCGTGGTGGGGGGCACCGGCAGGTCTGGTGACTGACCGGGGGGGTGTCCCCGGGGAACCCACGCCTCACCTCCCTGAGGAGAATCACGAGCCCCCAAACTGGCCCCCTTGGGTGGGGCAGCCAGCCTCCCGGGAGGTGGTGTGGGTTTTCGTGTTCAATCGATAGCGTGGGTGAGGCTCCGCCCAGCAGCTCACGTTCCATCCTGCGGGCGCCACGGTCTGCCCGCGGCTTTTCCCCTTGACGTGGAGGGAGTGTGGGCTCCCGGCGGGCTCTGCCTGCACCGGGTTCCGGAATGGCGTGGGGCGGGCTGCAGACTGGCCCAGCCTGTGGCCAGGAGGGCTGTTGGGGGGTGGCCTGTGGGGCAGGGTGCTGGCTTTGGGCTGATGCTCAGCCTCCTGTGTTACAAGACCACCACCACCTGTGGCTCCCGACTGCCCCGGGGGATGGCCCAGGGTGCCGTGGGATCCCCTGGGGTTCAGGGTGCTGTGGGGTCACCGGGTTTAAGCCGAGGCCACAGGGACCCAAACATTGAGTCACGAGGTCTCCTGAGGCGGCCTGAAAGCCACAGGCTGGGGAGTGGACGAGCCTGCCTGGGAGTGGGTTATTTTTGTTCCCCATTTCAAAGGTCGTATTTGTGGTCCCTGCATGGTAGGTGAGAGAGCGCCCCTTCGGAGCTAAAAGTAGGTGTGGGGGGCGGGCAGCCGAGACAGGGTGCAGGCTGACTCATCTCTGCCCGGCAGTCCCACCCACACGGTCCCCTGGCAGAAGGACAAGGCACCTGCCCTCCCACCCGTCCCACAGAAGGCGTCGTCGGGTTTGGCTGTGACCCCGAATTCCGGGTGCTGCTCTGCGGGTCCTCCTCCCTGTCCCCTGCCACCGCCCAGCCAGGGGTCCTGCCATAGTGTGTGATAGCGTCCGGACCAGAGAAATGTAATAAAGGGAAGATAAGATGTTCAAAGCTGGGGGCCTGGGGGTCTCCGACCTCCGAGAGGCCGCCAGGGAGCGGGAGAGGCCTCCAGGTGCAGGCGTCACCCTGCCTCTGCGCACGTCACGCCCCGATGTGCACCTTGCAGGACAAGGGGGTGTCTGGCCGGCCCTGCCCCTGGCTGGAGACGGGGGTAGGGAGTGAGGCGCTGCTGGATTGTCGGGCACCCCACACACTCCAGGTCTGAGGCTTATCTGCACGGCTGAACGACAAGGGCCAGAGTGACCAGGGGTGGGCAAACTTTTTGACTCGAGGGCCACCATGGGTTCTTAAACTGGACCGGAGGGCCAGAACAAAAGCATGGATGGAGTGTTTGTGTGAACTAATATAAATTCAAAGTAAAGGAGCGGAGGGGAGAGCAAGAGAACCGGATAGAACAGCCGGATCCGGCCCGCGGGCCGTAGTTTGCCCACGGCTGGGCCAGACAAAGCCATGGGGCGCGAGCCGCCCAGCGCCGGCCGTTTCCTGCAGGGTGGACGCTGGGACTCGGCCTCGACATCCCCGTGTCTGTCTCCTGCCTGAGAAACGCGGCGGGCGAGGTCAGACCCCGCACCCCGGGCCTCAGGGCCACGCGCACCGTGCGTGCGTGCGTGCGTGCCGACAGGGCTACGCCTCGGGCCCGGTCCTCGACGGCTCGCTGCTGCGAACGAGGCAGCTTGGAGAGGGGCAGAGCTGCCGCGGGCACAGCCACCCGGGGCAGCGTGGGCAGGACCCTGGTCTGCTGCCCCTTCGCTCCAAGCCGTCCGCCCTGCCTCTCCGAGCCCTTCCCAGCCTGGGGGTGGAGGGGGTGGAGGGAAGGCAGGGCCGTCCCTCATCGCCTGTCCAGGCCCCCCCGCCACTGCCCCGGCTGCAGGCTCGGGGCTTGCCGGGCCGAGCTGGGCTGGGCTTGGCGGAGAGTGGGGACGGCAGCCCCCACAAAGCCGCTCTGTTCTCGGCAAACCCTCCCAGGGCGGGTGCATTTTTTTCCCATGATTCAGCAGCACGTGAATGGAAGGGCCGAGCCCAAGGCTGCGGGCATGTGACCAAGAGGCCTGTGGCATGAGGTCCCGCTGGGCCCCCAGGGAGGAGGGCGGAGGGTGCCGGGCTGGGGTCGGGGTTGTGCCAGGGCCCTGGGGGGGATGGGGCGGGCGGGCACGGGATGTGGACCGTTCCCTCCGGCTCCAAAGGTCGGGGTTGGGGAGCACATGGACAGGAAACAGAGATGGGAGAGCTGGTCTCCATGGAGACAGGCATCCAGTGGACAGCTGCTCACGTGTGTGCAGGGATCCTGAACAGCACTGGGCAGGCCTGGCAGGCCCCTGAGGACCAGGCTCACGGGCAGCGTGGCCCGCGGCTGGGGCTGCACCCAGGCGCCCTCCCTGGCCCACCCCTCCCGCCACTCCTCTGCTCTGAGCAGTTCCCGTTCCAGGCATTCCTGACCCTGACCTGGGTCACACCGGCCAAGTCTGCCCTCGCCCTGGACAGGCACGGCCCTGCTGCAGAGCTGGGGACAGTGGCCGGTTCCTGGGGACAGGAGGCTGCAGGGCGCTGAGGGGGGTGTGGCCTCTCGCAGCCGCTGCAGGGACCTCGGTTCCCCCCAGCACAGGGCTGTTTCTAATTACTAAGTGACAGCCCCTTTTTCTTCATTTCCCTAAAAGGAGTGGACTTGGAGGCCTGCTCCCCCACTGACCGAGAGGGGCCCGGCGTGGAGGCCAGGGGAGGCCGCTGAGAGCTCGGGGAAGCCCTCCCGTGCCCCCCGCCCACTGCGGGTACCTGGGACGGCGGGGGCTGCGTGGACAGTGGGGCGACAGGGGCCAATGGGGCCGGTGGGGCTGGACCCTCCCTCGGACTCTGGGCACCGAGCCAGCGCTGATGTCATGCATTCCTTGTGACATCTCCGGGCTGCTCAACCGCACCCTGTTCCTCGTGCAGTTCAGGGGCGTGGCCTCAGCCCGGAGTCCGCGTGGGTCTGCAGTCTGTGCGTGCACGGTCCCCTTTCCAGGTCACCGGCCCCTCCGGCCCGAGGGCAGCCCGCCTGCTCACGCAGCAGACGCAGGCCCCCTGGGAAGGTGCACAATGTCTCCGCTGTGCCCCCCCCCCCCCCCCCCGTGTCCCCGGAGGTGAGCCAGGTACAGGCCAGCAGCTCGGGGTCCTCTGTCATTGAGGGGCAGGGACCCTCCCAGGTGGCAGCACGGAGCTGGGTGCAGGCGTCGGGAGGACCGGTGCTCTGTGGTTGGAGGGTGGGATGTGTAAGCTCGGTGCCCTGCTCTGGGGAGCGTAGGCAGACCCATGGAACCTTCCAGCCCCCCCAGGACCCAGCAGAGCGGGGCCCACCTGGGGAGCCCAGACCCCCCGCCCCCCACCCAGCCTGGAGGGCATGGGGACTGGGTTCCGAACGTCTGGGAGAAAATCGTTTCTAAATGCCTCTGAAATGATTGGCACGTCATTCTACCCGGAGGCACAGGAGTGGCCCAAGTGGCGGACGAGGACAGGGCGTTACACCACCTGCCCCAGGAAATGTGCAATGCTCTGCGGGCACGGCCGTGGCCACACGCGGTGGCTCCCGCTCTCAGACCAAGGCCCAGCGCGCTGGCCAGCGGTCACTCCGGTCGCCGCAGCGGGACGACCCGTCCTCCCACCCTCCCTCTCTTGATTGCGGCCAGTAGGGTCTTTGGCAAATGTGCTGGCCAGGCCCCCAGGCCCCCCTCCCACAGTGAGTGGCACTGGGAGCGAGGGCCCCTCAGGGCGGGGGGGACAGCTGGGCATTTCCCAGAGGCTGTGAGCAAAACCCAAGAGCACCCTGTCCTGTCCCTCTGGAGGCCTCGGGGGGGGAGCGCGGGGGGGGGGCCGGACCTGCCCTCTGCTGGCCCTGAGCCACCCTGCCCGTCTGAGTCAGGGCCCGGCCTCTGACCTTGCAGGAGACGGATGTTTTTCCGAGTCCTGGGATTCTCGCACCTCATCTGGGCAAACCCGTGACTTCCCCTCCGCCAGGGCTCTGCCTCCGGGCCTGGCGGCTGGGGTTGGGAGCGCCGAGGACCTGGGCCCAGGCCATGGCGCCTGCACGTCACGTGTTAATGCCCAGAGGCCTCCCAGTCCTCGGGGTTGGGAGCCGAGCGGAGCCGGCAGAGCAGCCCCGGTGGAAAGGCCCTGCAGGCTGTACTCACACGGGGGCACACGGGCTCTTCCGAGAGCAGCGGGGCCCGTGGCGGGGTGACAAAGATGACTCAACACGCGTGACCTCAGTGCACTTCTCAGAGGTGGTTCTCTCGGTTTGGGCCCCCCAGAGAGAGTGCACACGGCCTGTTCGGGGCGCAGCGGGGCTCAGAGGCGTTGGCAGGGGTGGGAGGGGACATGAATCTCGGCCTGAGGACCCCGAGGTTTCCCGCAAGCCCCCTCGCTGTCCCCTGCCCCTCGAGACGGCGGCGGGGCAGCCTAGCCTGTGCTGGTCTCTCCCCGGGGTGGTGGCGGTCGATCGCACGTCTGTGAGTCTGTGATCTTAACTTTCCGCCCACCCGTTCTTCTCCGCCCGAGTCTGGCGGCCACCGGTGTTGTTTTCGCAGGCTCCTCGCAGGAGGAAGTGACATCATTCCTGCGGTGTCCGCGGCCCGGGGTGGGGGCGGGGATCTGCGGTGGCGTGTGCTTTGAATTAAGCGGGACGGCTGTGCATTCCAGTAGCCGACATCTGGCGGTGAATTCGTCAGCCCGTGTGTCACCCTGTATCCTAAACCCAGATGTTGGGTGGATGGCCGGCGGGAAAGGAGAAAGAAGAAGCAAAATCTGAGCGGCCCGGGGGGAGGCTGTCATTTTGGGGAGCAGAGCAGAACAGGACTCTTGACCAAGACTCTCCCTCCTCCTGCTCCCTCTGCTTCCTGCGGGGGGAGGGCGGGGCGGCCAGTGGGGCAGAGCAGCCCACTGCGGGGCCAATATCAGGCCCAGCACACAGTAGGTGTTCAGTAAACACGAGGCCAGGCCTGGGGTTTAATTTTTTAATATATTTTTGTTGATTTCGGAGAGGAAGAGGGAGATAGAAACATCAGTGATGAGAGAGAATCATTGACCGGCTGCCTCCTGCACGCCCCACACGGATCCAGCCCGCAACCCGGCCGTGTGCCCTGACCGGGAATTGAACCCTGACCTCCTGGTTCATAGGTCGACGCTCAACCCCTGAGCCACACTGGCTGGAGTCCTCATTGATGTTTCTCTCTCTCTCTCTCCCCCTCTCCCCGCTTCTCTTAAATCAGTAAAAATAAATATGTAAAGGGAGAGGCAGAGAAGGCTCGCTCTAGGGAGACCGTCCCCAAAGCCCCGGCAAACACCTTCCGGACACGGAGGGCGGGCACACCTGTCCTGCAGGTGCCAGGGATCGACCTCTGGGCTCAGCACTTGGGGTGGCAGAGCACACGCAAAGCTTTGGAAGTGGACCCGTCCCAGCCCCATGAGGCAGCGGAAGTAGCCGCTGGCTGGCACCGGATTGCAAAGCGTTTCCTGTTTTAGATGCGGGCAGCCGAGGGGGATGCGTGAGCCGGAAGGGCTGTGACTACAAAGACCCCTGGTGCTGGGTGGGAGGAGACGCTGGGGCGATGGCTGCTACCCGGGAACAAGCCCTCGGTGGCGGCCCGGGCGGCGTCTCCTAGCCGCGGCCTCTTGGGCTGGGGCTGGCCTGGGCTTGGTCCGTCGTGGCTCAGCTCCAACAGAAGAAAGAATGGGGTTTGGGCCTGGGCCGGGCGCTGGCCCTGGTGGGGGGCTCCGGCACCAGGCTGAGATGTAGAGAGCACTTGGGGGTCCTGGCCTCCTGTTCTGGGGAAAAGCTGGCCTGGCCAGCGGGTCCGAGTCCACCTCGGGGGAGGGTGGAGGTGGGGGTGGGGGTGGAGCCCAGCGCTCTGCTCCTCGTTCCTTCTTCCCCTCCCCTCCCCTCCCGACAGCATGAACGCGGCCCTTACCCCGAGCGACCTGCACAGCCCCGTGTCACAGGGCAAAGCTTTGAAAGCCATGGGGACGGTGGGTGGCACCAGCTGACACGCCGGGAAATGGAAAGAGGGCGCGCTCTGCCCCAGGGGCTGGTGAACCCGGGTCCCCGAGTTGTCGGGTTACGGGTCCCCGAGTTGTCGGGTTACGGGGTGCTGCAGAGTCCTGGCTTAATTGCCTCGCTGCTGCCCCTTCTGGTGCCGACCGTCTGCTCACGTCTTTGTCCTTGTGCTTCGCAGTGATCAGGGCCAAGGTGGTGAGTGAGAAGGAGGTGGGCTCCGGCGACGACGTCTACGGCAACCCCATCAAGAGGATCCAGTACGAGATCAAGCAGATCAAGGTGAGGACGGGGGGCGGGGGTGCATGCCGGGGGCAGGAGGGGCAGGAGGGGCGGTGGGTGGTGAGGGCGAGGGCAAGGGGCTGCAGAGGTGTAGCCAGAGTGAGGCCAGGGCCCCACAGGCCGGAGACCACGCGGAAGTGCGTCCACCCCAGCTTCCTCCACCCCTCCCACCCCCGTCGGGAGGTGCCGCTGGGCCCTGCATGCAGGCCAGCTGTCCAAGGAGCGCAGTCTGGGCGTCTTCAAGCACCTGGCTGTATGATGCCCTTTGACCCGGAAATGCCCGGGGAGCTGATTGGACACGCTGTGGCCCCGCCCCTGGGTTATTTCGGAATCGGGTTCTCTCCATTTCGATGGGTGTGGTCCTGGAGCCCGCGTGCCGCCCCCTTTCCATGCACCCAGCTTCCGTGGGGCTGCACCCCTAAAACCGGGGTGGGAGCCAGCATTCTCAGTCCCACTCCTGTCCCCACCTGTGGCCACCCCCGGAGGGGCGGAGGGCGCTCCTGGTGTGGCTTTCTCGCGTCCTGCTGGGGGGGCCTCTCCGCTTGGTTCCCGTCCCAGAGCCTGAAGCGTGCGGGGCGGGGAGGGGGTCCTCTGTGCCAGTCACAGTCACTGGATTCGCGCAAGCCCCCGCAGAGATTCCGAAATGACCCCGCTGGTGGCGAGTGGGCACAGGTGTGTCCGAGGCGGGGCCCTCCAGGTGCCATTAGCCCGGCCCGTGGACAGCGGCCACACTGAGCGAGGAGTGACCCCGAAGAGTCGCCTTGCAGTGGGAATGGTGGTCTGCTGTCCGGCCCACTGGCACGTGCTGGCGGTGCACGGGCCGGGGTGGTGGGACGCCCCGCAGTTCTGGGCGGGAGTGGGGTTCGCGGCTGCGAGGCCACTCGGCTGACCTGGGCCCCTCCTCGTCTTCCCAGATGTTCAAGGGACCGGACAGGGACATCGAGTTCATCTACACGGCCCCCTCCTCCGCCATCTGCGGGGTCTCGCTGGACGTCGGAGGCAAGAAGGAGTATCTCATTGCAGGTGCGTGCCCTGCGTGGACACGGGCGAGGGGAGGGCGGGGAAGCAGCGGGTGGAGCAGGGCCTCCGGGCTGTGCATGACCTCAGGGCCGCCTTCCCTTTTCTCTCTTTTATTTATTTACTAGAGGCCCGGTGCACGAAATTCATGCAAGGGGCTCAGTCCTCCCAGCTGTGGCTGCTTGCCTCGGCCCTCGCAGCCCCGACTTCATCCGGAAGGTCATTCGGCCACCCGGTCTAATTAGCATATTACCCTTTTATTATTATAGGTTGATTTTAGAGAGAGAAAGAAAGCGGGGGTGGGGGGGGAGAGAGAGAGATTGCTTTGTTGTCCCACTTATGTATGCATTCATTGGTCGCTTCTTGTATGTGCCCTGACCTGGAATCGAACCCCAAACCTTGGTGTTTGGGGTGCCTTTTCCCGGGGAGAATTCCTGGTGCATGGTCCCCTCCCGCCCTCCCCCGTGGCATCCCCATCCCCCCTCCTTACACAGTGGAGCCTGGGACCTGATGGGAGGAACCACAGTACCCAGGAGGGGGTGGGAGGTCGGGTGGAGACAAAGGGGCGAGAACTTTGCCAGTGAGATTGCTGGGGCCCTCCGGGCTGGGCCGAGGGACAGGAGCGGGGGGAGAGGGGAAACCTCGTTTGACGTCTGCTGGTATGATTGTGCACCCACATCTCCGTGGTTCATTGTGGGCAAAGCCACGGCACATACATGAACCGTCATCGCCGTTTCTAAGCGAAGGTCCCCGAGGGAGGGGGAGGGCTGTGGCCTGTCCGGGGTCCCTCCGTCCCTCCCACCGGCGCCCACGCCCAGCACCTGCCCGTGGTTTCTTTCTGCTACCTTGATTTTTGTTTGTTTTTTTGTTTTTTTGTTTTTTAATATATTCCATTGATATTCTACAGAGAGGAAGGGAGAGGGATAGAGAACCAGAAACATCGATGAGAGAGAAACATCCATCAGCTGCCTCCTGCACACCTCCCACTGGGGATGTGCCCGCAACCAAGGTACATGCCCTTGACCGGAATCGAACCCAGGACCCTCCAGTCCGCAGGCCGACGCTCTATCCACTGAGCCACACCGGTTTCGGCTCTTTCTGCTACCTTGAGACTTCGGCTCCTCTCCTCGGACGATGGGAGGTTCCCCCCTTGTGTGGGCACTTCCGAACGTCCTCGCTGCTTTAACAGCCTCTGCTGTCTGTCGGCGGTTTTATGGCGCTGTCATTCACACACCGTTCAGTTCACCCAGAGACAGCGTGTGACTCAGGGGTTTTGGTACGGACGGGGGTGCGCAGCCACCACCCTAGTCCAGGAGTGTGGTATCCCCGCTCCAGCCTCCCCAAACCCCCCTTCTCCACCCACCTCCGTGGAGCCGCTTCTGACTTCAGATTCCCCTGCTCCAGACTTCGGTGCGATGGGACCACGTGCCCCGTGGTCCTTCGCGCCTGGCTCCCATCCCTCAGCACCATGCGTGTTGTAGCAGTGTCAGTCTTCACGCCTTTCCGTGGCCCGGTAATGCCCCATTGCACGGATCCACCCCATGCTGCCTCCCCATTCATCCTTCCGCGGACACGGGGGTTGTTCCCACGCTGGGGTTACCGTGAGCGGTGTTGCCAGAACAGCCGCGCACGCGTTTTTTTTGCGTGGACGTGTGTTTTCATCGCTCCGGGGTGGATACCAGCAGTGGAATCGCAAGACATATGGCGACTCTGTTGAATCATTCGAGGAACCGCCAGACGGCTCTCCGAGGCAGCCGGTGGCACCGGCTTCCCTTCCCGTGCCTGCTATTTTTATAGGGAAAGTGCCATCCAACGGAGACAGGGGGGTGGGGACACAATCGGGATGCAACGATCGATCGGAGACCCGACGGCTGCCCCAGTGGCAGGGAGGCGGCGAAGCGGCTGGCGCACCCGGCACAGGTGCGGGCGTCCCCCGCGGCCTCAGGGGCCCGCTCGGCCTGTGCCCGGAACAGCCGGGGCAATCTCATCGTCGCTTATGTCTCCTTTTCCTACTTCCCTGTAGAGGCTGTCTTTTGCAAATTACGACAGCGATTATTTTTATGATCAGACCAATGCGATCCGGAGAGACGAGAAAGGAGACAAACATCTCCCGGGGTGCAGGGAACGTGCTGCCGTGGCCAACCAGCGGCCGCTGGTTGGCGGCGCCCTCTCCTTGTGCTGCACCCCGAGGGCCCACATGATGAAGTGAGGGCCACGTGCCGCGGGTGCAGGCCCGATCCCCGCCTGGCCGGGGCGTGGGCAGGAGGCAGCGTCGACGTGTCTCTCTCACATGGATGTTTCTCTCTGTCACTCCCCCTGCCTTCCACTGTCTCTGAAAATTAATGGAGCCCTGGCCAGGGTGGCGCAGTTGGTTGAACATTGTCCCATGCCCGAGAGGTCGCCAGTTCAATTCCTGGTCCAGGGCACATGCCCGGGTGGCAGGCTCAATCCCCAGGAGGCAGCTGATGGATGTTTCTCTCTCCCTTGCTCCCTCCCTCTCTCTCTAACACATCAATAACAACATTTAAAGAAATGAAAATGAATGGGAAAATATCCTTGGTGAGGAGTAACAAAAAATAGAAATAAAATGAGAGCCTGAGAGGGACACACCGCCCTCTAGGGGCTGTCTGCCCAAACTGCAGGGCTGCAGGCGCTGGGGAAGGAGGCAGGGCTGGGGTCCTGCCCGCTGGCTCCCAGGGGCGTAGTGACCATGGTCTCACTTCGGCAGGCTGCACACCTCCCTGGTCTACAAACCTGTGTGCCCTTTGCCAACCCGACCTCTTCCCCGGGCTCAGTGGCCGCTCCGGGTGAAACCGGCGTTGACTTTCTAAAGCAGAGATCCTAAAACCTTTCTCTCCTGGAGCCAGGACGGGCTCCCCAGACATCCCGGGGTGCAGCAAGCCACTACGCGGGCGCTGGCTGCCGCCCTGGGAGTGACCACATGGCCGGGGGCAGCCCGCCCCTTTCGGGGCTGGTGACTCACCTTCCCGTGTCAAGTTGGACACGCATGTTTGGGGACTCTCAGAGAATCGGCCCTGTGATTTTATCCCACAGTCCTCTCGAGCCCCACAGGGAAAAATAAACATGCAGTCCTCAGCTACGAATCTTAATGCATTCCTGTGTTTCTGGACCCAAGAGAGACTTCGCTTTCCTCCAAGGCAGACACACGTCGAATGTTGTAGCAGATGCTCGAGCCAGGCATGCCCACACAAGTCTTATTTTATTTTATTTTTTATTATACATATATATTTTATATATCTTATTGATTTTTTTTACAGAGAGGGATAGAGAGTTAGAAACATCGATGAGAGGGAAGCATGGATCAGCTGCCTCCTGCACACCCCCTACTGGGGATGTGCCCACAACCAAGGTACATGCCCTTGACCGGAATCGAACCTGGGCCCCTTCAGTCCGCAGGCCGACGCTCTATCCACTGAGCCAAACCGGTTAGGGCTATTTTTTTTTTTTTTTCTTACAGAGAGGAAGGGAGAGGGATAGAGAGTTAGAAACATCGATGAGAGAGAAACATCCATCGGCTGCCTCCTGCACACCCCCCACTGGGGATGTGCCCACAACCAAGGTACATGCCCTTGACCGGAATCGAACCTGGGACCCTTCAGTCCGCAGGCCGATGCTGTGTCCACTGAGCCAAACCGGTTAGGGCTTTTATTTTTTTTAAAATATGTTTTTATTGATTTCAGAGAGGAACGGAGGAGAGAGAGAGAAACATCAGTGATGAGAGAGAATCAACGATGGGCTGCCTCCAGCACGCCCCACCCTGGGGAGCGAGCCCGCAACCTGGGCATGTGCCCTGAGTGGGAAACGAACTGTGACCTCCTGGTTCATAGGCCACTCAACCCCTGAGCCACGCCGGCCGGGCCCAATCGGATCTTAGTTATCTATTCCGAAAGGGGTCTCCTTTTCATGCTCTGAGATGCTGCTCCACGTACACACGACCTCCAAGCTCCTGCGGGCCCAGCCACGAGGGCTGCTGAAAGGATGCCATTTGCATTTCGTGCCCTCGCCGGCCTTTGCCTGCTGCTGCTAAAGCTCGAGTCAGTGGTGAAAAGGATTAAGACACCGCCTTTCACCTTACGTGTGTGACGTGGTCAGGGAGCAAGAAGCAAAAGAAAGGCAAGGGCCCTGACCGGTGTGGCTCAGTGGATAGAGTGTCGGCCTGTGGACTGAAGGGTTCCTGGGTTCGATTCCGGTCAAGGGCATATACCTCGGTTGCGGGCACATCCCCAGTGGGAGGTGTGCAAGAGGCAGCTGATGGATGTTTCTCTCTCATCGATGTTTCTAACTCTCTCTCCCTCTCCCTTCCTCTCTGTAAAAAATCAATAAAATATATTTAAAAAAACAAAAAAAGAAAGGCGAGGAACAGAGACAGTGGACATTGATGCCAGTCGAGGCTGCAGTAGCCACGCGCTGGGCATGGCGGGCGAGCCGGAAGGGTGGGCTCAGCCTGCCAGGGATGATGAAGGAGCGAGCGGGCTGGGCGGGGAGGCGCGTGTGCACCCGTGCGGTGAAAGGCCACAGAAACCAGTGAAAGGGCCGAGGTGCTGGCCTCCAGCCAACGACGCTCCTGCCTTGATGTACTGAGCGCACAGAGAGTGGATGCAGGCCGGAAAAATCTCTCTCTTTTTTTGAAGTGTCGGAGGCCACCTGCACACTTCTCCTGTTTAGTGCTCAGGGTTCAGAATAAGAGCTGGTCACCCTGCTGCTGCTGCTGCTGCTTTTTTTTAATCCTCACTCGATATTTTTTCCCATTGATTTTGGGAGAGAGTGGAAGAGAGAGGGAAAGACAGAGAGAAACATCGATGTGAGAGAAACACATCCATGGGTTGCCTCCTGCACCAGCCCTGACCAACGGCCCGGGCCGGGAGGAGCCTGCAACCGAGGTACGTGCCCTTGACCGGAATCGAACCCGAACCCTTAGGTCTGAAGGCCGATGCTCTATCCACGGAGCCACACCAGCTAGGGCACAACTCTGCCCTTAACCCATGGCGTTGTTAGAACTACACTCCCCCGTGCCGGGCCCGCGCCCGCTGCTGGAGGGGGGCAGGAGGGAGCCGGCGGCGTGCCCTGTGCTGAGCTCGGCGGCCCCTTCTCTCCCCAGGAAAGGCCGATGGGAACGGCAAGATGCACATCACCCTCTGTGACTTCATTGTGCCCTGGGACACCCTGAGCACCACCCAGAAGAAGAGCCTGAACCACAGGTACCAGATGGGCTGTGAGTGCAAGGTAAGCCGCCGCCGCCTCCAGGTGGACGCCAGGGTTTCACCCCTGGCTTTCCCGGGCCTCTCCGTGCACAGGACCCTGACTTAGCACAGGACTTTGGGAGGTGTGGCCTCCCTGCGGGTGAGGCTGTCGGTGGGGACAGAGGCCCTGAGGCGTGCCTCTGCCGAGCGAGGGGCACCTGGCCATGTTACCGTAGCTTCTGGGAGTGAGCAGTTTTGGGGGAGAATATGGTCCCCTGGGAATTTTCTGCAAGGAGAAGTGTCAGTACTCGTTCCGTGATGGGCCCCTGGGGTTACAGTTTTGCTAGCGTTCCGGCCACGTTCACGCGTGGGCCCTTGTGAATGTGGGGTCTCTGTGTCCATTGCACCAGACACCCCAGCCCCCCTTCTTACAAAGTGGCCAGAGGTGGTGCTGTACAGCGAGAGCATCACTAACACTCTTTTTAAATATTTTTAAAAATACATTTTTATTGGTTTCAGAGAGGAAGGGAGAGGGAGAGAGAAAGAAACATCAACGATGAGAGAGAATCATGGATCGGCTGCCTCCTGCACGCCTCCTACTGGGGACTGAGCAAGCAACCAGGGCCTGCGCCCTCGATCGGAATCAAACCCGGGACCCTTCAGTCTGTAGGCTGACGCTCTATCCACTGAGCCAGACCGGCTAGGGTGCATCACTAACGCTCTTGCAGTTGCAAAAGTTGAGCCATCTTCAGAGGCTCCGGCCCCTGAAGGAAGCCCCGTGGGGCACCAGGAGCCCCTGAGTCACCCCAGTCCTGAGGGGCCGGGCCCAGCACGAACCCGTCCCCCGGGAGGCTGCCGGGAGTGGCCGTGGGCTGGCTGCGTGTAGCCCTCCTGCCCGTCCTCGTCCTGGTAGCTGGCCTCCTGCCCAGCCCTTAGCGCCTTCGGGGCGAGGGTTCCGACCCACACACAGTCCACGTGTGCTGAGCGCTCTGAGCCCAACACAAAGCCAAAGCCAAGGGCGTCCTTTCCTCTCCGAGGCCTTGAAGGTCTCACCCTCTGGACTCGCTTCCTCAGCCCATGTGCTGTTTGCCGATCCCCTCGGAGCCCACGTGCTTGAGAGCGGGGTACCGCCCCCCTTTCGTTCCCCTCCCACCCATCTTCAGAAATTCAGACCCTTCGTTGTTGTTGTTTTTAATATATTTTTACTGATTTCAGAGAGGAAGGGGAAGGGGGAGAGAGAGAGAGAAAAACATCCATGATGAGAGAGAATCATGGATTGGCTGCCGCCTGCCTCCCCCTCCTGGGGATCAAGGCCACAACTGGGGCCTGTGCCCTGACTGGGAATCGAACCCTGGCCTCCTGGCTCATAGGTCAAGGTCAACGCTCAACCCCTGCGCCCTTTGTTGTTGCTGTTACTCGCCTACTCCCGGGAGGGCGGGGCTAAGGTAGAGCTGCTTTGCTGGGTTCAGAGAAGGTAGACCAGCCGGCCCAGCTCGGAGGCTGCCTGCAGTGGCGGGGGGCTGCAGGGGGGTGCACGACCCGCCGGCTTCATCTCCCCCTGGGCGCCGCCTGCCGCTGTGTGGACCGCCTGGCACTCAGGAAAGGCTGCTGACGGCCGCCTTCACTCCGGCCCCAGCCCCCTGCTGCCCTGGGCCGTCACTCATTCCACCAGCTGCCCTGGGCCGCCTTCGCCAGGCACGTTGCTGGGTCCTGGAGCCGCCCCCGCGGCCCGGGTCCTGACGGAGTCCTCCTCCCTGCCCCCCCCCCCCCCCAGATTACGCGCTGCCCCATGATCCCCTGCTACATCTCCTCCGTGGACGAGTGCCTGTGGATGGACTGGGTCACGGAGAAGAGCATCAACGGGCACCAGGCCAAGTTCTTCGCCTGCATCAAGAGGAACGACGGCTCCTGCGCCTGGTACCGCGGGACGGCGCCCCCCAAGCAGGAGTTTCTCGACATCCAGGACCCGTAGAGGCCGCGGTCTCCTCGGCCAACTGAGAAGCCTCCGAGGGCGTAGACTGGTCCAGCTCCGGCATCCCTTCCTGGAAATAGCATGAATAAAAGCGTCATCCAAGTGGGTCTAAATTAGTGTCATTATCCCCCGTGTAGCCCCCTATGGACGGCCGTGGTCCTGGAGCGAGAGGTGGGTCCCACCCTGCACCCCCAGCCTGGGCTCGGTGCGGCCCGGCGTTCATCCTGGCTGCGGGCAGGGGTGGGACCCAGCTTCCTCCCAAGCCCAGCCTCCATCCTGGCTGTGGGCAGGGGTGGGACCCGGCTTCCTCCCAGGCCTAGCCTGGCGCTGTCACAGGCGCTGAGCAGGCAGCACCTAGGGGTCCCCCTCCCCGGCCTGGTCAGGGCAGAGCCTGGATGTGTGCGTTTTGCAGAAACTTGAGGGTCTTCGCGAGACTGTGTAGCAGGTCTACCAGCTGCCTCCCTCCCGACAGGGGCGTGCCCCTCGTTTCTTGCCGCTTCCACACCTCTGGCCGTGGGGTGTCATCCCCACCCCTTGCAAGTGCCCCCCCCCGCCCCAGGCCCCCCGAGCTGACCTCTGACCTCGGGCTCCCACACCAGCGACTCCTGCATCCTGGGAGCAGCTTGGTCTGGAAGGAGCCCCGATTACTCTTCGCAGAATTCCAGGGAGACCTCCCCCTCCCCGGGCTGGGGCAATGTGAGAGCGACAAAGCCATGGCCTGGCCCTGCACTCCTCCTCCAGCCCTGAGGGGGCGTGAGATGCTCTGCCCTGGGGACAGAGGTGGGGGGGGGGGGGCACTTGGCTGCTCTTGGCTTGTTCTTGAGCTTCTGAGGTCCCTCAAGCCTCCTCCCCCGCCTCCCGGCACCCGTGTCTAGATGGAGTTGCACGGATTGGCTTTGCGGGGCGTTGCGTGGGGCCAGTGGCCGGAGCTCCTGTGTCACTTCCTGGGGACAGGGAAAGCGGGGTCCCCCGCCTGCGGAGGTTTAGTAGGCCCCCTCCGAGACGGCCGTGCCGGCGCTGTGCCTGGATTTCTTTGGGGAAGCCCGCTACGTGTCTGAGGAAGTCCCGAGGGAGGCGGCAGGCGGCTTCGGGGAAACTCCTTCCTTCCTGGGCCTCCGGGGCCTGTGGCCGGCTTTGAGAGAGGCCTCATTTCCCTAAAGATGAGCTCTCACATCGCGGGCAAATCGAGGCGCAGGCGCACCGACCTCTGCTGACATCCCTTATGTTACCAAGATGTCTCCATTAGGAAACCTCATTCAGAGGGAACTAGGGGACCTGTTTGTCCCCTAAAAATGGTTTTCTGATGCCGACACAGTGGGGGTGACCACGGGCAGAACTCTATTCATCCGGATAAAGAGAATCCTTTTGCTCCTGCTTGTTTTGTAAAGACACCCTGTTCTCAGTTTACCGGGCACAGAGGCAAACACACCCCATACAAGCACAGGTGCACGTGTGCACACACCACGAAGCAGGTCTGCTGGCCTGCGAGCAGTCACCATCTTCCAAGCCCGCTCTGTTCTGCGGTGACCCCTGTGCCCCGATAAGACCCCCGTCTTCCCGTGGCTGCCCGGGACCTGGTCACCATAGGCTTGGATGTCTTCCCTTTCTGGGACAGACGGCAAGATCCAGGCATGGCCCGCCCCGAGGGCGCGCTCGTGCTGTGCCGTGGTGAGGTCTGTCGGGACGGACCAGCCCCTGTGATGGCCGTGTAGACCAGGGCGCCACCCGCCAGTCGGTAGAACGCCCGCCCGCCCGCCCGCTTCCCGCCTGGTGTCCCGTGTGTGACGCTGACTCCCGTTCCCGCTGACTCGGCGTTTCGGTTTGTCTCTGACCGCGGTGTGACCGTTCCTGTGCTGTGTTTTTATTACCCCCGGGAGGTGGTGGGCGTGCGCTTGTGTGGTGTTTTTTTTTTAAGTTTCCGCGTTGTGGAAGCATTTGGCCCGGAGTGGTGAGCGAGGCGTGGCCCTAGCCCGGGCCGGCGGCTCCCTGGACGCGCATCCTGACTTCTCTGAGTATCGTTGCTACTTCCGCCTCCCATCTCTCCTCTGGTTCAAATTATTACCAAGAAAAGGATCGAAAGGCCTTCATATTGAATCCATGCACGTTGGCCGGTTAGCCGTGCCCGGCAGGAAAACACCAAAAACTCGAAAGGAAGTGGCTGGCGGCGGCCCACTGACAGCACGGTGCAGGTGCCCGCACGGCGGTACATCGCCGCGGCACGTGCGGGCCAGGGCTCGCCGCTCGGCCGTTCATTTACGTCACGCTCTCCCCTCCGCGGTCTTCATGCGAGCGGCTCACGCTGTTTAAAATAAAGTTTACATTGTAGTTCTTCTCCAGCCGTGGCTTGATGACAATGTCGGACTCGCTGCCGTAATTTAACGCTTTGTGGATTCTGTTGGGTTTCTCTGTGTGTGTTTTAAGAAACTTGCGGGGGGCAATGTGTGTTTGCTGGGATCGGAGCTTCCTGTGCTGGGAAACATGACAGCCGTGGCAAGGGGACAGGCAGCCTGCGCCTGTCTCCGATGCTTTGTATCATTCCTGAGTGAGCGCTCGGTCCATGGACAATAAACAGTATTATCGAAGAGAACGTGCTCCCTGCGTGTGGCTGTGTCTGATGTTCAGAGCTGGGCAGACACCCTGGAGCCGGGCTGACACCCCCGGAGCCGGGAAGACACCCCGGAGCCGGGAAGACACCCCGGAGCCGGGCAGACACCCCGGAGCCGGGCTGACACCCCGGAGCAGGGCTGACACCCCCGAGCCGGGCAGACACCCCATAGCCGGGCTGACACCCCAGAGCAGGGCTGACACCCGGGAGTTGGGCAGACACCCCATAGCTGGGCAGACACCCCGGACAGGATTTCCTTAAATTGGCAAATAATAGGAGCGGAGGAAGGGGCCCCTTCATTCACTGAGCACAGGCCTTTCTGTTCACACACACACACTCGCAGAGCTGTCACGGAGCATTAATGCCATCCATTTCGTGTCACCGACGGCAGAAATAGTTCAGATGGTGGTGGTTTTCTCTACGGTGACATACGTGGGGGACATGGTGCATAGCAGCATCTGGGAAAAATAGGACCAAAACTCAGCGTCCTGCGTGCCCTGACTCGGCACCGGTGCCCAGCCTGGCCCGGGGTCCCGGCTCCTCTCCTCCTGTGTGCAGGTCACACGTGGCTTCCTATGAACACTTCCCGTGATGGGAACTCTCACGTAACAGACAGAAACGAGAGCACGGCTTTCCGTGCTCAGGTTCCGACCATGAGCCAAGTCTCCTTGATCTTTGCAAATCATTTGGAAGCAGACTGCAGACCCACATATGGGGGGCCAGATTGTCAGGGAGCCTACCAGACACTATTATTTCCCCTCAGTTTTGCTCATTCTGCGACAGAACAGTGACTGGGCCAACGGAGGACAGCCTGGCTCTCGGGTCAGAGCACGCAGCAGACCGGGGGGGGGGGGGGGGGGGCGCGGTGGGGCAGGGGGCTGAGAGCGGGGGAAAGGGAGAGAAGAGCCGCCAGGACTGGTCCAAGTACTTTAAAAGTTGGCTGGCCCTGTCTTTTCCCTCCTAATTCCTAACGGATATGTTTACCTTTTTTTAAAAATCCAACCGAAACAGTGGGCCTCCAGACACGTGCTTGGCTGGAGCCAGCTTTATTGCGGGCAGTTTGCTGTCACCATGAGTTGAAGTTCATGACCAGGCCCACCTCCAGCCTGGGGTCCGGGCTTGGAGCCGCCCACAGCGCACCCGCACCTGGCCCGCGCAGGCGCCCTGCCCATCCTGCCGTGCAGCGGGGGGCGGTGCTTTGACCTGGTGAATCATTCAGCTGTCATCGCAGATTTCTCCTCCAGGAACCCAGCCGATGGTGGGGGGCAGCTCCAACTGCCGTCGCCTGGAGAGGGCGCGTGTGAGGAGGCTCTGAGGATGGGATCGAAGATGGGGTGCAGAGAGAGAGCTGCCCGTGTGACCCTGAAATGAACGCTGGATCTTTCACTTTTAGGCCATGTCTTGCTTTGCCCCTTCCAGCGGGGTCCAGGGTGGGGGGAGGAGCAGGAGCAATATTCCAACCAGGGGAGCTGGTTGGGCCCCCCCACCCCCCGGCCCCGGGGTTGTGATGGGGTGCTGGTCAGGCGGGTGCCCTCCCCCCAGCACGTGGCACCCTCCAGGCTCCCAGAAGGAAGCAGGTGTTCAGCTCAACAAACAGTGAGACTTGTGAGCGGCGAATGGGGGAGCCCTTCCGCAATCCAGGTTCCCAGACACCACCAGCCTCTGAGCAGGCTCGGGCCCGCGAGGGTGACTCTTGCAGGCACAAGCGCTGTCCATTCCTTTCATGGTCTGTCCCCCAGCTCAGGAGACCCCACCCCCAAACTCCTGTGGACGACTGCTTAGGAAATCACCCAGTACTCCAGCAGTTCCAGTCGTAGCTCATGCTGACAACGCCGGGACTTATGCTAAGGGTTCTACATAGGTTACCTCGTTAACATTTGCCAACTCTCATCTTTCTCATTTTAAAAAATAATTTTTAAATACACTTTTATTGATTTCAGAGAGGAAGGGAGGAGAGAGATACATAATGAGAATCATTGATTGGTTGCCTCCTGCACGCCCCCCACTGGGGATGGAGCCCACAACCCAGGTATGTGCCCTGATGGGAAATCGAACTGTGACCTCCTGGTTCGTAGGTTAATGCTCAACCCCTGAGCCACGCCAGCCGAGCGACTAGTCTTCCTTTTGGCTAGCATTTTTGGCTCAATAAAACCTTCCTTAAGAGTTTCAGCTCTGGAAGTTCCAAGTTCTAACAGAAGCAATTCCCTGAGAAGCCAGCGAGGGCCCACAGGAAGCCGTCAGCACCTCTGGGTGGCGGGGCCATGGCGGGAGGCTGCCCAGGGAGCCCGGGGCGTGCACACGTGGGAGGCTGGCGCTCTGGATGGAGCCAGAGCCCCAGCCAGAAACTCCACTCAAAACGGAGCAGAAGGGATGGCTCTGCTTCTCCTTCCTGCGCCCTCTGGTCTTGCAAGAGTCGCCAAGTGGCCAGGCTCCTCCCCCCGCCCCCCTACAACCAGTTCCCAGGGCAGCCTGGGAAGAGTGGAAAAGGGCGAGGATTTGGTGTGAGTGCCAACACAGCAGCCCAAGTGGGCAACAGGGCAGAAATGGAGAGGCCTGGGGCGGGGGGAGGGAGGGAGGCCGTTTCTGGGCACGGCGAGTGTGAGGTGCCCCTGGGACCTCCAGGGGAGTTGTCCAGGAGGCACTACCTGGACCCACGATTCCCAAGAGGGGGAGAGAGGGCTGCCCCTGCACAGCGGGACCCTGCCAGCCTACAGCCCTGCAGTGGCGGGAGCTATGGATGTGCTCACACGGTAAGTGCTCCCGTTACAGGAAACAAATTCATTTCCAACGCGGTTGCTTCGATTTAGGTCTGCAAGCTCCCCGTTCCCTCCAACATCTAGTTTTGATTCCAGCTGCCGAGGAGGGCGCGCTTGCCTTGTTCAGCTGACCTCTGAGGTCGAGCACCCTCGGAAGGGCTTTTATGGGAGTCACGTGAGCATACCTCCAGGTTCCACCCCGAAGGCCTCTGGAGGGAAGGTGAAGGGGGAGCACAGCTGGAGTGCCCCAGGCCCCTCCCAGCATCCAGGGCTCAGATTACATTCCCAAGCGGTGAGCAGGACTCGGGCTATTTCTTGGTCATCTCGGAAGAATTTCTGGGTGACCTGAAGGTGTGACCTTGGAGACCCTAACAAATACCTGGGTCCTCCCCAGGTGCTTGCTGGGAGCCCGCACACGCAAGCTTTTCCGTCTGTAAGACGGGAACTGTATCTTTTGGTAGGGTTGCCCTGAGGATTAAATCAGACAATGTTGGCCAAGTGGCCACCTCGGTATTTGGCACGTAGGAGCTCAGCAATGGAAGTAAATGTCGTTGGCTTTGTTATTGGAAGGGTTAAAGCTGGCAAACATCTTTATTTCCGACTAGAGGCCCAGTGCACGAAATTCATTCACGGGTAGCCCCCCTTCCCCCCCACCCCAAGTCGAGCTGTCGGTCTCGAGCTGTCAGTCCCTGTCTCCCTGTCGGTCCCCGGACCGGCCAGTCGAACTCCCGCCCGAGGGGACAATTTGCATATTAGCCTTTTATTAGATAGGGTAAGGAAACTGAGGCTCAGAGTTAGTTAAAGGAAGTGTCCAAAACCCCCTGCTAATCAGAGACAGAGTTGGAATCAAGTCTCCTCATTCCCCTACCCGTTGCCCCCGCCCTGCACCTGGCCCACACTTGTAATCACTCACATGTATTGTATCGGGCCTGGAACAGTGAGAACTGTTTTTGAATCGTTCTTGGGGCACAGCAGAGCAGGGACAAATCTCAATCTGAAGCTTAGTAGAGGATTCTCAGATAAGGAATAGGCTCCTAAGGTTTTGTTCCTTTTCATTTGCTTTAAAAAACAAACAACAACAACAACAAAAACACACACAGCAAAACCCACGTGTTAACTACAGGGCGAACTTTGTCCCAGTCACACCCATTCTCCCTCTCCATCCCATTCCCTGCCTTGGGCTGGAGGTGGGGCCTGAGAGGAGACAGCAGGTAGGGCTGTGTGCGCAGGCTCGGGTTTTGGGGAAAACCCTTTATTCGCTGGCACCCTTTGCCGAATGGGAGAATAGCACCAGAGGTCAGGCTAGGAACGGGTTTCTCCCCGGCCCCGAGGCCACTGAAGCTGCTTCAAGGGAAAGGGATGACAGACAGACAGACAGACAGACAGAAACAAATAAATAATGCAGCCTGGTGGTTGAGCGTGGACCCATGAACCAAGAGGTCTCAGGTTCAATTCCTTTGGGCTCCATCCCTAGCAGGGGGCGCCTACCTCGTGGAAGTTTCTCTCTCTTCATCCCTCTCCCTTCCTCTCCCAAAACATAAAACACATATTTTTTAATACTGCAAAAGTAGTGCATATTTGCAAACATCCCACCAAAGCCTTAACGTAGTCTTCACGGGATGATGCTTTTGGAGGAAGGGGGTCAGGGGGTTGCGCAGGGCTCGTCCCTCCCCTCCCCGCACCTTTCCTGGGCCGGCTGCCCGGACCGCGCCGGCCTCTGCCTGGGTCCCTGGAAGCCCTGAGGGTGAGACCCAGCCGCCACCTCGTTGCGTGCCAGCAGGTGGAAGGAGGCGCGGCCAGCACGCAGCGCCAGGTGTGCGCGCCGCCCGCGCTGGGGACCCGGAAGTGGGGCCCTCACGTGCTCTGCGGGAACTCGGTGAGCGCTGGCCAAGGGGGCGGGGCGCCTTCGCTCGGCGTGCTTGCGTCATTGCGTAGGCTGGCGGGGCCGCGGATGGGGAGGTGACGTTTCCGGTGCTTAGAGGGCTGTGGGCGGACTCTGGGAGCGCGGCCGAGGCCAGCCCCTCCTCTTAAAGCCGCCCGGGTATTTCCGCCTTCTACCGCACTGGGCGCGGGCCGCGGCGCCTTTAAGTGTCGCGGTGACACGTGTGTGAAGCGCCGAGGGCCCGGATGGTGAGTGTGCGGGGCCCGCGCCGAGCAGACGCCAGCGCCGGGGCTGCAGCAGCGGGCGGGCCGCGGGCCTGTAAGTTGCGGCCGAGTTTGGGCGGAGCGTGGGCCGGGGCAAGACTGCTGTCCGGTCGGGGCGGGAAAGGCCTCCGCCGGGCCTGCTGCGCGGGAAGCTGCGGCCCGACGCGGGCGCAACCGGGGGCCCTGCGGGGAAACGTGGGCGCGTGTCTGAGGGCCCACGGGGCGGGCTGGGGGTCTGCGGGGAAACGTGGGCGCGTGTCCGTGATGGCTCCGGGTCCACCGGGAGGGCTCGGGCTGCGTGGAAGGAGAAGGGCTCGGGGGCCCGCGTTGAGGCCCTGGCTTCAGGGTGCTGCCCCCGCGAACCCGACCGGAGGCGGAGCGGAGAGCAGCCCTGAGGAGCCGGGCGGGAGGAGCGACCTGTGTCCGCGCTGGGCCGCGTCGTCGCCCCCGGAGCATCCTTCCCGCGGGGCTGGCCTTGCTCCGGACGCTGTCAGGTCGGGAGGAGCGCGCTGCCCGGCAGCGGAGCGGGGTCGTGTTTGCTTCCTCTCAGTAGCGCCTTGGGACCCCCCCCCCCCCGCCCGCCCCGGAGAAGGTGGGTCCTTGCCGTCATGGATGTGGGGTTTCAAGTGCCGTTGCCTCGGTCGGTCCTGTCGGGTCTCCCCTGGGTCTGAGGAGCTAGCGTGGCACCCTGAGGCAGGACTTCCTGTGCGGGGTGCGGGGTGGGCCTCAAGGAGAGAGGCGCTCAGCTCGCTGGGGCCAAGCCGGGGGCCGGTGCTGGCTGGGCAGGGGAGCCCGGAGGCCCCCCTCGAAAGCGCCCCCGGGAGGCCCAGCGCTGCCCTCCCCGGCTCCTCCCGCAGGCACGTGGGTGACGCTGGGCCTTGGGGTGGCTTCGGGGGAGCGGAGAGCCTGTTTGAGGAGCCGTGTTGAGCGCTCTCCGAGGTAGAAAAACACCGGGAGGAGGGGTCCCCCCCCCCCCGGACGAGAATCGTGGCCTGGAGCGCGCATCCTTCCTGGTTCCCAAGCGTATTTGTCCAGCTGTGGGTCGAGGGGGATGCTGGTGATGCAGGACAGTGTTCTGTGGGTCCCGCACTTCCAGGGAAGTCATTTTTAGGGTACCGCTTCCTGTAGGGGGGGGAGGGGGCGGGACCGGGACCGGGACCGGAGACACAGAGGCTGGCCTTGCTGTCAGAACTGGAAAATTATGTTGGTTCAAAATGTCCCACTCCACGTGGGGGAGTAGGCTCTGGGGCAGGTGCTGTTTCGGGTCCTTATCTCCAATTAAGTTGGGTTCAGTCTCCCAAGCTCTGTCCATCCTGAGCTGCTCGGTTCCCACACATTCGCCCTTGGACCCGCGCTGGCCCAGGACCAGGGCTCACCTGTCCCCAGGGCTCACCTGTCCCCAGGGCTCACCTGTCCCCAGGGCTCACCTGTGCGGGGAGAGTTTTGACTGCAGCATGGACACTGTAGGGAGGTCTGTTCTGCTTTGGCGGGGAGGAGACAGCATGTGTCTGAAATTGGCTGTAAGGTCCTGTGAGGGCAGGGAGGGGTCATGATGGGATAGTGATGGTTGGCACTGCTTAGTAATAATGGTTGACACTGAATACGGGGGTGAGGGGACCCTGTGCTGTTCTCCCCACATGGTGTGTGTCTGAGCATTTTCCCACTAAAGGGCTTGAAAGCACCTCAGTGTTTTGTAATCATAGCGACTGTGGGTGGTAATTAAAGGGGGAAAATCCACACCAGGAAAAGCGAAAATTTGGCGATTCTTACTGCTCCTTCAAAAAAATTTTTTTTTTTTTTTTTTTTTTTTTTTTTAAATTTCGCTGGTTCATGCCGCGGGAAAGCCGGAGAGCATTCCCTGGTGATTCCCTCTTCCGAATGCGGCTTAGACGAGCTGGCAGGCGAATGTTGGAGGTTTTGTTCGCGAGTCTTGTCCCTGATGTGGAAGTTCACATAAGGCGTGTTTTCATCTCCTGCCCCGGGAACGGATTTGTAGCGAGTGACTCAGTCCCCCGCCCTTCCTAGGTCCACGCCGTGGATGTTTCTCCAGCCCCAGCGACTGTTCCCGGCAGGTGTCCGCCTCCCTGCCCCGCACTTGGAGGGGGCTGGTGCGACAGCGAGACACTGCCTCACGGATGCTGTTTGTCTCACAGGTTCTGATGCCGGTTCTGGACGTCAGGCTCGCAGCTCTGGTGGTTTAACGTGCCGAAAGCGAGGAGCACATGTGTTGGAGGGCCCAGGCTCACACGTCCCGGGTAAGCCGTGCGTCCCTGCCGCCTTTCATCCATTCCTGTGTGCGACCGTTCAGGGGTGAGGGCCCCAAGGATGCTTTTATTTCCTCAAAGAACGTGTACTTTCTTTCTTTCTTAAAGATACATTTTACAATTCTGTACTTGACAGACATTTTGACGGACAAACAGACTTGATCCATGTGTGAAATTAGATGCTTCATGGCCATAAACTTGAACATCTCCCATCAGAGCCTAGGTCTGGGGTGCTCCTGACTTAGTCGGTGCTGCTGTGGCGGGCAGGGACCCGAGGGGATTGCCATTGTTCTGATGGGAACCTGTTTTTCTAACGGGCTGGAATGGTGCTGAGCTTTGGCTGCGGGTGGGGAAGAGAAGCTGGCAGAGGTGTGGGCTTCCTGTCTGTCAGTTTCTGTGGCCGCCCCGCCAGCACCCTCCCTCTAGCCGGCGCTCAGTCCTCATCCAGTGCGTGCACACCCACTGGTGGTGCTGTTGTTAGCCCTGTTCTAGAAAGACGAGGGGACCTGGGAAGTCACAGTGCCTGTCCCTGGAGTTTCTAGCTAAGAGGACAGCGAGGCCTGCCCTTTCCGGAGCCCGGGCTGCCGCTGCCACTTTGCTTGCATTTGGGCACCTTGCGTTTCCCGTTCTAGTCCCGTCACCGTCCCTGTCCCCCCACCTTTATGCAGGTGACCTGTCCAGTAATGCAGTCACGGATGCAATTTCAGGGGTTACACGAGCCACGTTAAAAAGCAAGAAGCAGCCCGGCCGGCTGGCTCAGGGGCTGAGCGTTGACCTATGAACCAGGAGTCATGGTTTGATTCTCAGTCAGGGCACATGCCTGGTTGTGGGCTCGATCCCCAGAGTGGGACGTGCAGGAGGCAGCCGATCAATGATTCTCTCTCATCACTGATGTTTCTATCTCTCTCTCTCCCTTCCTCTCTGACATCAATAAAAATATATTTTAAAAAATAAGAAGAAAAAGCGGAAATTAAGCTTCATGGTCTATTTTATTTAACCAAATATATGTCAAATGTAATTTCAGCATATAGCAACCTAAAGGCTATAGGAGTGTTTTACATTCCCACACTAAGTCCTTGAAACCTGGCGTATGTCACACTCACTGCACAGTTTGAAGCTGCCTCCTTCCATGCGGTCGGTGGCCGCCTGTGGCTGTGGCTTCGATTTGGAGAGCGTGTGTCTGGGCAGACAGGCGCGCTCCTCGACTCGCCTCACTGACCCCCGTGTTACGCGGACGTGGGTGTAACCAGAGTGTCCAGCGAAAACTGGTGTTTCCCTGGTTCCGAGCACGTTAGGACCCCCCCTCCCCGCCCCCCGCGTGCCTTTGGATGGAACGTGCCCAAAGCCCCCAGTCCCTGGGAGAGAGGGGCCCCGGCCTGCTGGTGCCTCTGTGTCCAGCGCTCTCTGTGAGGCCCCTTGTCTCTGAGAGGAGCAGCGTGGACCCTCTGTGTCTGCGTGGTTCCGTGGGTCTCTGGTTTACGCTTCCTCCGTAGGGTTGGCAGCCGCTCCGAGGAGCTCTCCTGGTGGCTGGGGTCCATCGTGACAAAGAGGGGCTCTTCAGAGTCGGACTCTGTTCTGGGCACCTGGTTACCGGGGCCCTGTGTTCTCGCCCCGCAGTGACGCCATGCCCATCGTCGACAAGCTGAAGGAAGCCCTGAAGCCCGGTCGCAAAGACTCGGCTGATGACGGCGAGCTGGGGAGGTTGCTGGCCGCCTCTGCCAAGAAGGTCCTGCTGCAGAAGATCGAGTTCGAGCCGGCCCGCCGGAGCTTCTCCTACCAGCTGCAGTCCCTGCGGAGCAAATACGTGCTGCTGAACCCCAGGCCGGAGGGCGCCGCTCGCCCCCGTGGGGATGAGCCACCTGCCAGGAGACAGGGTACAGACGCCTGGCGGCGGGCAGAGGGCCTCGCTGGGTGGTCACCAAGTGGGTGGGCGAAGCGTTGACTGATTAGTAGGAACCAGAGCGGATTGGTCCGAGTTGTGAGTCTCTGTGGGGTCCGTGGGTCTTGGTTGCAGAAGGAGTGACCTGGGCTGGGCAGAAAGAGATCATGTCCTTAGATTTCCCAGGAATGCGTGTCTCACAAGCCTGGGCTTGGAAAGAAGCAGAGTAATGGGTGGGCTGCAGGGGGCCGGGCCCGGCTCCTCCGGCTCGTCATTCCCTGCATCTTGTCCTCTCGCCTGTGGGAGCCCTTGAATTCTAGGCCTACGCCCTCGGGAAGATCCTGGGGCGGCTAGGCGTCCCCCTGGGCTGTCTGGAGCTGCCAGTAAATGGGACATCAGTTACCCTTCGCTGCCGTGTTCGGGCAAGTGCCCGCTAAGTGCGCGGCAGTAGTTCCTGTCTGTGCCCGGAAGTGCATCACCCTCCTCTCCCTGTCCGTCCCAGGCTGCGAGCGTGGGTACGAGAGTGGAGGCGACGGGGTCCCCGCCCCGCAGAAGGTGCTCTTCCCCATGGAGCGGCTGTCTCTGAAGTGGGAGCGCGTCTACCGCGTGGGCGCCGGGCTCCACAACCTGGGCAACACGTGCTTCCTGAACTCCACCGTGCAGTGCCTGACCTACACGCCGCCGCTGGCCAACTACCTGCTGTCCCGGGAGCACGCGCGCAGCTGTGAGTGCCCGCGTGGGGGTGGGGTGGGCTCCGAGGCCCGGAACTCGCTGGGCTAATTAGACAGACCCGTGTGCTGGTGGCGCCACCGTGCAGCCTGGATCACACTTAGGGGTGACATTCATGACACCTAGTAACCGATAAAACCCAACTTCAGGGGTGCCCGCCGCAGGACCGCTCAAGAGGAGTAACGGTCTCCAAACTTCTCTGAGCGTATTTCCTATAAGGAAAAGGGCTTTTCAAAGATGTGTCCAATGACAGGGTGGGCAAAAGGAGGTTCCTAGTTGCTCGTATGGAAAATAGCACAACCTACACATATAAAAGCCTAAGTGACCCCCGACTGGCCACTAGCTATGATGTGCACTGACCACCAGGGGGCAGACGCTCAACGCAGGAGGGGAAACCACAGGCATGGAAACATGGAACAGACTGATGAATCTCCGAGGGGATGGGGGAGGCGGGAAGAAATCAACCAAAGATCTTAGATGCGTACTAGAGGCCTGGTGCATGCATTTGTGCACCGGTAGAGTCTCGGCCTGGCCTGCGGGGACTGCCCCGGGAGTGTACTCAGTTATTTCACACCTGTCACTATACCAGTGTTTTACCAGCTCTTAAAGAGACTACATCAGAATCTCGTGAAGAAAAACACCCACTGAGATGATTCAAGGTGAGCGTGATGAAACTGGTAAGAATGAGATTGTCCCAGGGCCGCACAAACTGTCCTAGAGAGCAGAGAGAGGACGCTCACCAGCTCCCTCCGGGAGGCGTCTACAGCGTGGATCGCCAAGTTAAACACGCGCAGCCTGAGGGAGAAGTGGCGGTCTCCTCTTCACGCAGGAGGGTCAGACCGCACAGAGCACAGCCAGCACCTCGGGCCCTGTGCGCACCCGGGAGCAGGTGTCCTGGCACCTCCGCCTCCCTGGCCCGCTGCGGAGCACGGCGCGGGGCTGCCCGCCGCTCTGCAGCCTGGTTCTTTCTGGGACCTCGGAGTGTTGCCGGCTTCTTAGAGCTCCCGCGCCTCACCTGCCGAGTCGGACCTCCGTGCCACATACAGCGTTGTATGTACGTGCGTCTTCGTTTTAAATAAGGAGGACTTTAAACATCCTGGGTTTCCATGTGGGCAAATGAAACGGGGTCCCCATGTCACAGAATACACACACACAGCTGAACACGTAGTGTCCAAGGTAAAGCGTAACGCTGCCATGACACGTGTGGGCGGTGCCTCTGTGGCCTTGCGGTGGGAGATGGCTTCACCGAGACTCAGTGCGGCTGTTCCGGGAAGCTGACAAATGGGCTGCATTAAAATGAAGAGCTTGTTCGTGAAGAACTGAGAAAGAAAAGCCCAGCGGGAGACGAAGCCTGGGACACAGGGTTGGTACCAGGAATAAATGAGGAATTGTAAGGTAACGGGAAAGGAAGGAAGAGACACGCAGGATGGCCAGGCACCTGGCAGAAGAGGATGCTCATGGCCAAGAGTGGGAGAGAAGCTCAGCCTGGCTCACCACCCGCTGAGCAGGGACAGGGACAGCGACGGACCTGCCGGCAGAACCGGAGCAGGGCACACTCCCCCTTGTGGGGGACCCAGTGCAGGAGGCTGACGTCATGGCAGAGCACACTCCCCCCTCTGGAGGACCCAGTGCAGGAGGCTGATGTCATGGCAGAGCACACTCCCCCCTCTGGAGGACCCAGTGCAGGAGGCTGACGTCATGGCAGAGCACACTCCCCCTCTGGAGGACCCAGTGCAGGGGGCTGACGTCATGGCAGAGCACACTCCCCCCTCTGGAGGACCCAGTGCAGGAGGCTGACGTCATGGCAGGGACAGTCCCCCCTTGGAGGATGAAGGTGCGGTGAAGATCGCTGAGGTCTTCATAATCCTGGTCTGAACGGCAGAACCCCAGCAGACCCTCGAATAACAACCTCTCAGTGTAACGAAGCCGTAGGCGCTTCAGTCTCCCTTACGTCAGTGGGCCTTGGTTTGCTATACGGCACTTTGCTTCAAGTGTCAGAACCTATTGGCCACGTTGAGGACTTGCCGTATTTTGGAAAACAGCCTTCCAGATCATCTGTGACCCACAGTTCTACAGAAAAGCCGATTCGTGTAAACCAGGAAGCCTGTGTATGTGTCTACGCAAGATACAGTCTGCAGCTCAAGGGCCCGTCTGCAGAAGGACACGTGGGTCAGGGCAGGCGTGCGGACCACAGCTCCGGGAGGGGTGAGGGAAACCTCCAGGAGGCTGCGCAGCACGGGTTCCTGTTCGTAAAGTTGAAAAACAATTTTATACTTAAGTACACATGTGTGATAAGACTTTGTTTTAAAAAACACAAGTGATTTTTAAAAATTGGTAAGCAATTGAAGATTAGTAAAGAGGGCAGAGGCAGGGAGAAGGGGGTGGGAAGAGCATTGCCACATAAAAGTTTCGGGTTGCACGACGTGGGGGACCTGCTTCACTGAAATGTCCTGGACCTTAGCTTCGAGCTTTCTTAGAGCGCAGCGCAGAAAGACCCCTCACCGGGCCTGGCTGGCCTCCCCCTCTTCGGACAGGCCGTGGGGTTCTCAAGGACACAGAAGTGTCCCCTGAACACCAAGGGCCTGCTGGCGTGGAGCCGCGTGGTTCCTGCCGCAAGCCTGGCCACACCCGCCCGGGTCCTAGCAAGACAGAAACTGCCCAGTGTCCAGGGGGATGCAGCCCTGTCCTTAGCCCAGTGAGAGAAACCTGGATCGGCTGCCCGAACCCACAGCCTCAGTATGTGCCCTGACTGGGAACCGAACCCTCAACCTCAGTATGTGCCCTGACCGGGAACCGAACCCTCAGCCTCAGTATGTGCCCTGACCGGGAACCGAACCCTCAGCCTAAGTATGTGCCCTGACCGGGAACCGAACCCTCAGCCTAAGTATGTGCCCTGACCGGGAACCGAACCCACAGCCTAAGTATGTGCTCTGACCGGGAACCGAACCCTCAGCCTAAGTATGTGCCCTGACCGGGAACCGAACCCACAGCCTAAGTATGTGCCCTGACCGGGAACCGAACCCACAGCCTAAGTATGTGCCCTGACTGGGAATCGAACCCACAGCCTAAGTATGTGCCCTGACCGGGAACCGAACCCTCAGCCTAAGTATGTGCCCTGACTGGGAACCGAACCCACAGCCTTTTGTTGGATGGGACAGCGCTCCAGCTGACTCAGCCACCCAGCTGGGGCCACAGTGGCATTGCTGTGTGTGCAGCAAACAGCTGTGTGCTGCTTCAGTGCTGACTCCGGGGTGGCCTGGCTGCCGGTGTCGGTGCTGACGGGAGAATGAGTGATGGAATGCAGTCTGCTTGGAGAGGTCTCACTGCGGCAGGACACGCTTGCCCTTGGAGACAAGGTCGCACACCAGGATACGGGCACGGGCCATTCGGCAGCGTCACGTGGCAGCAGGAGAGGGAGGGAGGGTAGCATCCCCTAGCAGGGCCTGTGTAGTGGACTGCTCCGCCCCTCAGGGCCATTCTCCCGTGTGCGAGGGCTGAGCGCAGGCTGCGGGAGTTGGACAGCAGGCTGCGGGTGACACGCACCGCGTGTGCGGTCGATACAGAGGAAGCTTACCCACAGCTGCCGTGCCGTTGACCGGGGTGCGCAGTGCATTCCCACACCGAGGCGCTGGGGATGGCGATGGCCTGGCTCGGGCTGTGGTCTGTGATGAAGGAGCGGGAGGGGGTTGGGAGCATTGGGAGGGGTGCAGGGTTCCTAGTGCTTCCCTTGGGAACCTAACGTGAGCTGGGTGGTGGGACAGTCTTGTGCGTCTCTGCTTTTCAGTATCCCATAACTTTCAGTAAAGGGGAGTCACGCCCCTGTCTGGCCGCATGCCTGGGAGGAACAGTAGTGTCAGTGATGGACTCGGCCTGGGGGAGCAGCTGCTGCCAGCACTCGGGCCCGTGTCTGCCACCTGGTGGTTTGGCACCATGTACCAGGCTGGATGGCCCACAGACGGGACTTGTTAACCTCATGGGGCCTCACAGAAGTGTCCCGAGCCCTGACACGGGAGCGGGCATCTCCTGGGGGCAGCGGGCAGGCGGGGGCAGGAGCCCTAAGTGTTCTGGCTGTTGGCCCTGTGATGCAGCTGGAGTCAGAGACACGGCCCTAAACTCCGCCGTGAGCATCAGGCCTGATCCCTGTAAGTCACTGTGCTGGAGAAGCAGGAGGACCTGCGGGGTCCCCACACGACCCCAGTCACGGGTGAGAGGAGCACAGCTGCGGGGGGGCGTGGCCCCTGAGGCAAGGGGGGAGTCTGGTCATGGCCCCTGCATGTATGTGTGTGTGCGTGTGTGTGGGGGGGGGAGCCTCACCTCAGGCCTCGCCCGCAGGTCCGCAGGGCAGCTTCTGCATGCTGTGCGTCATGCAGAACCACCTCGTGCAGGCCTTCGCCAACAGCGGCAACGCCATCAAGCCCGTGTCCTTCATCCGGGACCTGAGAAGTAAGTGGTCCCGGCCTCCCGCCGGCTGGCTCTGCAGCAGCTGCTGGGAGTGGAGGGGGACGGGGCGCCCTGAGACTTCAGGGCCAATGACTGGGTGTGGAGCGCTGGCGGTGCACACAAGGGCTGTGGGCTCAGGACTGCTGTGGTCGGGGTCTGTGGAGACGGTGTCATCGTGGGGGCAGGTGAGCGTGAGTGAGTAGGCGATGGAGATGGGGGGAGGCCACGTCTGATGGCCTCCCAGCAGGCGGGACAGGTAGCTGGTGTTGGAAGCCAGCTGGGTTGAAGCATAACGAATCCAGCCATGCTGAGTTGGCTTGGGAACACGGGATTGAGGTGGGTTTACGGTCAGTGTGGGCACCCCGAGCCTCCGCTCCTGTCTAGTGGGAGGGTTTGAACTCCCTGGTCTCACCTGGGAAGTTGGGCCATGAGGGGGTGTCACGTGCGTGTGCTCGCTTCCTCGCTGCCCTTGCAAAGGTCTGCCGTGGACCGGTCACGGGGAGGCAGGCACGCACATGGCGCGTTGAAGAAGCAGGGGCTCCCCTCCTGTCTGATGATGCTCCTCCCTCCTCTCCGCAGAGATTGCCCGGCATTTCCGCTTCGGAAACCAGGAGGACGCACATGAGTTCCTGCGGTACACCATCGACGCCATGCAGAAGGCCTGCCTGAACGGCTACGCCAAGTACGTGCTGCCCTCCCCCCCTTTCCTCACGGGGAGAGGGGGGCAGCCAGGCCTCACTCCCACCCCGTTCCCTCTGCGCTGTGGCATCAGGTCCAGACCTGCTGACCTCAGTCGGGCTGCACCTGCTCCCTGGGAAAGGCCCCCTGTGCTTGCCCCGCCCAGTGCCGAGGCCGGTGCTCAGAGCTCAGGAGGGTGTGTGAGTGCTGAGTGGAGAGCCCAGGACGCAGCCTCCCACCGGCTCCCCTCCACCCCCGGGGCTGAGGCCTGGGGAATGCGGGGGCTGCTGTGCGGGTGGGTGCAGCACGTCGGTGCACTGGGCCCCAGCCCTGCCCGGGCGGAGAGCTCTCAGGACCATGACTGACCCTGACCCTGTGCCAGGCAGATGAGCCAGACCCTGGAGGCGGGAGAGTCGGGGAGGCTGGGCTGAGGTGGGGAGGGTCCAGGGTTATGGTCTGGGAACGGGCTTCATCTGAGCTCTCCTGCAGGGGCACTTGCAGCTCAGCCTCCGTGCCTGACGCGAGTCTTTCCCCACGTCCTTCCTGAGCTCAGTTAACTCTCTCTCTGTCCGAGTTGGCAAGTTTCTTAGGCGGGTGGTGTCCGCCCCCGGATGCTCTCTCAGCCGGGAGCGCGGGGTGCGCCGCCCGCTCGGTGCTTGTGTCTGGGCCTTGCTTTTAACAAGGGCAGGCTTGCTTCTGGTTTCCTGTTTTCTGCTTGAACCGCTGGCTGGCAGGGAGGCTGTTTTCATCTGCCCCCGGGATTGGGCGACTCGCACGGCTTTCACCCCGGCGCCCCTGCCGCCCGGGGCCGTGCACTCTGGTGGAGGCCGAGGGCCGGGTGGCTGTGGTAGTTTCAGCTTCTTCCGGCCCGAGCTCCTCCTTTGCTTCTCTTGCCCTTCACCGCCGGTTCCCCGGGAGCCCGCCTGCCTTTGCCTCTGGCGGAGAGCCACCGCCTTCGGGGGCTGCCTCCCCGGCGGTGCCCTGGTACCCCAGCCTGAGAGCTGCATGCTTGCGGGTTTCTGTGGCTCGGGCCACCTCTGGCTCCCTGTCTTGCCCTCACTTGTGTTTCTGGACCACTCGAGACCTGCCCCGAGGCGGGCGGCATCATTCCGGCGGCTGGCATCGCTTCTGTTTCCTGCTTACGGGTAATCTGGCGTTGGAGGCTGTGTCGGGCCGAACGGAGAGGGTCCTGTGGTTCCCTTCGCTCTGTCCCAGCCCCTTTGGGTGACCCGGGCAGCTGCCGTCGCATGGAGGGAGCCACCGAAGTTGGCTCTCCTGGCTGCCGGTTGGAGCGCAGTGTGCCGCCTTCCGATGGGTGGTGGCGATAGGAGGCGGTGCTGCTCACTTTCCGTTTCCTGACTTTGCAAATAAGAATTTGGTGACTCTGTTGGTCCCCATGTGTCTTGGAGTTATTTTCCTCACTGAGCTCCCGGGGCCTGGGTGGCCCTGCTGTCAACAGTCACATCGATGGGACAGCAGGCTGAGACGGGGGCCTTCAGCACGCTCTGCAGGTGGCGGAGGCCGTGCAAGCATTTTCTCGTGTGTGTGTGTGTGTGTGTGTGTGTGCGTGTGTGCGCACGTGCATGTGTGTAGAGTCCTCCAGGCTGCTACCTGTGGTGAGGAGCCCTGGCGGGGAGTCGTGTCTGGGGAGATGGGGGCAGGTGCCGGTGGAGGGGACGCTGTCCTGGGAGGGAGTGGGCCGCGCTGTGTGTTCCCTGTGGAGTTTCCATCTCTTTTAAAGACGAAGGGCCGGTGAGACTTGTGTCCTGGCGGTCTCGGTGGCTCTGAGGAACGAGGCAGGCAGGTGCAGGGGCCGCGGGTGAAAACCTGGAGCAGAGGCTGGATATGGTGTTGCTTCGAGAATCTTCCTTACATGAGCGCTCGGGCATTATGCTCCGCGTCCGGTAGTTAGTAAACGGGCTGGGGGACTTGAACGCAGGCTTGCCCGACCTGAGCCCCTGCCTGGACCCCTGCTGTCCTGCGGAAAGGACCCCCCGGTGGCCTCTGTCCCAGATCGGAGGCTGGTACATGCCCAGCCAGTGGAGGGTGAGGTGACCATGCAGGACTGAGTGGGACCTGAGCGGGGGAGTGGGAGCGAGGCCGCCCTCTGAGAGCAGCGTCAGGCTTGCGGGGGTGGGGGTGGGGAGCGGGCCATGTGGATCCGAGCACTGCCAGGGTCCTGCCGAGACGCCTGCTGGGTGTGCCAGCCTCCGGGTGGTGGGGGAATGTCCTGGGGTGTGCAGTGGGCGGGGCGCTGGGCGGGGTGCCAGCGCTGCTTTGCTGTGGCCTGGCACCCGCTTGATGGCTGTGGCCTCTCTTCACAGGCTGGACCGTCAGACGCAGGCCACCACTTTGGTCCACCAGATTTTTGGAGGCTACCTCAGGTCGCGTGGTAAGTGGAAGCTCTTCTCTCCCCCTTCCTTCCTGTCAGGACGGGGTGAACCGGGCGCTGCTGAGAGCTAGCGCCAGGCTGGGCTCTCCTGGGCAGGCCCCGAGGCCGAGCCTGTGCCTCACGGGCACCCTGTTCCTGGGAGGAAGTGTGAGCAAACCGTCAGCACGTGTGCAGTGCGGGCAGCGGTTCTTCCCGTGATGCCCTAGCTCAGTGGTCGGCAAACTGCGGCTCGCGAGCCACATGCGGCTCTTTGGCCCCTTGAGTGTGGCTCTTCCACAAAATACCACGGCCTGGGCGAGTCTATTTTGAAGAAGTGGCGTTAGAAGAAGTTTAAGTTTAAAAAATGTGGCTCTCCAAAGACATTTCAGTCGTTGTGCTGTTGGTATTGGGCTCTGTTGACTAAGGAGTTTGCCGACCGCTGGCCTAGCTCCTCGGGCAGCGTTGGGCCTGATGTGCGCCGTCGTACGGACCCAGGGGCCAGTGAGCTCTCCCCGGATGCTGAGGCTCGAGGGGCGGTTTGCCGAGGGGACCTCGTGGCTCTAGGGCTCGGACTCCTGGCGGGGGGGACCTCACCACGCCGCCTCTGTGCTCTGTTGCAGTGAAGTGCTCGGCGTGCAAGAGCGTCTCGGACACCTACGACCCCTACCTGGACGTGGCGCTGGAGATCCGGGTACACACCCCCCCCACCCCCCCCCCCACCCCCCGTCTGTTTGCAACAGGACCCGAGGGCAGAGGGCGAAAGCCCCACACGACAAACCCACACGCCCATGTCCACACAGATGAGGAGATGAGGCAGAGACACTTAGCATCCCCCCCCCAGTAGGAACCAGCATGTTCGCACATTTCTTTCCAGCCATTCTCCACGCACCTTTCTCTCGCTCTCATTTCCAAAAACAAAGAGAACGTTCAGGTGTGTGGAACCCAGAACCCGTCCCTGGTCAGCCCCGCTCTGAGCCTGCCCATCGGGGCAGGAAGGGGGGCAGCCTGGCTCCCGTGTCCCTTTGCTACGGCTTTGAGGCCCAGGTGGCAGCCGGTGGCCGGTTTCTGTGCCAGCGGAGTGCGGGCTTTGCTGCTCGGCCTGGAGGGCCTGGAGGGCCTGGCGCTGGCGCTGTGCAGGGAGCCTTCTCCGCGCTCACGCTCCGTTTCCGCCCTCAGCAGGCGGCGAACATTGTGCGCGCGCTCGAGCTCTTTGTGAAGCCGGACGCCCTGAGCGGGGAGAATGCCTACATGTGCGCCAGGTGAGTCCCAGGTCATCTGACCTGACGCTGCTGTGGCCCCTCCCGCAGGGTGGCTGCCCACATTGAGGACCGTCAGCACGTCCTCCAGCAAGAAACTGCAGGCCACAGACAGTGCCCGCGGTCTCTGACCCAGGCGCTCCCAGGGCCCTCCCTGTCCTGTGGGAAGCAGGCCCTGCAATGGTCCCGTGTCCCAGGGCCGTGCACGTGCCCGTCCGCTGCAGGGCCCCACTGCCACCCTGCCCTTAGGTGACCCCATTCCGCGACTGCCATGTCTTATATTTTCTTGGCCTTTTTCCACCTCCGCAGACGCAGCTCTGACCCGTCCTTTGGGGGTTGTGCAGGCTTAGTGTGGGGGGGTGTTGTTAACGGTCCAGTTAGGTCGTTTAAAAGCTGTAAATAACAGTTTCCTTAATTCTGCTTCTGGGTTGACCATTCTCTGCCCAAACACTGCCTTTAGCGCCCCCTATGCCCGCCCCTGTGCTCGAGAGCTGCCGGTCCCTGCGCCTGCCCCCTCCCCCTTGTTTCGTGTCTGCCTTTGTGCAGGGAATCCCTGCCTGCCCCGCTGTCACCAGCCGGTCGGCTCCGGTTTGTTCTCGGCTGCGTCAGCCCACAGTCCCTTCTGCGTCGCAGCCTCGAGCTCGGAAGAGCTTTACGTTGCCTGGTCTGCTTCCGGCTTCCCTCCCCGCAGCGGTGTTGGCTGGTCGGTAGGGATGCAGGAGCCACACGTCTCGTGCAGGAAGAGCCGTTGTTCCCGCACAGCCTGACGGTTACTAGCTAGTGTGAGGACAGTCCCTGGGAGCGCGAGCTGACCCCCACGCCCCCCTCAGGTGCAAGAAGAAGGTGCCCGCCAGCAAGCGCTTCACCATCCACAGGGCATCCAACGTGCTGACGCTTTCCCTCAAGCGCTTCGCCAACTTCAGTGGGGGCAAGATCACCAAGGTGAGTGCCCCCGCGGGCTCGGCTCCTCGGCGGCTGCTCCTTCAAAACACAGACTCCGGGCTCTACCCAGAGCCGGTGAGTCCAGATCCCTGGAAGACGGGCCCAGGAATCTGCGCTTTTTACAAAACCTCCAAATGGTCATTACACACACTTAGCCCTGTCCGAGAACCGCTGTCTTCCCAGCCTTTTCCCGCCCTCTCCCGGGCTTGGTCTGCTCCTGGTGTGCAAGGGCAAGGCCACGTCCTGAAGAGGGTGTGTGATGGACATGGACGTGGACTGGGAGGCTCTGGTCCTCCGTGTCCTGTTCGTGTCTAGACCAGTGCACTCAGGCTGTGGCTTGTGGGTGTGGAGTAAAGTATACTTTTTGCACGGTTGTGTTCTATCAGACGATGTCGTGTCGCATAGAAGCTAGAGGTCTGTTCCTGTCGGTTAGAGCCTCATGATACAGTTTGGAGCAAGGCCCTTGCCGAGCCTCAGCCTCCTCGCCGGCTGGCTCCGATCAGCCTTTCCCCGATTGGAGCTCTGCAGAACGTCAGTGCTGTGCCCTGGAAGTGCTCGGTGCCCCACTGCTTCAGAAATGCCAGTTCTTTTTAATTGCAGGCCTTCTCAGAGCCTTTCGTAAGCTATGCAGCATTTTGACTCTCCCAGAGGGGAATTTGTTATGAAGGGTTTTCTGGACTTAATTGTCTGGGGAGTCATTGGCCGTACTAGCAGAAAGGAGCTTCCACCGCACCCGGCACCGGGAAGTCGGTGGGACGTAGTCGGTGGAGAGTGAGATCCTGTGGATTTGCCTGCGGAACTCGTAGATCTACTTCCCAGCGGGACACAGTTTGAGAAACAACGGTCGTTGGATCTGGGGGCTCGCATCTGGCCAGGTTGCACTGGGCTCGCGAGCCTAGGGTGCGTGTTGGCTTTTGAACTTTGAGCTCCGCAGGAGGAGGAAGAGGATGTGCAGGGAAGCACCGCAGCGTGCTGACCTCCGGGAGCCAGACACGGCCTTGAACGGCCTTCTCCTGGGCTTCCCCGCAGGACGTGGGCTACCCCGAGTTCCTGAACATCCGCCCGTACATGTCGCGGAGCAGCGGCGAGCCCGTCGTGTACGGGCTGTACGCCGTCCTGGTCCACTCAGGCTACAGCTGCCACGCCGGGCACTACTACTGCTACGTGAAGGTCGGTGGCCCCGCTCGCGGTGGGTGGCGGAGGGTGCACCCCGGCAGGTTGGCAGGTGGGTCTGTCCGGGCACAGAGGCAGCCTCCGCAGCGTGCGTGTCGGGGGGTGGCCGTGTTCTGCAGCGGTGCTCCGGCCCAGTGTGACCTCGGCGCGTGGGTGGGTGGGTCAGCGGCTCCGAGACTGTCCGCGGGGGCAGCCGTGGGCGTGCACTTGGGCGAGGCTCTGGAGGGGCTGCTCCCGGGGCTCTGGCCTAGAACCCGGGACGCGACTCGGGGAGGCCCAGTGTGGGGGAGACACCTTGCTGATCGGAGCTGCCCCCATGCCCTCGGGAGGAAGAGCCTGGGACTGTGGGCCAGGAAGGAAGGGGACTCGGCGCAGCATGGGGTTGCGTTCACAGTGAGACAGACAGTCACGTGGAATCGCTGCCAGTTAACGTGGGTGGCGGTGAGCGGCGGATTCTTCGCTCCCTGTTTAAAAGCGAGGCTCATGGAAAGTCTGCTGTTTGTTTTGCCTTCCCTCACCCTGGGCTGCTCCAGGCAAGCAGCGGGCAGTGGTACCAGATGAACGATTCCCTGGTCCATTCCAGCAACATCCAGGTGGTTCTGAACCAGCAGGCCTACGTGCTCTTCTACCTGCGGTAATGCCCACCCCCTTCTGCCCATCGTGGGGGAGGCAGTGTCCACCGGGAGGGACATTCAGACCACGTCCTCTTGCTGTTGTAAAAGCCAGAGCCTCTGGGAAGGTCCAAGCAGTCCCTCTGTCCCCCCCCCACTCCCCCCCCCCCCCCCGAGGTGACGTGAATGTGACGCGGAAGTGACCGCTTCTCTCAGTGCCCACATCGGAGACACTGGCTAGCCAGCACCCCTTCCGCTGTGGGCAGTGACCTCGGTGGGCCGTGAAGTACTCGTCAGGGGGAGGCTCCGTGGTCAGAGGGGGTCAGTGGTCAGGGTGGGGCTGCAGCAGAGCACCTTGGGAAGGTGCCTTTTGGGGGAGCTGGTTGTCACCGACCTGGGTGGGAGAACGTGGAGCCTGGAGGCATTTTTGCGGCCTCGTATGTGTGCTGCTAACCTTGGATGAGGAGCTTGAGGCATCGGTCTGGCTTTCTGATAAGCGGAGCCTCTGGTCTTGGAGCTCGAACTGTAATTCGCTCTGCTGTACGGAGCACACGTCCCAGCTGCCTAACAGCTTCCCGTGGCTCAGGGCAAAGCGGGCTTTCAGAGACAGACCAGGAGGGTCAGGCGTCGCTGGGTTTCTGCCTTCCCATCTGTTTTAGGGAACTGTCACCTTGACTTGCGTTTACTCTGGCCCCTTCTCACCTGAGGTTCTGTAATGATTGCAGTGCTAGTAGGAGAATCCCTGACCCGTTTTCTCTTGGACAGAATTCCAGGCTCCAAGAAGAGTCCCGAGGGCGCCATCTCCAGGCCGGGCTCCGCCCTCTCCGGCCGCCCCGGTGGCGTTCTCGACCACGGCAGGAAGAGCGTCAGCAATGGGGCCCTCTCGTCCCTGCTGCCTGGAAAGGTACCTCCTCAAGGGGATCGGAGTCTGCCACGCGCGGTGCCTCCTGGGCGTGGAGGGAGCCCCGCTCTCGGCAGGCTGCGCTGTGCCCGGTGGCCCGAGAGGCAGACAGTCTGTCCTACTTTGGTCCGTGTTCTCTCCTCAGTCGGTCGTCAGCTGACAGGGTGAGCAGGAGGAGGGTCAGCGATGACCCAGCAATTCAGGACTAGGTCACGCTGTGTCCCTGCTCTGGACCAGCTGCCACGCAGAAGCACAGGGACAGGCTCGCTGAGCAGCCTCTTGGCCTGAAGCATCCGGCAAACACGTCCCGTCCTCACGCTTAATGCTGCCGGCGTGAGGAGGGCACAGTGCTGATTTCCTGACAGGCAGATTCGCTGGGTGTGTCAAGCGGACGCCTTTTTTCTCAGGAGCGCACACAGATGTACTTAGGGGGAAAGGGGTTGTGACTAAAATTTACTCAAATGGTTAGAAAAAGAAATGGGGGGCAGAGTATACACACACTAATGTGGCAAAACGTTAACAACTAAGAAATACCTTTGACGTTACTTTTGTGTGTCTTTGAAGTTTTCTGCTGAAAACGGGGGGCTTGTTGTTACTAACAGAGCAGTGAGGCAGGAGAAGGAGTCACTCAGGTGATGCAAAACCACCCTGGGGCCGGGCAGAGGACGCAGGATCAGTGAGCAAACGTTTGAAACGGATGAGGGAACCGTGGACGCCGTGGGTCAGACTGCGGCGCCATCACGGACATGTTCACAGCCCGCCGTTCCATTTCCAAACAGTCCCGTGGGCTAACACGGAGCCAGATCCAGCTCTTCGCTGGTTTAACAAGTAGTTTTTCAGCAGACTCCACCAGCCCGGAAGTGGTTGGGCGGCTGCGCTGGTAAATGCTCGGATTCAGGCCTGGGGTGGGAGGTGGGGCATCGAATGCGGAGCCGTGGCTTAGCGTCCTGATGGAGGGGGTCTGCGAGGGGGTGAGGACTTGCTGTGGCGGTGACTGGGACCCTGGAGACGGTGCAGCTGCGTGGCCTCCACGGCAGGAGAGACTTACTGAGGGCCTGAGGTAGGGATCGGCCGGGAAGCCAGCTGGGCTCCCTCTGTGGCCCAAACCCGCAGAAGCAAAGCCCCAAGGAGAGAGCACCACGTGCTCATCAGCGGCTGCGCGGCGGGCTGGGACTGTGGTCATTCCTTTGTACGTTCGTGTTTCTCACATCTGGGTGGGAAGGTGCTGCTTTCACAGCGAAGGGGGCTCTAAAGATCCACGCCCGTGGGTGAGGTAGTTTGAAGAAGTAGCAGCATGTTTACTGCGTGGCCGAGGCCGAGGCCGGCTGCCCTGGGGGCCTGCTCCCGCGCACTGTGCCCCTCACCTGCCGGATCGCTGCCAGGTCTGACCGCCCGCCCCGCTGTCTTTCAGAGACCGGACCCAGCGGCCATGAGGAAGCTGCAGGGCCCCGAGGAGACGGGTGTGCCCGTGTCCAGGAACGGCTTCCTGTCGGGCCTGAAGACTCAGAATGGACACACTCCTCCAAAGCTGCCCTTGGGGTCCCCTTCCCCCCGGCTCTCCAAAGCACCCACACCCCTGCCGACCATCCTGGATGAGCCTGGAAAGAAAGTCAAGAAGTCGGCCCCCCTGCAGCACCTCTCCCCGCCCCTCAAGACTTCTCCGGGGTCCCACGGTGCCAGCGGCAGGTGTGACAGCCACAGGCCAGGCTCCTGGGATGGCAGGGGCGCTGGCCTCTCTACCTCACCCAAGCTCGTGCCTGCAGCGACTGCCAACGGGCACGGGCCTGCGGGCATTGCCCCGGAGAGGGCAGCCTCCAGCAGTTCCAGCCCCGAGCACTCCGGGAGCAGCGACCCCGCCCAGGGTCCCCCAACCCCCAGGAGCGGGGCCGCCCGCTTCTGTGACTCTCAGGGAAGGACCCCCACGGCCAGCTCGCCCAGGGCGCTGCTAAACGGTGAAGCCTCCGCGGTGGTGAAGCCGCGGTCCCCCGCCCTGAGCAATATGGCCACCGAGCCCACAAGCGCCATGTCTCCTCCGCCCGCCAAGAAGCTGGCCCTTTCTGCCAAGAAGGTGGGTGTTTGGGTGTCGTGGTTGGGAGTTTCGGGCGGCTTTGGTTGGGGGAGCGAGACCCTGGGGCCTCCTGGGCACTGCAGATCAGAGGGGCTGTCCCGGAGTCGGGGTTCAGGGAACCCTGATTTCCCACTGTCACTCCATGTGCTGACGGAGACTTGGGGCGATGCAGGTCTCCCTCTCTAAGGGGCGGAACCAGGACCCAGAGGGAGGACGGGGTGCCGGGCTCACGGTGCTCCGAGCACGGGGTGGCCGCAGGACACGGCCCGCGGGCGCCTCTGGGTGCAGCGCAGAGCTCCGTGGTGGAGTGGGCCTGCTGGGGTTTTTGTGGAAATTCCCTTCCTTTTTCCTTTTTGTTTCTAACCAAAAACACTTCTGATTCTTCTCCTATCACCCCCCCACCCCTCGCTGTCCCCCATCCTGCTTTCTGAATTCTTTCATTTGTTTTGTGTTTGTTTCTTTGTTGTTTTACATTTATTTTTCCTCTCACTCACCACAACTTTTTTAGACCACCAAGTTTTTATTTATGTCAATAACTGCAGGCCAGCTCCCTGCGGAGGGCCCCCGGCACTGACCGAGCGCCGCCCCTCCCGCCACTCTCCGACCTCACCCACCCCAGGAAAGCCACTCACCCCGCCGCCGCCTGCGCCCGGCCCGTCGGTGCCGCCAGGTAAGCGTGGGCCCGGGCCGGGGGCCGGCTGCTTTCCCTGCGCTCCCACAGAGCTGCGGGGCCGCCGCGGGAGGCCAGCGTGCGGCTGGACGGGCCCTCTGTTCGCACAGGGCAGGTCCTGAAGGTGTGAGGTGCACCTGGGTGCTCTTCTTGGTTTGGCGTCAGTTCCGGGGGACGCAGAGTGGAGAGGTCGTGCAGTCTGGGCCCCATAGCTCGCTCGCTCTGATGGTGGCCGTGACTGTTCTCCGGTCCCGCGGAGGCCGGCGTTCTGGTCGGTCATTGTCAGGGACGTCTCACGTGGAGAGTTAACCTTTCCGGGTCCATAGCGAGCGGGACACAGATCAGAGCCGAACCCGACCTGCTCTAGACCCGTCCCTCGTCCCCGCTCGTTTCCCTGGCGAAATCGGACTCCCTGGTTTCCCTGAAGCCCAGGTCCCAGGGACAGTCCGAGCTGAAGGTGCGCAGGCCTGTCCGGGCCCCTCTTACGGCCCTTCTCGTGCCTGGACACCCCGAGACGCCGGCGGGTGGGGTTTGATTGCCCGGTGCAGCTTTTACACATTTGTATCAAAGATGAAAAGCATTGGAGCGTGCAGACACACATTGTACTGCTTGGTGATGAGGAACTAAGAGAGGGACGATGACTTCTGTTAACCTTGATCTTAAGGAGGCCTGAATTTCATCGCTCGTCTGTCTTTTTAACTTACACCTAGCTTTTTAAGCTGAGGTTCCTGGGGGTGATCCCTAGCTGGGGGGAGGGGCCTGCTGAGGGTGGGCCTGGGTCCCAGAACAGCCGTCCTCACTGCCCGCCTGTCCTCACAGGGCTGTGTCGCCTACTCCCAGATCATCTGGCCTCCCAAAGCCCCCCCACGCCGCCGCCCTGCCCAGCAGCCTCCCGAACTCCGCCTCTGCTCCCCTGCCTCAGGTCAACGGGGGCTTCCGGGCCGCCCCACACCAGCCAGAGGCCAGCGAGCCCCTTCAGAGCCTTTGTAAGAAGAGGAAACGGAAGCGCCTGGGAGAGGCCCTGAGGCAGGGCTCAGAGACGGGGGAGGCAGCGGTCCCTCCAGGGAAGAGGAGGAGGAAGAAGAGGAAGCGCCCCGAGGACACGGACATCGCCCCTCTGCAGGAGGGGCAGGCGCAGGGGCAGCACTGGCGCCCCGAGCGCAGGCAGGAGGGCAGCGTGGAGCCACCAGCTCCCAGCCTAGAGGCAGAGGGTGGGCAGCAGCCAGTGAATGGCCGGGGCCTGGTGAATGGCTGGCCGGTGGGATGCAGGTCGGACAGCCCCCACGTGAGCAAGAAGAGGAGGAAGGGAGTGGATGGCCTTGGCGGAGAAGGAGAAGGAGAAGCCTGCCTCCGCCAGGACCCACCTTGGCGCAGGTGAGAGCCAGGAGCCAGACACCCTGCCTGCCCACCAACACCCCCCCCCCCACTCCTGGAGGGTGTGGCCTGCAGCTCCAGCCTGCTGACCCAGGCGAGTGGGTGGCAGCAGCAGACCTGGCTGGCACTGCACAGCTGGTCACCTGACCCAGCCCGGCTGGCCCTGCACTTGCATCACCCGCTTGTAGGACTCTCCTGGGTGGACCTCCAGCGCCCCCATGCTTGGCTGCGGTGTGGGCAGCAGCGGGGCTGGTCCCCGGGCCAGGCTCAGGGGGGGGCTTGTCCAGGTGACTGGGTCAGACGCGCCAGTGGAAGGGGCAGGGAGCTGACGGCTGACGCTGCCCCCAGGAGCTGCTCCCCCTCGGACGCCGAGCCAGAGGCCACGGCAGCGTCTCCAAGGAAAAAGAAGAAGAAAAAGAGGAAGCCGGAGTCCCGGCGGGAAGGAGAAGGGAAGGAGCACCCCGAAGGCTGGAGGGGCCCTGCCGTCCCCGGGAGCGGCCCCACGCCTGCCGTCAGCGGCCAGGGTCCTGGGGACCCCGCAGGTGTGCGCCGGGCGGGGCGGGTCCTGGGGTGGGCGGAGGGCTGCTTCGTGGGAAGCCCCTTCCGGCGGGAAGACTGGCCCGGAGGCCTGCTCTGCGTGCAGGGTGGTCGCTCCTGGTGGCGGTGCAAACGCGTACTGTGTGTGTGTGTCTGCCTGCAGGGCCGGAGCCGGCTCCGCGGCGCTCCTGGAGCACGGAGCGCGGTGCCAGTGTGGTCTGGGAGCTGCTCGAATGCGCGTCGGACAAAGCCTACGGGAGGAAAGGTGCTGCTCGAGCCTGGCCTGTGTCGTGTTGGGGGTGGACCCCGGTGCCCCGAGCGCAGGCATCACTGGGCTGTAAGATGGGCTGTGTGTCCAGACGGACCCAGCTGACCCCATCGCACAGAGGTCAAGAACTGGTCCTCACGGGGCGGGAGTTATCTGTGGAAGGATCCAGAACAGCTTCTGCCTGGGTCCAGGGGCAGGAGAGGGAGAGCACAGAGCGTGCACCCCGGGGGCCAGGCCAGGAGGGAGGGCGCGGCGGCACTGGCCCAGCACCCAAGGGTGACTTCTTACTCGCAAGGTTATTTTTGTAAATCAGACCTGGAGAAAGAACACGAGATCTTTGTTTCTCAGCTGAGGCCGAGGGTTTAAAAACAACGGCGCTGGGTGGGGGCGGGGCAGTTCTAGGGCTAAGGGGTCACCTGTGAGGACAGGAGCTCTGACTGAGGGCGTGGGCATGCGGTGCAGAGTACAGGCGACGTGTCAGGGAACTGCACCCTCCAAGCTGTAGAACCGTGTCACCCGGCAAAGGTAGCTCTCTTAAGAAGGAGACTAAGACAGAAACGAGGAGGGTGGTGGGAATCCGAGGTGCCAACGCGCATGTCTTGCAGTTCTGACGTGGGGTGGCGAGGTGTCGGCCGTCAGCCGGGATGCCATGCACGACAGCAGGTTGGCCCGCGCCTCCACGGTGATCGACGACTGGGATGAAGAGTTTGATCGTGGGAAGGTACGGCGCAGCCGCGGTCGGGGAGGGCCGGGTTCTCGGGCAGTTGGACGTGGCTGCGGCCCACCTGGAGCCAGGTGCCAGGTGCAGTTCTGCTTGGCCGCCGTAAATGTGGCCCCGGGCGGGGCATTGGTCCCCGCTCGCTCCTGCCCTTCATCAGTGAGGGGGAGTGGGCGCTCCCACAGGCCGCGGGAGGAGTAAGGCGTGGTCATGTTGCGCGGGGAGAGTGCTGTCGCACGTAGTGGCCGCTGGGACCTGGGACAGCCCTTCCGGCAGGTGTGACACCTGTGATTCTCAAAACAGGAAAAGAAAATTAAGAAGTTCAAGAGGGAAAGGAAAAGAAACTTCAATGCCTTCCAGAAACTTCAGAACAGACGGAACTTTTGGTCTGTGACTCATCCAGCCAAGGCCACCAGCCTCAGCTACCGCCGCTGAGCCGCTGCTGCCGAGATGGGTCAGTGTGGGCTGTGGGTTGGTGTGTGAGTGTGAGTGAGTGTGTGTGGTGCAGTGAGTGAGAGTGCATGGGGTGCGGGTGTGGGGTGAGGTGCACGCACACGGCGTCACTTGCAGAGGAGGCCTTGCTCCATCCCAGGCCCCGGGTGGTCCCTGTTGGACACGCTGGAGGTGGGAGGGGACTCGCAGGGCCCTTTCTCTGTCAGGATGACTGTTGTTTGCCCCACAGACACTCGGAGACGGGCATCACCTCCTGGGAGCGGTCCGTGTGGGCTGCTGGCTGGGTCACCCCCGGGCCTGCACCGCCAGCCTGCGCAGAGGATGGCGCCGAGGCTCCAGCTTCCGGGGATCAGGGCCTCTGGCGACAAACCACACCGTGCCGGGTGGAGCAGGCAGCTGCCCGGCGGGGACTGGGCGGCGCGTCTGGGCTGGCCATGGACGGAGGAGGGCTGGCCGTGGACGGAGCAGGGCCGGCGGGGACGGAGTGGGGCCGGCGGGGACGGAGCAGGGCCGGCAGCTGCGCTCTCGTGTGCGTGCGCGCCTGGGTGACGTGGCGGCTGGTTGCTGTTCTCGGCGGGCCGCCCACCACCTGCTCCCGGTGGCTCGCGGCCCCCACTGTGCCCTGCCCATTCCTCGCAGGGCCCTGTCCGCCTTGCCGTCCCCCTCAGAAAGCGGAGCCGAGGCGGCCCCGTGCCTCCGTCCTCGCAGGGAACTGGACGCTCTCGGGAGCAGGCGGCCGGGGCTTGAGCTGCTGAGCCGGCCCCTCCCGTTGGGCTGCTGCTTGCTCTGAGCGCCTTCCCGGCCTCCCCTCCGCCGCAGGCCGCGGCCTCTGTCCAGGTGGCGTCGTGGGCAGGTCCTCTTCCTGTTCCGGCTTCACACGCACCGTCCTCTGGCCGGGCCTGGGCGCCCCAGCAGTGCCCTCCCGCCTGCAGACCCTGGCTTCCCTGCTCCGCATGTGCTTTCCCGTTGAGCGGATTGTAACTGCAGACCACTGGACCTCTCGAGCCGGGCCTGACACGTGTAAAGTAAATCACGGGGAATCCTCGGTCGGGGCGATGGTTTCCAGAACAGGCACAGGGGACCCGGGGGAGAAGGGTTCGAGTACATCTGACAATCACGGCTCCTTTCCCCGGGACCTGCTGCACGTGGAGTCGGGCCGAGGGCTGCGTGGACCCGTCCTCACAGCCGGCCGCCTTGGCCCGCGCTCACCCCGCGCCCCGCCCCTCCCGTCGGCCTTGCCCTTGCCCTTGCCCTGAGGGCTGTGGGGAGGCGTGTGCACTTTTCCATGGGGGTCGTCGGGGTGTTCCTCCCTGTGTTCGTTTCCTCTGAAAAGCTGGGAGGAGATGCCAGCGGCCGCACTGGGGCCGTCTGGTCCCAAGAAAGCGAGGGGCTGGGCCGAGCCTCTGCCTTTTCGCAAGGGCCTGGCCTCGGCCTGTCGGCCCCACCTGTTCAGAGACCTGCGCTCCGTCCCTGTCGCCTCCGAGGGGAGGTGTGCCTCTGCCGTGTGTGGCCGTGGGAGGGCCTCCCGGTTTCCTGCAGCGCCCTGGCGGGGTAGAGGGTGCTGTTGTCGGACAGACTCATCCCCTTCCTTTCCCATCTGCCCTCGGGATCAGCCCCGCCCTCCTCCGTGGGGTCATTGTAGAGCCTCCTGAGGAGCTGTGTCTGTCACCGCCACCCGTCACTGTGGGCAGCGCTGAGCATTTATCTCTGTCGGAGGTGAGCCCTCCCCCCCATGACATCCCAGCATCATGCGCCAAACTGGGCCGGGGCCGGGCGGGCCCAGGAAGTTAGTCCGATCCTAGATGCCATGTGCATACGTAAATGTATATAAATAACGAGCTTTTCTAATAGCGGGCCTCTGCTCACTTGGAATCTGGGTTTAATTTAATTCTGTGTTTGGAGTGGAGGCGTGGGGGCCCGGGGTCTGTGGGAGGGGCCGCCTCTCCGCCCCCCGACTCCGCCATTGCTGCCTCTGCGTGGAGGTCTGCGCCCCATTCTCTGCACTTCCCTCCAGGGGCTGTGGACCCCCATATTGCCAAGATCTTGGTGCAATAAAGTAACGAGATTTTGTGAGTCTTGCCTATGTCTTGTTTCTTTTCCTTTGATTTAAAAAAAATACATTTTATTGATTATTTTTGCAGAGAGGAAGGGAGAGGGATAGTTAGAAACATCGATGAGAGAGAAACATCGATCAGCTGCCTCCCGCATACTCCCTACTGGGATGTGCCCGCAACCAAGGTACATGCCCTTGACCGGAATCGAACCTGGGACCCTTCGGTCCGCAGGCCGACGCTCTATCCACTGAGCCAAACCGGTTAGGGCTTCCTTTGATTTTTAATAAAGTATTTTTTAGTCCTTGACTCGATGGATAGAGCGTTAGCCTGCGGACTGAAAGATCCCGGGTTCGATTCTGATCAAGGGCACATGCCCAGTGTGGGGTGTGCAGGAGGCAGCCAATCAAGGATTCTCATCATTGATGTTTCTCTCCTCCCTTCCTCTCTCAAGTCATAAAATATATTTTAAAAAGAGATGGTAATTAAAAATACATATATTTTTTAGCCTGGCCGGTGTGTCTCAGCGGTTGAGCAGCAACCCATGAACCAGGAGGTCAGGGTTCGATTCCTGGTCAGGGCACAGGCCCGGGTTGTAGGCTCACTCCCCAGAGGGGGGCGTGCAGGAGGCAGCCGACCAATGATTCGCTCTCATTGATGTTTCTGTCTCTCCTCCCTTCCCTTCTCTGAAATCAGTAAAAGCGTTTTAAAAATATTTTTAAGAGCTCATTGGTTTTTAGAGAGGAAGACGGGGAGAGAAGCACCTCCTGCAAAGCCCATGCTGGGGGCCGAGCCCACGGTCCTGTACACCCAGGCGAGCTGTTGGTGAGGGCGGTGCCTTCAGCTCTGGTGGCAAAGAGAGCAGGTCTTCCTCTGCTGTTTTCTGGCCACAGTTAAGGCACCTCCCAGCTGCGGCTGGCCGAGGTCCCCAGCAGGGCCAGCACTCCCAGGCACCAGGGGTCTGTGGAATGACGGGCCAGGGAAAGCTGCTTAAGGAACACGGCATTTGGACTCTGCCCAGAAGATGCCCCCCAGCCCCATCAGTGTCACTGCCTTGGAAATGCCGCTGCCCCCGGCCCCTCCCCCGCTTTCCCCACTGCTCTCACCACGTGGCGCTGGCCAGCTGTCTTTGGGGCGGTGGGGAACGGTTGGAGACAGCTGGCCACAATCAAGTTCCATTATACACGGATTCCCAGTGCCACTCGGGAGGAAATCGCAAGCTCTCACAAAATAAAACCTGGGGGCTTTCCAAGCAAGGCGACGCCAGTCCCCGCCTGGCCTGCCTGCGGATGCGCTCTGTGGTCTCCGCCCTTCCCCTGACCCATGCACCGCCCCCCCCCCCAGGGTGTAGCCGCAGGCAGGGTCAGGCAGGGGTGCTCCCCGCCGCAGCCCCATCCCTGCCTTGGATTTATTGAGGCGCCTGCATGAATGTCTGTCAGTCTGAGCGCGGGCTGCCCCCCCTCCCCCCCCCCCCCCACGGACTGGGAGGCTCGGAGGCTGGCTTCCGGAAGGGTTACCGCCCTGCCTTGTCACAGCCACCCTCTCCCCTTGGCCTCAGGTAGCAGGAGGTTGGGCTCAGGCGTTCCTCTGGGAAGCGGAGTCATCCTGGGGCGTTCGCGGCCCCCCGCCCCCCCACGGTCTTAGAGGAGCAGCGGCCCGAGGAAGTGGCTTGGAATTGGGTTAAAGGGAGCCTTGGGGGACATCGGGGCTTCCTGCCGCTCTGGCGGCCTCAGCAGCATGTGGGCTGAGTCCATGTTTTGCCCTCAGCCCTCCTCTCCCTCACCTGTCCCTGGGCACACAGGGCTCCTGGCAGGGGGAGGGGGAGGGGCCCTCCTTCCTTTCTCACCAGACCCTTCAGCTGAACTTCCTGCCTCACCCTGATGGGGGAGGAGAAAGGCAACAAAGCGAATCCTTTGTCTTATTTATTATTATTATTTTTAATCCTCTTTTTTTTTTCCCATTGATTCCAGAGAGAGGGAGAGGGAGAGAAACATCGATGTGAGAAAAAAACATCCATCGGTTGCCTCACAAATGCACCTCGACCAGGGATCAAACTGGCAACCTGGGCATGTGCCTTTGACTGGGACTCGAACCCATGACCCTTTGGTGCGTGGGCCAGTGCTCTAACCTCTGTGCCACTGGCCAGAGCAGGCCAGGCTTTGTTAAAACCTTTCACTAGCCCTAACTGGTTTGGCTCAGTGGATAGAGCGTCGGCCTGCGGACTCAGGGGTCCCGGGTTCGATTCTGGTCAAGGGCATGTACCTTGGTTGCGGGCACATCCCCAGTAGGGGGTGTGCAGGAGGCAGCTGATCAATGTTTCTCATCGATGTTTCTAACTCTCTATCCCTCTCCCTTCCTCTCTGTAAAAAGTCAATAAAATATATTTTAAAAAAACCAAAAACCTTTCACTAAAGAAGCCATAGGTCTGGGGCGTGACTCCACCTTGACCTGCCCAGTTCGGAATTTATGATCCAATCATCCTGAGAAGTTATTTCCCATCGAACCCCCCTTTTTTTCGCCCACCTATGTATACTACACACACAGGGATTATCACTGCAAGTGGAAATACTCTACACTTTGCTCTGTCCTTTCCCTTCTCACTCTGTAGATGCATCATCTTATTTAAAACATGTTTTTATTGATTTCAGAGAGGACGGGAGAGAGAGAAACGTCAATGATGAGAGAGAATCATCGACTGGCTGCCTCTTGCATGCCCCCTACCAGGGATCGAGCCTGCAACCTCGGCTTGTGCCCTGACCAGGAATCTAACCGTGACCTCCTGGTTCCTAGGTCGATGCTCAACCACTGAGCCACGCCGGCCCGGGAGCGCTCCCTTGTAGGAAAGTGGAATACAGCGACCTGCCCCTTGCTGAGTGAGGACTGAGGTGGTGCCTGAAGAAGTTTGAAACTCTGCCGTATAAAATGCGCAGAAAAAAATAGATGTTGCTTAAAAGACTTCCTTCGTAATTCTAATTCTCGAGATTATGTAAGGAAGGGAGGCGCCAATTTAAAAAACGAAGTTGTGCCCTGGCTGGTTTGGCTCAGTGGATAGAGCGTCGGCCTGTGGACTGAAGGGTCCCAGGTTCGATTCCGGTCAAGGGCACATGCTGGGGTTGTGGGCTTGATCCCCAGTAGGGGCGTGCAGGAGGCAGCCGATCAGTGATTCTCTCTCATCATTGATGCTTCTATCTCTCTCTCCCTCTCCCTTCCTCTCTGAAATCAATAAACAAATATATGTAAATAAATAAATAAATAAAAAAGGAAGTTAGGTGGATCAACCTCTGAACAACAGACCACAGTGAGGCCCGCAGGGAACCTGACCCGTTTTCAAGGTTCTCTGAAGAACTGACACAGTGGGGCCTGAGAAAGGGGAGGGGGAGGGGGCTCTGGGTCAGAAGCCTCCACTACAGTGAGTTCCCGATCCTCACCAGGGTGCCTCCAGGTGCCTGAGGCACCCGCCCCGCCTTTGAGGTCTCTCCGTGCTTAGGGCCGGTAGCCAGTAAGCTCGGGAGATCCTCACTCCTAAGGGCTCTAACCTGTGACCTCTATGGGCCTGTCTCCAAAGCTGCCTTAGGGAGATGAAGGCTCCCTCTCGGGGATTGTGAGGAATGGGGCGTCCTGCCCTGCCCCACAGGCAGGATACTAGTAACCCCACCCAGGGGACGCGGTGCGCCCTGCACAGCCACGCAGACCTTCGCCTAATTACAGGTGAGAGAGGACCAGGTTCTCTTCTGTTTATTCTGTCTTCTCTTCCTCTGGTGATTGGTGTCTCAGCCATGCAGAGTGGGGACCTGTAGGTTGAAAACACTGCTGTAATGAAACGAAGGTACTTAAGGGGATTTGTAGCCAGTCGGGTTCCCTGCTAATGGAGGTGATTAGCATCGCCCCAGTATGCCTCCCAGCCTAGTCTACCCAGTCTGTGAATCACATAACAAGTTGGGAGCGAAGATGGTGACAATTACCATGTTATCTTTTGTTTCTGAGTTCTGGTCATTGAGCAAGAGTTCTGATAGCCGGGGACACCCCACCCGCATGCATACTGGTCAGGGAAAAAAGCCAGCTGGGAGATGCCTTTAACCTTCCGGGGACTCCTGGGCAGAGAGGAGTGAATATTGGGGAGAGCCTGCTCCACTGTGATGACTCCCAGACAAAGTGGGGCAATTCTAAGAGCATCAAAGCAGCCCAAGGACAGCCCGGCCAGTGTGGCTCAGTGGATAGAGTGTCAGCCGGCGGACTGAAGGGTCCTGGGTTCAATTCCGGTCCAGGGCAGGTACCTCCAGTGGCAGGCTCGGTCCCCCACCCTGGTTGGGTGGGGCACATGCGGGAGGCAACCAGTCATGTGTCTCTCTCACATGGATGTTTTTCTTTCTCTGTCCGACTCCTTTCCACTCTCTAAAAAAAAAACAAAAACACAAAAAAACAATAGGAACGTATCATCGGGTGAGGATTAACAAGAAATAAAATAAAATGTTTAATTTTAAAAACATTAAAATGGGGGGCCGGGTGGCTCCCTTGGTTGAGCATTGTCCCACGCACCAGGAGGTCCCCCGGTTCGATTCCTGGTCAAGGCACATGCCCAGGTTGCAAGCTGGATTCCCAGTAGGGGGCATGCAGGAGGCAGCCTATCCATGTTTCTCTCTCTCTCCCTTTCTCTGAAATTAATAAAAACATTTAAACACACACACAAAACTGAAGGACCTCAGGGCCAAGATGTGATTCCCTGCTCTAATGTCGAAATCTGATGAAATCACTGAAGGATCAAACTTGAAAATACACCGGAACCAATCTTTTAGGAGGATAACAAGGGAAATGTCTAATTTCTGGAATTACTCGAAAGCAGCATGGGGGACGGGGGACAGGGGGGTTGTGCCCCAAGAAATAGACATCAAGGTTGCCCACCAAAGGCCGGGGTGAGTCAGTTCATGGGATTAAGAAGGCTGGGAGGGCCTGGCCGGCGTGACTCAGTGGTTGGGCATCGACCTATGAGCCAGGAGGTCACGGTTCGATTCCTGGTCAGGGCACATGCCCGGGTTGCAGGCTCCATCCCCAGTGTGGGGTGTGCAGGAGGCAGCCAATCAATGGTTCTCTCTCATCATTGATGTTTCTCTCTCTCTCCCTCTCCCTTCTTCTCTGAAATCAATAAAAATATATTAAAAAAAAAAAAAGGCTGGGGCAGAGCTGTACCCAAAAGGACGTAGAGCAGGGTTCCTTAGGGTGCTATGTCAAAAGCCATCTCACATCATGGAAATACTAGTACAAGTCTAAGGGAAGACCGTGTTGGATCTGTCCCGTCAGAGATCAATGGAGCGGAAGCCGGGGTCTTGTAGGCAGAGGCTGCGTTTTGTGGGTGGGAAACAGGTCCAGGGGACTGAGAGGTTTGCCCAGGTCACAAAGCTAATCGGAGCAGATCCGGAATGAAAGCACATCCCTCATTCAGTCTTTGTTGTCTAGAACAAGGGAGAAGTCCTGGGAGGCACATTTTAGGGTTGGCCAGTAAGAAATAGGCTTTGAAGCGGGGTCCCACCTCCCCCTGAGGGGAATGCCAAGCTGCCTTGTGACATGGCCAAGGTCAGGGCTGAGCCGCTCCCCCTCCCCCCCAGCAGCCCCCTGCAGGCAGATACAACATGGTGGGAGAGGTGCGTGGGTCAGGGTCACTAAAATCCTGAAATGCTGGGTAATAAGGTAAATTCAGACACTAAGAGGAAGTATGAAGGCAGACAACTGGTGATCCGGTCCTTGTGCTAAGGTTCAAGCGGCAGAAATAAATGAATCCCAAGTGCTCTGCGGCCTCGGCCCAAGCACCGGGCCCTCCCTGGGCAAGCCGGGGCGCGACTGGCCGTGGCACGGTTGACGTCAGCGAGGACCACCCTGCCCTTCAGTGGCCGGACGCGACCTCGGGCCTCTGTGGGCGGCCGGGCTGCGGGCTGTGGGCCTGGGCGGGTGCTCCAGCCCCAGATCCTGCGCGGTCCTTGCGACACCCGAAACCTGCGGGGCCCGCGAGGGTGGTGGGGGCGGGGCCTCGGGCTCAGGGGGCGGGTCCAAAGGGCGGAGCCTCAGGCGGGCGCGCGGGCGCAGGCGCGGGCCAGGAAGCGGCCGCGTGCCGGGGAGTGTGCTTCTGAGAGGGCTGGAGGGCGGGGCTTCGGGACCGGGGGCGGGGCCTGGGCGTGCGCGCGTGCGCAAGCGCCCGCCAGGAGGCTGCCGCGTGCCGGGGGCCTTGGGGGTGAGGGGAGCGCGCGCAGGGCGGGGCCGCGGGGAGGGGGCGGGGCCTTGGCGCGCGTGCGCAGGCCCGGGCCGGGAGGTGGCCGCGTGCCTGGGGTGCGGGCGCGGGCGGCGGCGGGCGGGGCGCCCCGCGGGAGGCGCGGGCCGGGGGCGGGGCTGGGAGCCGGGGCAGAGGCGAGCGGGGCCGAACGCGGCTGGACGCGAGGGGCGAGCAGCGAGCCGGGCGCGGAGCCCGGTGTCGGCACCGGCACCATGGAGGAGGACGACAGCTACGGTCAGTACGGCCCACGGCCAGCGGCCCGGCCGGCGGTCGCCCCCTCCCGCGCTTCTTCCTGTCCCCGGCCCGGCGGCGCCTCTGGCGGCTCGCGTTTCCCGGGAATGGTGGTGCCGGACGCGACTCCGGGGATCGGACCGGGCGGGAATCGCGGGGGTAGGGGAGGCGGAGGGCGCCCGGGTCTCCGGGAGGCGCCGGGGTCGCAGGGCCGGAGGGGCCGGGTCGCGGGGTCTGAGTCGCCGGCCGCTGCCGCCCCGCGCAGGCCTGACGGTGCCCCCGGAGCGCCCGGCGCCCCCCGGCTGCGCTCTGGTGGTTTCCGGCCCCCGGTGTTCGCAAGTTGTGTGCCTCGGTCCGTGTCTTTGTCTGAGAGGAAAAGGAGAAAGCAGCACCCCCGCCCCGAGTGGACCGGCTGCCCCGGGACGTTGCTGCGGCCGAGGCGCGGGGGACTGGGGTGCTGCCGGGGCGGGACCTCGGCCCCTGGCCGGCCGGCCGGTCCCGGTCAATTATCGCGGACCAGGTCCATCGGCCACTGACCCCAAAACGCCGGCCTGGGAAGCCTGAGGGTGCGGTGACCGAGACCCAAGTTCGCATTTGTCGCGTGTGCACCCAGACAGCGACAACTTGACGAAAACTTAAGAGTTTCTCCCTCCCGCTAACCTGGTCCTCTCTGTTGGCCAGCGCGAGGGGTGTCCCCCTCAAACAGCTTGAAAGGACGGGCGTCTGGGAAGGTGATGTGGGGTGCTGCCGTTCACCTGTGAGCATCGATCGGGCTGGTGAGGACTGGAGGGAAGAAGGGCAAACGCAGGGTGAGCCGCTGCGGTGGGCGGCGAGGCCGGTGCCGCGGGCCGGGGAATGCCTGTGTGGCTACCGGCGCCGGCGCCGGCTTCGTGGCGAACGCAGCTTCTCTGCCGAGTTGCCAGAAAGTCATTGAGAAACTGGGGGCCGGCGAAGCGGTGGGTTGATGACCTGCAACTGGACCCCGCGCCACCGACGGGGGCCAGGCGGCTCTGGAGACCCAGGCGCGGCCGGAGGTCCTGGCCTCTGTGGGACGGGCATCCGTCCCATGTCCCCGAGTTACCTCCCACGTCAAAGCCGTGTGTGCTTGCTCTGTGACCGAACAAAAGCCAAAACCCCACAAAAAACCCCCTGGCCGGTTCCAAAGGATCTTTCCCCCCCTCCCAGCTTCTCTGTCTGCCCATGAAAACCCTTGTTCCGTTTTTTTGTGTTTTTTTTTCTTCTCCATCCCCCCCCCCCCCCCCCCCCGTCTATTTTCTCCACCTTCTCTCGCCGTTCGATCTCTCCCAGACCCAGTGCCCGCCAGGCCTTCCTCTCGCCCTCTCCTGGAGTTCCTCCCCCCGGGCCGGGCAGGAAGCGGTTGGCTTGGTTGCTTTTCGTCGGTGACTGCCTTGCCACCAGGCCTGGCGTGAATCTGTGCTTAGGAGGGTGAGTGGAAGCGGGGTGCACGCGTCTCCCGTGGCGGCTGCCGCAGCAGCACAAACGTGGTGGCGCAAGACAACATCCGTACGTGTCCACCCCTTACCTTAGCAAGCCCACGTGTGTCCCGCTGGGCTAACATGGAGGGGCTCGCAGGGCTGCGTGCCTTTCTGGAGGTTCTAGGGCAGCTGTGGGCAAACTACGGCCTGCGGGCCGGATCCGGCTGTTCTATCCGGTTCTCTTGCTCTCCCCTCCGCTCCTTTACTTTGAATTTATATTAGTTCACACAAACACTCCATGCTTTTGTTCCGGCCCTCCGGTCCAGTTTAAGAACCCATGGTGGCCCTCGAGTCAAAAAGTTTGCCCACCCCTGTTCTAGGGCAACGCCCGTCTTCTTCCTGTCGCAGCTCCTAGAGGCGGCCCGTGTTCCTTGGCTGGTGGCCCCCTCCCGCCTTCAAAGCCAGCCTGTAGCCAGCAGGTAGCACGGTCTCCTTTCTCCCTGACGGCTGCCTCTCTGTTGGAGAACCCTGCGTGCGGGTCCACGGCCCGAACCATGCAGTGGTCATTCCCTTTTGCCAGGGAGGGTGACATAGCCATGGGTCCTGGGCGTTCAGACCTGGACATCTTTGGGGACTGTCATTCTGCTGACCACACGTAAAGCGGGGTAAAAGGTGGTTCTCCTTTATACATCTGCTTTGTATTTCGAAAGAACCAGGAAGGGTGAGTGGAAGAGGCTTCCCCACCACAGGGCCCGCCACACAGAAAGCACCTCGTCGTGTAAGGTGATCGTGTGGAGAGTCAGATTCTGAGCTCTTTAAGGTTGGCCCGAGTTTCCAGAACTGCCCATTTCCCTCCTGGGATTCACAGAGAGTTCACTTTGAGAGATGACAGCTCCTCACATCCCACGTTTCACAAGGAAATGCCCGCCGTGGTCTCTAACCCACCAGCTGCCCTGCCCCACACTCCCTCGTACCTGGGACACAGCCACTGTTTTAACACTGCTTTTGGGGGAAATAGGTTAGGATTTCCTAGCTGCCACTGGGTGCAAAGAAAGTTTAGAACCTAACTCATTCGTAATATGCTGAAGGAAGACATGGAGTGGCTCTGGTTAATTAAAGAAACTTTCAGCAGCGAACAGAGCGTCTGGACTGTGTGTGGATCCGGACGCCCCACTGGGGTCCGAAGCCCTTCTACGTGGATGCCCCTGTGTGGCGAGCTGTCCGTTCGGGGCTCCCTGCCCAGATGAGGGGTCCCAAAGACACATCTGGTGTGCTGCGCTCTAGTAGGAAGATGTGTGGGGTGGGGAAGGTTAAACAAGTCCCTTTAAAGCTTTTCTTTGAAAAATATGGAATTCGTGATTTTCCAAGAGCTCGATGGACATTTTAAGCAAGATGTTCCTGTTGCCTGTGACTGATGGTCTCCTCCGTCCCCTCAAATTCTCTCTGAGGCCTCCTCGTTAGGCCTGTACTTCCTGCATCGCTCACAAAAGGAAGAGGTATTCCGCTCTGGTGGGTACCCTGCCCAAGGCGAGGCCCCGTGACTCAGTTCCTCTGTTGCCTCTGAACTTGCGGGGGCGGTTAGCCTGCAGCTCCGCGCTGCTCCGAGCCCAGGGAAGTTGAGCGTGAACGTTCCTGTGAGTGCGCACCCGCCTTCTGGAGGGCCCTCGGCTTCCTGGGGTCTCACAGGCTCCCCCCCACGCCGGGATGCGCTGCTCCTGAGGTGGCCCGTGTGGTGCCCGCCACTCTCCCGGACCGGATGTGCGGGAGAGGCTGGCAGGGCCACTCTGTAACGTCGCAGAGGCTGGTGGCCCGGGTTCTGTGTTGCAGCCGTAACAGGAATCAGTTGGTGGGCATGGTTCTTCAGTCCAACTGGCAGAGCCGGTCAAGGCCTTTACTTCTCCAGCATGGCACCCCCCCCCCCCCTGTTTTATTAGCTTCAGCCATGTCCCCGTTGGTACCAGAGGAGAGCTGGCCTGCAGAGACACGCTTCGGGGTGGGTGGAGGGGAGACCCAGGCGGGCCGCCTTCGGGCCGCTGCAGGTGGCGAGGCTGCGGGTTCCTGTCTGTGCGTTAGAGCGAGCCCCCACGCAGCGTGGAGGAACAGAGCGAGGCGGTCCCGGTGAGCTGACACTCGGTGAGCTCCGGCTCGCCTCCAGGGCTGCGCCCCAAGCGAACACGGCTTTTCTGTGGCTCTGACCCAGGCAGGCCCCCTGTGTGTTTCTCTCTGACGTTGGTGACTTCCGGGTTCTCAGCTTTGCTTAGACACTCAGCGACTTGCTTTTACGGAGAAGAACACAGCTCTGTGGAGTCAGGGCTTTCTCAGAAAACCTGGAGCGTAGGGTTCCCGTAACACTACGTCTTGTGTCTTGTGGTCTTTAAGGGAGTTTGCAGGGTGGCGTTAGCAGGTCGAGGGTACACACATCCTCGATGCACGTTGCTTTCCAAAGGGCCGTCTGCACCAGTCCACCCTGTTGGTAGCGGTGCCCGGGGTGCATGCCCGTCAAGCGGGTGCGGCCGGCTGCGGAGGCTTCGGCCTGCGTGCGCGTGGCGGCTGGCGGCCTGTGGCTGGCCGTCTCTTTCTCACTGACGCGCTGAGCTCTTTCTGTGGCCTTTGTCAGATCGACCCAGTGGTTGATGTTTCCTCATCGGTTCGTCCTGACGGGGGTTTGGGTCCGATTGGACCAGTTGTAGGAGTCACTTACTACCTTCACTTAACGTGCCCTAAAGATTGAAGCTCTCTCTTCGGGCCGGACACCCCGTGTTCTTTAGGGGAGGGTGTGAGTGAAGAGGCCCCTGCGGGCCTGGGTTATGATGGATGGCGCAGGCCGGGGTCCGCGGCTCACGCCTGCCTCTTTCTGAGTGGCCGGTGTTTGTCGGGCCATCTCTCCAGGTGGGTTTTGCTTCTGGTTCGTGATTCGAGGTCAGGTGTTTCTGCAGGGAGAACCCGAGGCGTGCCTTCCCGCTCAGGGGTGACCGCAGCATGTAGGTCACCTGGCGGGGGAGGAGGGAGGACACGGGAGGCAGAGGCTGGGAGCTTCCACCCGGAGGGCCCTGGCCGGTGGAGTCCTCCCTCCTGGGGGCCCCAGGAAGCCTGGGACAGCGGCTCCCCAGAGAGCGCTTTGCCTGAACCTGCCCTTGCTCCGCTGGCTCCCGCTTCCCATGGTCTCTTGAGCGGTCGTCATTGTCATTTCGTTTCACCTGCGATACAGAGGCAGCAGGAGGGGGAGTTAGTGAGAAACGTTCAGGAAGTGCGTCCTCACCCCCTGGAGCTGCTGCGCGCTTCCCTCTGGTCACCGTGAGATGGTGGTCCCGGCGCTGGGCCGCCCACCCCGCTGGCACAGGGCCGGGACGTTGCCTTCCGGCGTGAGCCCCTTTGTTTCCCACTCGGCCCGAGGAAGGCTTGCGTCTCCGCCGCAGCCTGCGCCTGCCATGGTCAGGTGGGGACTGGTGGCCGTGCGTGGTGCAGTTGTCTGCTGTTAACGTGTCTCTGCAGTGGGAGCGCATGCTTTGGCTCCCGTGAGCAGTTCGCACGCAGTCAGCAGCTTAGCGACCCCTCGCATCTGCAGCCCTGCGGTCACGGTGCTCCCGGCCCAGCAGGCCGGCTGCACGGACACCTAGTGAGCAGTCCTGCCGGAGAGGGTGGGACTGACTGGGCCAAGGAAGGTTCCCAGACCAGCTGGAGTGGGAAGGGCTGGGTGCCAACGAGGTGAATGTGGCAGAGATACATGTCAGGCCCGACAGTGGGCAGAGGCAGGGCTGTGGAGTAACTGGCCCCGGGGAGCTGCCCTGGGTTGTGAGCCTGCACAGGGGCGGGAGGAGGCCGAGACCGGGCTGCAGGAGGGGACAGTCACGGAGGGTTCTGTGTGACCAAGGACTTCATTCTCGGGCTCACATTCTCGGTGATTATTCTGCGTTTTGGGAAGATGCCTCTGGCTGGTGGCTTAGACGGCGGTGGGGAGATCCTTAGGGCTCTGTTGCAGCGGCCAGGTGACTTTACAGACCCTATGGCAGGTGCTGGGGGGCCTGGGGACCCCAGTGTTTCGTGTGTTTTGAGTGAGATACACTTCTGTGCAAACCGCCTCCTGCGTGGATGGGAGGGAGCGGGTAGAGCCGCCTGCCCTGGCCCTGTGCTTCCTGCCGCCCTCTCACCCTCGCCCTCGCTGCACTCGCGTCTTCCTCCTGGAAACGACGGCCGAGTTCCACGGCGGGACAGCGTTTGGGTAGTTTTTTGGTTCACACCTGTGCTGTCGGTTACGGAACAGATTTCTTGCAAGAGCCCATGGTTACTGCTCGGGTCGAGGTTGGAGGAGGTGGTGTTTCTGACAGTGAAGCCAGCTTGGTCCTTGCCTGTGGGTGGTGCTGGCTGAGAGCCGGGGCACCTGGGAACCGGCCGGTGCCGTGGCGCTGGTCACGCAGCCGACCCTGAGGGCTGCTGGGCCAGGACACGCGTGGGGCTTGGGCGGCCAGGATTTGCATGAGCAGCCAGGGAAGCAGGTCAAGGTTAATACCAGCAATCCTGCCTCTCACATTGCACTGCAGTTTGCCTCGGCTCCTTCCAGGGACCTGTGCCGTCCCTCCTGCCGTCCCTCCAGGATGAAGGAGAAAGGCCACTGAAAGGGGAAACTCAGCCCCAAAGGGGCAGCGCTGGGAAGACAGGTGTCCCCCTGGGAGGGAGAGGGCCGGGCCTCCTGCCCCAGGCTCCCACCTGGCAGCCGGTCCCTGTCAAGAGAGCTGCCTCCGTCACCCGACAGGACCCGCGGGTCCCTGCGGACTCTGAGACGGCCTCACCCAGCGCTGTTCCGCGAGAATGCCCGCTCGTCCCTGTCTGAAGGCGTGTTTAAAGCAGGCTTTGTGGGAGCTCCTGCCGGGGCCATGGTGCAGGGCCGGAAACACGCCGCTCGGTCAGGGTGACCTGGCGGCCTCTTCGCCATGGCCACTCGGCCACTCGTGCCGATTGTAACGGTGACCAAGACTTCTGCCCTCTCCCTCGGTGTCCAGTCAGAGCACGGAGGAAGTGAAGCCCTGAGAGGCTTCCTCAGTGGAGTGGAGGAGACTGTGCATCTCTGGCATCCCGGTAGGACCAGGGGTTCCACCCAGGACTGGTGGTTCGGCTCCAGGAAGAACCCTCCCGCTGGTAGGTCCTGCTGCCGGCCCCTCCCAGAGCCCAGCCGCTCCCCAGAGGGTCCCCCCCCAGGGCCTCTCCAGCTGTTCACTGGAAGTGCTTGTCCCCCACATCCAGCCTCTGCTTGAGTTCCCATCCCCCCAGGCCCCTCACCCAGACTGCGCCGCTAATTAAGCAGCCTGTGCCCCTGCCTCGCCCGCCCAGGCCTGCTGGACCGCGCCCAGAGCACGCAGGCCTGCCGCCGATGCTGCTGGCCGCCTGTGGTCTCCTGCGCTGCGTGAAGCTCCTGACCCTCCGAACAGGAAGGCGGGAGTCTCAGGCTGTTACTAGACGAGGACAAGTGGTCCCTATTGCAGGCTCCTTTCCGAATGGGTCCCGGTGTTCGATGTGGAAGTCGGGCTCTGAAATTGCTCGGGACGCCATGAAGCGGGAGGCGTAGTTGGGATTGGCGCCTGGTCCTCTGGCCCGCCAGCTGCCAGTCCGCTCCATCTCTGTCCTCGGTGGAGCTCTTGGGGCTTGGTTTCTGCGCCGGGTCCTGGAATGATCAGCTTGGAAGTTCTCAGGGCGGACCTGCTAGGAGGGCGTGGGGACATCTTAAGAAGGACATCAGACGAAAGGTGGGGTCGTGCTGTTCCTGAACGGTGATGTGGCAAAGAAATGCACCCGAGGCCTGTATGGCCTTCAGTCAGGTGCTTCGGGTGCGAGTCCGCTTGGTTCTAGGAAGTGTTGAGGTGTTTGGTAAATGCATGTGTCTCACAGAGAATCTAAATGGTCGTTGATTTATTTTCCCACAATTAAATAATCAGGAGGGCACCCGGGCCTCTTGGGGAGTGCTGCTGTGATCGGGGCCCTTTCTGGACGTTCACGGTGTTCGCCGCTCACGGCCGCCGGGACAGATGATCGCGGTGGGTTGTTTTGCTGTCCTGGGTCGCTGGAGTGAGCTCACCGTGAAGTCCGGGGCCCGCAGGGCTGGCTCCTTCTGGGGCCTGGCCTTCCCACCGGGTAGACGCCACCTGTCTCTTGGCCCAGGCCCCATAACATGGTCGGAGCGGGCAGTGGCCAGAGGAGTCACATCGCTCACTCGGACACGGCTCTCCCGCCTCCACGAGAAGGACCCTGTGATCCCATGGCACCCACCAGGCAACCCGAGGGTCCCCGTCTCCCGGTCGGCCCCGTGTTGGCAGGCGGACCCCTCTGGGACCACAGTCACCTGGTGCTTTTGTCCCTGGGACGCTCCCGGGTAGGCAGCGCCTCCTTTGCACCTCTTCTTCCGAGGCAGGCTCCAGCGGCGGGAGCGTCCCGGCACCGGCACAGGCGTGCGCGGGCCCTTCCTTAGCTTTTCTGGTGTGAGAAGCGCCCTCCTCCTCGGGGGCAGGGAAGCCTGCGGAGCAGCAGCTCTCCGACCCGCCGGCCTCTCCTGTGTGTCGGCCACGCACTGGGACCGGGTGCCCCGTCGGAAGTCCGGGCCTGTGCTCGGCCCGTCTCAGGAATGTCTTTGTACTCGCTCGACGGCGAAGAGAATGATCCTGTGTCCGGCGGTGGGAACAGCCCTGGACAGTGAGCTGGACGGGAAGGAGGTCATTGCTCTGGGAGGAGGGGTGGCTGGTCCTGTCTGTGATGACTTTCCCAGGCAGCTGCCGTCCCCGTCACGTGATGGACGCGGGCTGGGTGCTGGTCCTCCGCCACGTTTCCCGGGAAGCCCTCATTTGGCTAATTTTCACCCTGAATAGACTTCAAGGATACAAAACCAAATTTTTGACTGAATACTACAGTTCTTTCCTTTTTCTGATACTGTTGTAATCTCCCATTTTCTTAAACACAAAAATATGTGTGTATGTAGCATTCTAACAAGAGGAATTAAAACTTCTACTTTAAAAAATCGTAATAACACATCCTTATAGTAAAAAGCAATTGGTAGGAAAAAGCTATAGTTAGAAGTCACTTTGATTTTTAAAGGGGAGTTAAAAGGGCTTCGAAGTTGGAAAGATTTCAGTCCTGTGTTTTCCCCAAGGTAGTTGATTTCTGCACAGAAATAAGTTTCACTTCGCCCGATTCCAGGCCTCTGGAGCGCACAGTCCCTGCGACGTGGCTGCACGCAGAGACCCCCAGCCTGGAGAGCACCAGAACCAGGTCTGTTGGGGCTCAGAAGGCTGGGAAGCCGAGGTGTGCACCGTAGCCTCGCCCCTGTGAGCGGGGACGGGCGCGGGGGCGCTGCCCTGGGAGCCCGAACTGGAACCGCTAACTGTTCCGGGCGGCGGTGGCTCAGGCTCTGACACGTGTATGTCCCAGGCGCCCGTTTGAACAGTAGCATGTCTGCCTTACAGGCGTGAAGGGGGGCCGTCTGATGCCGAGTGAAAAGGCAGGTTGCTCATAAAATCCTGTTTGTTAAAGACATCTGTATTTTATCAGCTGACATTGGTTTGTTTGAAGAAAAACCTGTATAACCTTTATAAGAATTCAAATCAAACACTGAAACCAAAACTAAACCATGGCCTGGGAGAGGGCAGTGGGGAGGTGAGGGGGGAGGGCATGGGGAAGGGAAGGGGGAAGTGGGGGGGGAGAGGGCAGCGGGGAGAGGGCATGGGGAAGGGAGGGGAGAGGGCAGCAGGGAGGGGAGGAGAGGGGGTAGAGGGCAGGGGGAAGGGAGGGGAGGGCAGGGCAGCAGCTGGATTTACAGGAGTGAGGATGACACAGAGAACAGGGGCGGTTCTTCTTGACAGTCGGTAAAAATGGTAATGGCTGCGTGATGGTGATGTTTAGGGTGAAAGTTGATTTCAAGAAGTGATATCATCAGACATTTGATATCTGTGTAGAATTACATTTAAAAAATCACTGACTTTCTTTAAAAGAAAGAAAGAGAGAAGAAGGGGAGGAGAGAGGTAAACATCAGTTTGTTCCACTTACTCATGCATTCGTTGGTTGATTCCTGTGTGTGTCCTGGCCAGGAATCGAACCCGCCGCCTGGCATGTTGGGATGGCGCCCTAACCAACCACAGCCAGCGTGTGGAATCACCTTCACTTCCGTTTAAACCCGGACCAGGAGCCGTGCGCGCTGGTAAACAGAGTCCTCGCAGCCCTTTGGCTGGGAGCCGGGGTGGAAACGCGGGGCGAGGAGGGCTCGTCCACACGCACGCTCCTGTCGGGACCGTGATGCCCAGTTGCAGAGGTGCCTTTTGTCCCCGGAGGAGTCCAGTCCTGGCAGATGGACCGCGGGAGTGGTTTGCTTAGCTCTGTCTGAGGTCTGTCAGCCAGTCAGCTGGGGCTCCCAGACCTGACTGAGCTGCAGGCACCTGGGGAGGTTCGTTCTTAAGCCCCACCTGGGCCCGGCCAGCGTGGCTCGGGGTGAGCGTAGACCTATGAGCCAGGAGGTCACGGTGCGGTTCCGGTCAGGCCACAGGCCCGGGTTGTGGGCTCCATCCCCAGTGGGGGGCGTGCAGGAGGGAGCCGGTCCATGATTCTCCCTCATCATTGATGTTTCTTTCTCACTCCCTCTCCCTTCTTCTCTGAGATCGATAAAAATACGTTTTCTTAAAAATCCTCACCTGGGATGTTTACTAGTTTTACTTTATTTATTATTTTAAAATACTTTAAAATTTATTTTAGAGAGAGAGGAAGGGTTCAGGAGAGAGAGAGGAGAGAAACATCTATGTGAGAAAGAAACATCAATCATTTGCCTCCTGTACATGCCCCGACTGGAGACTGAACCCACAACCTAGGTTTGTGCGCTGCCCGGGAATGACACCTACAGCCTTTCGGGTGTACGGATGACGCTCCAACCAACTGACCTACCGGCTGGGGCCTGGGTGAGTTTTAAAAAGCTATTTATTCTGGGGCCCTATGGGAACCAGCCTTAGGAGCTGGGGTCCTGTAGGGTAGGACCCAAGAATGAATGAATGAGGGAGTGGATGCACGCACATGCGGTGTGCAAACACATTTCAGAGCTCCTGAATTGGAGAGGCCCGAGTGGAAGACCGTCTCAGGAACCCCACACTGCTCTCCTCGGGTCACACCCCCCGGCCCTGGCCTGTGGGCCCGGCCAGCGGTTCCCTCCGTTTCCTGTGTGGGTTGCATGAAATGCGGGTGAGGATTTGAGGGTCCTGGGTTGTAGGAGGGGAGGCTGGGTGTTACCCGCCTCTCTCAGCTGCCGCCATCTCGTTGATGTGGTTTTGCTGTAGGCCATTCGGAACCCCGGGCTGGTTTTGAGCCTCGAAGCAGAGGTTTTCAGAAGAGGCTCAGCCGACCAAAGAAGAAAACATAACCACGCTTGGGTTTCGTGTGTTTTTTAACTCCCTTTACAGCTGCCACTCGGCTTCCTGTGTCGGCTCGGTTTGTTTGTTCCTTCCAGAAGACACCTTCCTTCGGGTGCTCTGTTGCTAGGCAGCCCCTGACGGGGCCACCCTGCAGCCTGTCTGTGCAGCAGGAAGTGACCACGAAGAGCTTCCCCTTCCCACTTGGGGCCCGGTCGCTCGCCAGAGGTGTCCTCTGAGTGGCTTCGGTCTGTCCGGGGCTGATGGCGGTCCTCCGGGAAGGAAGCCGCCCTGGGCCGCGTGCTGGGTGCTGGGGCTTCGTGCGCACACCCTCTTCCCCCGCTCGCGAGGGAGAACCGCTGTGGAAACTTCCGTCACGTGCAAAGACTTCCGTCTTCTTTCTCTGCATCTTCCTGTGTGTTCACCTCCTTAAGTCCTTTTGGGATGTTGTAGGGCTAATGCTGGATGCAAAATTTTGTTTCCCATTTCAGGATTTAGAATAAGCTTAAAAAAAGTCCCAGTCATTTTTTGGAATATTTTGTAGGTTTTTTAAGCACACGTTTCTCTTTGCCATTACAGTGTGTACAGCGGACAGTTTGTTAGCGGCACCTGGCGGGGAAGGAGCCCACCCTGTCACAGGAGGGGCCGGAGCAGGTAGCGAGGTTCAGGGTCAGAGCTGGACGGCGGGGCCTCGGCCAGGAGCGCCCCTCCCCGACCAGTCCCGCGGGTGGCAGCGTGGGCCCAGACGATGGTCACCCTTGAAGGGGTTTGGTCTGCAGCTGAGGAGCGAGGGCCTGGGCCTGGCACCTGTGCAGAAGCAGACCGGCCGGGCCCCGCCCCGCCCCTGGGCATAGCACGCTGCGTGTGACACAGGCGCGGGGTGCCGGGCCCATGGGCCCATCTCTGCCACAGGAAGCCCAGGACGGGTGCCTCCGTAACGGCCGGAGGCTTCCACTTGGTCGCTGTCACAGCGCTGTCACTGTTGGTAATACTTTGCACATATTTCCCGTCATTTCCTTCCCCTACTCTCCTGGGAGGGCAGTCCCTGGGCCCGTGAGTTCAGCTTCTGATTTCTAGTCTTGATGTGTGCTGCCAAATGCCTTCCAGAGAGTTCTATCAACTCATATCAGTTCTATCGATAAAAATGCTTCATTATTCTGTGTAAAATGTGATAGCGGTGATAAGGAGTGGTGTGTAAGAGGCACGTAACTTATAAAATAACTCTTCTAAAAGCTTTTACTTAACATAGTATATCTGAGTCAGTTAAAGAATGGTATTAGCATCATTTTGCACCAATCAAAAAAATCGATATTTACCTGGAAAAAAAAGTGACATAAAACTTGAAACAGTCACAAACTAAATGAAAAAATTTATTTCTATTCTTGCAGTAAATAAAACGCCACAATTTTGTACTGTCTTAAAATTGGGGAGAACGCTTCATGCAGAAAATTTTAAGTGCAAATTCCTGTGGGTGGGCACATCCACCCAAGAGAACTGCAGAAATCAGAGCCGGTGCGGTGGCCTTCCGGCAAGTTCCACCAGCCTCGCGTGCCTGCCGCTCCTGTGCGTTCCCCACTCAGAGCGTCTCTGTCTCGACCAGCTTCTCTGGGCAGCTTGTGGCTTCTGCCCGTGACATTTGCGAGACAAACACCACGGCAGAGCCTGGCGGCCGCTCCGTTCCCCCTGTGGCCAACGGGCGGAGGCTTCTGCCATCGGCCAGCTCTCGCCACCACTCCACGCCAAGCGGGGAGGCTGCTTCTTTTCTTTTCTTTAAATATGGAACGCTTCACGAATTTGCATGTCATCCTAGCGCCGGGCCACGCTAATCTTCTCTGCGTCGTTCCCTTCTTAGCGCACGGGCTGCCGAAGCGGCCCGGGGGCTCCCTGCAGGGCGCGGGCCGTAGGGACTGCGCACAGAGCCGAGGGCCTGCTCCGGAAAGGGCTGGCTGGGTGTTCCTCGGGAGCGCCAGGATGCTGTCCCCAGGTGGGCTCAGTCTAGGCAGGAGTTAGAAGTCACTTAACTCGATGTACAGTCGGGACCATCGGTCTCTTCCTGATTGCAGGATGGCAAAAGCCCTGTGTAGTCAGGCACTGAGTTCCTTACTGTGTGCTGTGCTCTCCTGACGGTTAGTGCTGCTAACTGAATGTTTATCTCAGCAGGTTCCCCCAGTGATTACCACGACGGCAGCAGGCCTCTGATGCGTTCACCGGCTGCGGCCTGTGGGTGCCGAGGGGCGAGGAGTCCCCAGCTCCCTCATGGGCGTGCCGGAGGCTCCCGGAAAGGAAGAGCGATCTGGGGGAGGACTCGGTCCCCCTGCGCACACTCGCAGTGTGATCTCGGAGGTCTTGTTTCCCAGCCACGGTCACGCAGGGCTTTTCAGCAGGACTGCCTTGTGCTAACAAACAGGAAGTTCTCGGTCCGGGACGACCTGCCGCTGGTGTCTAATTAGGCATTTCCCAGGCGGTGTCCCGGTGGCTGCACACGCCGGTGCGGCACCCCGCCTTTACTTGTTGGGGGCGCAGACCAAGTCACCTGCTCCTGCAGGGGTCTCCGCCCGGCGGTGCTCACAGCGGAAGCCCCAGGGCCAGCGGGTGGCATGCTGCTCCCTAGCTGCCCGAAGGCAGTGCCCTGGCAGGGCCCCCTCCTCGGCGGTGCGAGAGCGGTGCATAGCATCTCTCCTTTCCCTGCCGCCCTGGGAACGGCCGGAGAGGAGGGCGGGGCCCGCTCTGTAACGGGGACGGAGGGGGCGCAGGGTCCCCTGGCCACAGGCAGCGGGGACAGGTTGCAGACTTGTAAAGTAGGTCAGGTGTCTCCGTTGTGTCCCCGTAACCGGATCTTTTGAACTTGGGGTTATCATTCAGTATAACCGATAGCTTTAAGTACCGCCTGCCCTCCCAGGCCCCCAGGTTCACAGGCCGGTCCTGGTGGCTGTGGGTCCGTGTTTGTGAATTTGCCTGCTCACCGCCATTTCCTGGTAGCCCAGGTCAGCCCAGGAGGCGCTTCTGGACAGCGCGGGTGGCGGCACCTGCCTTGGCGGAGCAGCTCGCCTGCCGTGAGCAGGCACCAAAGGCCCCTGCCTGGTGCCACGTTTCCCGGCCTGGTGCCACGTTTCCCGGCCTGGTGCCACGTTTCTGGGCTTCCTGTTGGTGACCAGGCTGTTTAAAATGGCCCCGCTGCTGGAAGCCTGAGACGGGCCATGGAGAAGGCTCGTGTGCCCGGGAGCTTTGTTCAGGGCTGAGCTCAGTGTCAGCGAACCAGCAGTTAGGCGAGTAGGTGTCCTTAAAGAGCAGTCAGACCCGGACACCCTTGAGGGAACCCCTTTCGGAAATAGAGCGTTAGTTTCCTACTTGTTTTTCCGAGGCCACCTGCCTTGTGAAACACGCGGATTAGACTTCAGACACAGCAGCTTAAACCAGCACGACCGTGCTGAGATGCTGTGTGGGCTGTGGTCTTGCCTCTGCCCCCTTGGCCGCCCCCTCCCCCGACAGCGGGCCTGGTGTGCCTGCCTCCCCAGCTCTGTCACGTGCGGCTTCCTCGGCGGTAGTGTGCTCTCGGTCAGCAGACACCAGGATGGGTGGAGCGCACCGATTTCGTAAGGCTGGTCTTGTGGTTTCACAGATAAAGGGAGTGATGTACACTCAGTGAGCAGAGGAGGGAAGGAAGCAGGAGGGGGATGTGCGTGCCTGTGCCTCCGAGGGGACGGCGGACATCCTCGGCCACGGCCCAGACACGAGCAGGCCACCGGCGCCGCCACCTGCACTCACTGCCCAGAACTCGTTCGTGCCGCGCTGCCACGGCAGGTGCTGCCTTTCCTGGAGCCAGCGCCTCCTGTCCTTGGTTGAGGGGCACACACACCCCACCCAGGGGGCTCGTGCATCCCCACACGGACGGGCATGTTGTGTTCCCCAGGTGGTGCAAGTGCCGGAGAGGTCGTTTCTGGCCACAGGAATTCACCTGACAGTGAGCGCTGGGGCTGGTGCTGTTCCCGTAAGCCGCTTCAAGACTGAACTTGTCTGATCGCCGTCTCTGCTGCCACCTGCAAGCCGCGTAGACCTGTTTGATCTTCACACAGTTCCCTTGTGACCCAGGTGGTCACGTGGTGGGATGGTGGGGATGTCCACGGAGCAGGTGGCACACCTAACGTGGCTGCTCTGTGATTACCTGGGCGCATGGGAAGCGGGTTCAGCGGGTGCTGTCATGCTGGAGAACGGGAGTTCTCAGGTTGTAAAGTGTTCGGAGGTGAAACTCGTAAACCGGTCAGCACCGCCTGCTGTGCCCACACATGAGCGTGGTGGGTGCGGCCAGAGAGCCACGGGCTCCGGAGCTGGGCTTCAAAGAATAGGTGGGATCCAGATAGAAAAATAGAAGAGATTTAACGTTTGTCTTTATTACAGTGATAAATAGGCATAGTTTAAAGACTGTACAGCACACAGAAATACACACAAGTACTCGGCCTGGTGGCTCAGTGGGTGAGCATCGACCTATGAACCAGGAGGTCAGGGTTCGATTCCTGATCAGGGCACAGGCCCAGGTTGTGGGCTCAATCCCCATGGGAGATGTGTTAGGAGGCAGCTGACCAATGATTCTTTCGCATCACTGATGTTCTATCTCCCTCTCCCTCTCCTCTCTGAAATCAATAAAAATATATTTAAGAAATATATATATGAGTGCTTATTGCAGCAATATTCATAATAGCCAAATGTCCATCAGCTGGTGACCGCTGGAGGTTGGAGGGTGTGGACAGCGGGGAGTGCCTGCCTGCCAGTGGGTACAGATGGCTTTTTGGGGTAAGAAAACATTAGTACATGGTGCTGATACTCATAACTTCGTGAAAACTAAAATCCACTAAACTGTGTATTTTTAAAAATTGAGTTTTATGGTCTGTAAATTATATCTCAATTTTTAAAAATTCTTCCTTTAGGAAATTTAACATTTGATACCATTTTAAGATTAAAGAAATGTTTGCTATATTGTTAAGTCTTCACAAAAATAGTGGAACCCTCAATATAAACATAATTCCATTTGATCTTTTATATTTGGAATCACTACGTGGATTTCATGGTTTTAAAATCGAAACATAAATATGTCTATTAAATAACAAATACAAACAAATATTTGCCATCTGGGCGAAAAGAAAAATATCACAGAATTAAAAGGATTATGATGAAAAATCGCAGTTCCCCGCCCCCCTACACCACCCCCCCCCCGCCCCCGGGCCTTCACTCTAGGGCAGGGGTGGGCAAACTTTTTGACTCGAGGGCCACAATGGGTTCTTAAACTGGACCGGAGGGCCGGAACAAAAGCATGGATGGAGTGTTTGTGTGAACTAATATAAATTCAAAGTAAAGGAGCGGAGGGGAGAGCAAGAGAACCCTCCGCTCTTTCGGCTCCGCGGGCCGGATAGAACAGCCGAACGGGCCGGATCCGGCCCGCGGGCTGTCGTTTGCCCACGGCTGCTCTAGGGCCAACCATTTAGAATTTGTTTAGCTGTTTGCTGCATGTCTTGGCTCCAAGTTCAAAATAATGCCAAGCCGTGCTTCGTGATGGCCATTCAGACGCGCCTGTGGGCTTGCTGGTGACCGCGCCCCACTGCGACGCGTCCCTGGAGCATTACCTGCGTTGGTGTGTCCTCGGCCTGGTTTTCTTTGAGATCTCCAGCTGCTTTCTTCCTAAAACCCCCACCTCTGCCCCAGCAGAGTGTGCTCCGTGGCTGCTTCGCCCTGCGGTCACCCTGGCTGGCCCGTCATTCCCTGCTGCCCGGTCTGCTGTTCTCTGCCCGCAGCCTCTGTGGCTGCCACCCTGTCGGGTCGCCCGGTGCTTTCCGTGTTTGGCTGATTAAGCTTGCAGAAGCACGTGTCCGGGGGTGGGGTATGGGGTCTGTGTTCTGGGCTAGCCCCTCAGAAGATGTTCGTCTGTTCCCAGCGCTTCCTCTGGGAGTTGGTAGGAGGCTCCCTTCCGTGTGGCAGCTTTTTTGCTGACCTTTATGTCCCCGAGGGCTGTCCTGGAGCTGTGGCCTGTCACCTTCACTGACGGTCCGCGTCATGGTGTGAATGCGCCACAACAAACAGAAGTTGGTTCCCCTTCTGATGGACATTTCGGTGGTTTCCAGCTCGGGCGGTTGCTACAGAGACCGCCGTGACCACTCACACTCACACTTCCCGGTGTTCTCGGCGGATACACGGCCCGCGGCATTTAGAGAAGGGCGGCCTGTGACTCCCCGGATCTGTCACAGGGCAAGTGCTCATGTCCGGGTAGGGCTGTTTCTGGGTTCTGTCTGTCGGCCTGTCCCGGGCCAGCACCCCACTGTGACAGTCCCTACAGCGAGCACCGCCCGCTGCATGCGATGTGCAGTGGCATTGAGCCCGTGGCCCCGGGGCTCCCCTGACGTGGTTAGGACACCAGAGGTGCCCAGCTCTCCCAGGCGGTGCCACGCGCCCCGAGGTTGGCCCTGCTTCCTGAACTCCCCAGCCCCCCACTAGATGTCACGCAGCCTCTGGGCTTCCTCAGAAGTCACTCCTCTTTCTGGTGTCCTTCCTGTAAGAGCTTGGGCCCCAACCTTCAGTCCTCGTTGTCCAGTCCCGCAGGGCGCGTGTGACTGCCACCTCCTGGTCCAGGGCCTGTGGCTCTCCAGCACCCAGCTGCCGCAGCGCTGTCACAGCCCGACAGGCGTTTAAATGGAGCCCACAGTCAGCACGGATCTCTGGGAATAAGAGCAGAGCGCGCGGCTCGTGCGTCTTAGAAACACCGGCGGCGTGTGTGAGCGCCGCTGGAAGTGGAGCGCGGTGTTCCAGTGCGTGAGCTCCCGCAGGCTGGGAGGGGGGCGCAGGGGCCAGGTGACCAGACTGGCCCCGGAGGCATGGCCGGGAGGGGGAGGTGCAGTGCCCCAGCCTCGGGGCCCCAGCCCAGACCTCCCTGGGGATTGGCCTTGGGACTCGGACCTTGTGGGTGCTGCACAGCGCCTCTCAGTGTACATGCTGCGCGTGGCGGGACCAGGACGTGGAGGTTCCGAGAGGGAGTGGGAGGTTCCGAGAGGGAGTGGGAGGTTCCGAGAGGGAGTGGGAGGTTCCGAGAGGGAGTGGGAGGTTCCGAGAGGGAGTGGGGGGTTCGTGCAGCACAGACTGTGAGAAAGGAGGAGCTTTTCTGGTCTTTCTGGGTGGGGGTTGTTCTCAGTGAGGCCTGCTCAGACCCCCTCCTTAGTGCTCTCGTGGCCTCCCTCCCACACACACTGCCCCGTGCCGGGGCCGGTGCGCTTCCTCCGGCCGTGCTGGTGTCTGTGGCCGCCTGTGGCCCTCACTGTCCCACGAAGGCAGACCAGCGTTAGTTGGAACGAAAGCTCCTGAGAAGTCAGTGTCAGGGCAGGGCCTGTGTTCCAAGGGGAGCAGGACTCTCCTCTGTGTGTCTGTCCGTGCATTCAGGGCAGTTCAGTGCTGGGCAAGGACGGGCATGGCGACCCTGCTCACAGTCTCTCCGGCCGCCAGCAGAGGGCAGCGTGGACCGAGTCCACCACAGCCGCCGGGACTTGGACCAGGAAAGGCATCTGAAAGGCTGCAGCCGCTCTGGCAGGTGCGCGGAAGCCATCCCAGCGGCGCTTCCTCCTCGCTGGTCCTCCTCGCCAGCGACGACGTTAGTGAGGTCAGTGGCGCAGGCTGTTGTGTCTGTCTGGATGGAGAGAGGCGTCCGTTAGCGCGGTGACTGTCACATTTAGCGCTGTGGCTTCCTGAAGGATGCCCGACCTGTTTCCAGTGTCCCCGGGGACCGTGGTGAGGGTGCTAGTGCAGTCCTGTCGGGCCTCTTTCCATCACCCGCAGAAGGCGGGCCGTCACTTAGGCAGGGTCCCTGGGGACAGTGCCCCCTCCCCCCCCAGGACTGTGGTAGCCGACAGTGCCAGCAGCTCAGGAAGGGGACACACCACGCAGAGCCAATGTGCTTGGGCTCTGGGGGGTGGTCAGCATATGAATTTTTGGGGTACACAAACATTCAGTCCATTGCAAGAATATTTCCTAGAAAGCAGCTCAAAAAGGAGATAAAAGTGAGGATGAAAAGATAAGAAAAGGAAATGATCCACATTGGCAGTCTAGTGTGTAACAGAAATTCCAAAAAATGAGAACTGAAAGAAAAGGGGTAGGAAATTACTAGAGAAAAGAAGATTTCAGCACTAGGGTCTACCTAGTGGCTAACATAATATATGAAAAAGGACTCACCCTTGCGGAAACCGGTTTGGCTCAGTGGATAGAGCGTCGGCCTGCGGACTGAAGGGTCCCAGGTTCGATTCCGGTCAAGGGCATGTACCTTGGTTGCGGGCACATCCCCAGTGGGAGGTGTGCAGGAGGCAGCTGATCGATGTTTCTCTCTCATCGATGTTTCTAACTCTCTCTCCCTCTCCCTTCCTCTCTGTAAAAAATCAATAAAATATATTAAAAAAAGAAAAAGACTCACCCTTGCCACCTCACTATGACATTTTGCAACATCGAGGGTAGAGCTCAGACCCTGAAAGCTTACTGAGCGGAGAAGGTCACATATGAAACCCTGGACCGAGAATGGGACCCACTAGCAGCCGTCCAGGCACAGACCCCAGGGAGTCTCCGTCACCTGAGGAAATGGTTTCACCTTAGAGTTCCATGCCCAGCTGACCTGTCGGTGTTTGAGACAGGAAAATTCACACCGCCAGGAGCCCCCTCCACACCCTGTCTGTGTTGCTTAGTGGAGGGGGTGCCCCACCAAAGTAAGCTAGCAACCCAAGAAGGAGGGGAACAGTGAACTGAAGAAGCCAGCACTGAGGCTGGGGTCCCGGGTGCTGCCGGGAGCAGGCTCAGGAGCGCAGGACGGGCTGGAGGGGAGTGCGGGTGAGTGGAGGGCCGCCGGAGAACCGTCACGTGCACGTTGGCCATATTGGTAGTTTCGTGGCCTAGTAGAGCGTTTGGCGATCCATCAGTGACAGCCACAGAGAGCCAAGCCAACAGGAAACCAGAGACCTGAGGCCTCTGTGTAACTTCAGTCACAGACACGGTCAGCTAAGCTGAGAGCCAGTTGATGGGAACACGAACTTACTCGGGGACGTGTAATGTACGTGTGCGGGTGGGAGTGACAGCTAGATCCTCCTCTTGCGGGCAGGCAGCTGTGTCTGGAAGTGGGGCTGGGCGTGAGCCTGTCCTCGAGAAACTTCCCTGGTCTGATCAGCACGGGCAGCTGCAGGAACTTCCTGCAGGGAGCAGACGGGTGGGCCGCCGGGCGGCGGCTGGGGCTTCTGTCGGCAGCCTTAGGCACGGGCCCTGCAGAGGGTGTGTGCGTGTCATTTGCTTAAAGGGGAAACAGGCCCGAGTGGAGTGAGACCGGGCAGCATGGGCGGGTTAAGGAGGGTCTGAAACCAGATAAGGACCTGGGGCTTGGTGGGCAGATGAAGGGGCCCCCGAAGACTTTGGGGTGGCTCCCAGCATCTCCATGCTCTGTGGTCCCCCAGCTGTCTGCGGGAGCAACAGGACCGAGGGCCAGGTGTGCGTCTCTGCCCCGTAGCTGAGGGTTAGCTGAAGCCACCTGTCCGCTGGCCCTGGGGCTCCGGCACTCCTGTTGGTCTCCCCAAACCCTGCCCTCACTGTTATAGACAGCCCTATCCTAACACCCAGCGCCGCCTGGACGGCGTCTTTCTCCCTGGGGTTATGGCTGACATCGGGGGGTCATATGAGAAAAATTTCCCCCAGAATATTGCATGAATATTAACGTAGTATTTCTCCTGTTGTTTTTTAAAATCCTCACCCTAGGACATATTCACTGATTTTTAGAGAGGGGGAGGGGGAGAGAAAGGAAGAAAACATCAGTTGGTTGTCTCCCACACACGCCCCCACCGGGGATCAGATCTGTAACCGTTTGGTGCCCGGACGACGCTGCACCCACCTGAGCCAGCAGCCAGGCTCTGCTAGTGCTCCTGACCCAGGAGGCGTCTGCCGTCTCACGGGGGGGGGGGGCAGGGGGCAGGGGGCAGGCTCTGCTAGTGCTCCTGAACCGGAGGCGTCTGCCGTCTCACGGGGGGGGGGGGGGGGGGCAGGCTCTGTAAGGTGTTTTATTATCGGCAGTGAAGAGTGTCTCCTGAGTCACAGCACCTGCCTCCACGGGCCTCCGGCCTGACTTCGGGGCGCAGCTGTGAAGTGTCTGCCACGTGGTTGGTCAGCGCTACCGCGGAACCGATAGCTCCTGTGTCCCCGTGTCCTTACCGCGGGGCCGGCGGCTCCTCTGTCCCCGTGTCTTTACCGCGGGGCCGGCGGCTCCTCTGTCCCCGTGTCCTTACCGCGGGGCCGGCGGCTCCTCTGTCCCCGTGTCCTTACCGCGGGGCCGGCGGCTCCTCTGTCTCCGTGTCCTTACCGCGGGGCCGGCGGCTCCTGTGTCCCCGTGTCCTTACCGCGGGGCCGGCGGCTCCTCTGTCCCCGTGTCCTTACCGCGGGGCCGGCGGCTCCTGTGTCCCCGTGTCCTTACCGCGGGGCCGGCGGCTCCTGTGTCCCCGTGTCCTTACCGCGGGGCCGGCGGCTCCTGTGTCCCCGTGTCCTTACCGCGGGGCCGGCGGCTCCTGTGTCCCCGTGTCCTTACTGCGGGGCCGGCGGCTCCCCCGCTGGCTGATGTCATTCTGAATAGCACCTGCTTTCAGTCTCTGGAACGTTCCATGTGGATGATAAGCTCTGCAGTCACTTTCCTTAGGAGTGAGTCAGACATCTTCAGGGTTCTGTCTGAAGGACGGGGACACGCCTTGCGCCTCCTCCAGCAGCCGTGTGTGCCCTCGCGGTGGGACCCTGGGCCTCACACCGAAGCCTGGGCCTGGCCAGGTGCGCCGCCGTGCGCCCAGGTTCAAGGCCAGAGTGAGCTCTTCTGTGTCCTTGCGCCAGTGGCCAATGGGAGCCAGGCAGAAGCCTGGCCTGCGGCTGGCGGGTCCCCTGGCGTGAGAACGTGTGGGCGGCGTGGAGCCGGGCGGTCATTCCGTCATGGAGCCGGGCGGTCATTCCGTCATGGAGCCGGGCGGTCATTCCGTCATGGAGCCGAGCGGTCATTCCGTCATGGAGCCGAGCGGTCATTCCGTCATGGAGGTGCGCCACGAGTAACGGGCTGGTCGTGAGGCGGTGTAAAACCGCCTCTGTCCGCACACACGTTTGTCTTCCTGGGTAGTTCTCCCTGTGTGCATGCTTACATACTGATCTTGCGAGAACATACATGTATCTGGTGAGAGAAATCCGCCTCGCATAGTTCTATGGTTATTGTATGTGTTACGTGAGAGACCGAGGAGGTCTGTAGCGACAGGAAGGCATGTCTGAGAGAGAGAATGACAGCACGTAACTCCGCCGGGAGAGCTGTGTCCGGGTGGCGGGCTGAGGCCCCGGCTGCTGCTCTGATCTCAGCAGTGAACATGCCCCACGCATGTCGCCCTCGGATTTTTTTGCCTCTAAAATCGCCTTCTGCTTTTCGCCTGTGATCTTGTTACCGGACCCAGTGATGACGAGTCCTTAGTCATTGTCTTGGGAGATGCTGTGAGGTCATGCGAGGAGCGGGGCTCCCCAAGAGGCCCCCTGCGAAGGCCCGGAAAGTGGGGAGGGGACAGCAGCTCTGTGTGCCAGGTGGCCGGGGGAGGGCAGAGGGCAGCCGTTGCTCGTGCTGGCGCCGTCCGAGCTGCTCTAGGGAGGAGAGGGTTCACGCCCAGGAGCCCAGGACGCCTTGGGCTTGACTTCAGGAACTGGGTGGTGGCCCCAACAGTGGCGGTGAGCAGTGACGCCTTCTGTGGCAGGAGGCTGATTGGCCCAGGGCGCAGCCAGCCACCTCCTGGGTCAGGAAGCAGCCGCCCGCCCACAGGTGTTCCTGCCCCGCCCAGCCCCACCGCCTGGGGGCCCTGCCTGCTGTCGGGGAAGAGCTCACTGCGCTGCCCAGGGGCTGCGAGCCGAGCCGGAAAGATGGTCCTGAAAGCCGAGGAGGAGGGTGGTGAGTCCGTCCTGGCCGGAGCCGGGGCAGAGCGGGGTTTCAGTATCGCTTTCGATCATACGTGAGACCTGGCCGACAGGCTCGCTGCCTCCGGGGAGTGGCACCAGGCTGCTCTGTGGGACTGCTCCCAGGAGAGGCTGGAGCGCGCTTGGCGGGTGTGTGTGTGTGTGTGTGTGTGTGTGTGTGTGTGTCTCAGTGTGTTTTTAAACCGAGGCCCCCCCGCCCCCCGCCTTTGCCTGGTGCTCCTGGGGAGCGGGCTCGGACTTGGTGACTGTGCCCGGACTTCCTGCGTCTGAGTGGCAGTCGTCAGAAGCTGTGGCAGTCACACCTAACTCCAGAGTGAGTGACACCGAAAAGTGTCGCATTAGGGACCAGTGCAGGCACCGAGGGTTTAGGGGGAAGTACGACCGTTTCCTTGGGTCGCATGGAGCACAGGGACCCTGCCGAGCGAGGCGCCCTCCCTGGTGGCTGGAGGGAAGACCGCCCTTCGCTGCCACACCCACCCTCAGCCACAGTGAGTAAGGGTGACAGGCTCTGCGCTCAGCTCCCAGGGGCCCGCAGACGCGCTGTCCACAGCAAAGGCAGGCCTCGCTGCGCGGGGCTCGGGCCGTGTGTGGACGTGTGTGGACACGTGTGCGTGTTTCTGTGGGCAGCGGTGTGCTGCCACAGCGCACGAGTGGGGTTGGCGGGAGCTAACGGGGATGGTGTGTGGGAGCTCGTAGAGACGAGCGAGGGAGTTTGAAATAAACATTAGGCTGCATTTCAGAGTGGCTTTTGTGACAGTTACAGTCAGCTTTGGGGTCCTTTCTCTGCTTTCCTTCGCTGGTGCACTGGACCCCGTTTTAAAGTCTCACCTCTTGGTGATCTGGGACACATCTGTGGCGACTTGGGGAGCTGCGCCATGTGGGGAGCCCTGGGGTGAGGGACGGCTGCACTGGCCCTGGAAGAGGGAACGAGCAGGGGCCCCGGGCGGCTTGTGTCTGAGAGGCTCCGCGGTAGCCAAGGCCTCTGGCGTAAAGGCGCCACGTGAGCGTGGGAGAGGGCAGCACACGTCGGGACCTGGTGCTGGGACAGCCGGGGGACAGGCCTGCCCTCTGGGGAGCTGGCTTCCGACCGAGGAGGTGTTAACAGCTGCGTGGCGGCCCGCGCACGGCACTGCTGCCTGTCGGGATGGGCGCCGCTTCCAGGCCAGGCCCGAGAGCAGAGCTTCGGGAGGACTGAAGGGCACCTTGGCCTCGAGTAAGGAGCCTTGAGGAGCGGCGGGCCCTGGCTCCCCGCCTGCGGCCCTTCCTGGGGTTGGCATCAGTGTCGGTGTAGAGGCAGGTGCGGAAGTGGGGAGCTGTGGACTTTTCGGCCGGTCCCACGTCCCCGGCGGGGAGAGCTGAGCATCGGCCTCACGCTCCCCGTGGCTGCTCTCACCAGGTCTGCCGGAGAGCGTGCCTGTGCGGGGAGCGGCTTTCTGAACGTGTCTCTGAAGGAGTCAGAGCCTCGCCTGCGGCCCTCATGCAGACCCACCCCGGCACGGCAGGTGTGGCCTGTGGTCCTCCCTGGAGTGCTCGCCCACCAGCTGCCACTCCACTGTCGCGCAGGTGCGTCTGGGTGAGGGCTGCCCGGGCGCTGCTGTCCTCGCTGCCTGGTCGGTCGCTGCCCAGTCGGCATCAGCTGCTCATTCTCACCTTTTTTAAAAAAATATTTTGTATTGACTTTTTACAGAGAGGAAGGGAGAGGGATGGAGAGTTAGAAACATCGATGAGAGAGAAACATCGATCAGCTGCCTCCTGCACACCACCTACTGGGGATGTGCCCGCAACCAAGGTACATGCCCTTGACCGGAATCAAACCCGGGACCCTTCAGTCCGCAGGCCGACGCTCTATCCACTGAGCCAAACTGGTCAGGGCCATTCTCACCTTTTTAGTGTTTAGGCCCCCAATTGGCCTTAAACCGTTCCTGAGGCTGGAACCCCAGCCCCTTGCTGTGTGGACACAAGCACCTCACGGCACTTGCTAGGCGCTCTCCCGGGTGCTGTCCAGTCCCCACGTGCCCGGATCCTGACCCGACCCAACCCAGGTGCCAGCCGCGCCCCGCCTCCTCGCCTCACGGCCTCTGCTGCTCCCTTTGGGGGTGTGCGCGTCCTTCCAGTCCTGGCCAGAGGTTCGGCCTCGCCAAAGCGTCCTGGCGTCCGTTCCCTGCGCACTGGGCGTGCCCGGGGGCACCGGGCAGTGTGTGCTGCAGCTGGGCTCCGCCCGCCCCACGGCCCGTGTGTCCCACTTGGCAGGGCCTGAGCTGTGGGAAGCTGGCCCCGAGCTCAGCAGGGCCGGCCCGTGCCGTTGCTCAGCCAGGGCTGACTGCGGGGGTCCGACTGTAACCGGGAGAGAAGGCGAAGCGCTGAGGCCTCCGCAGGGCCGAGCGAGGACTGGCTCCGTCCGGCTTGCCCGGGGTAGATGCCTGTGGCCATAGCCGGACTTGGCTGTAACGTCCTAGTGAGCATGGCAGTGCATAAGCCCTTGAAGCTGTAAGCTGCCATGTGGTGTGAGCTGGTCTTGGTACCGGAAGCTGTTCCGGTGGAATTAAAGGCCGCGCCTGCACGAGGACCCTGGCTCTGGGGCGTCTGCAGCGCTGCCCCCACCACCTCCTATCCGTCCTTGTCCTTGTCCTTGTCCTGCAGCCTCACGCTGGACAGGCTGCCGAGGCCGAGCGGGCCCTGGAAGGCAAAGCCAAGTGCTGTGACCCTAAGTGCGGCTCCCGCGGGCGTGCTCACAGCCGTCCTCATGGGCTGCGTTTGTACTTTGCAGAATCAAAAACGGGTGGATCTTTATTTTTAAGCAGGAGCGCTTGGCGCAGAAGCACCTGGTGCCGCAGCCCAGCGCCACCATCTGCTGGGCAGGTTTTAAGGGGGACGGACTCTGGTCTTCTCGACTCTCAGTGGCGCCCGCCGCCGAACGCCGTGGTGCCGGGCAGGGCCAGGCTGCCCTTCTTCCTGTGAAGAGGGAAGCAGAGGGGCGTGGGCTCAGCCCCTCTGGGAAGGCGGCGTTGTCCCGGGCCTTCTGCAGCCTCCAGGTCCTGTGGCCGTGCAAGCATAGGTGGGCAGGACCGGCCCGGGGCAGGTGGGCTGAGGGAGGCGGCGGGGTGGTGTCTAAGGAGCCAGCTTTCGGAGAGAAAAGGCAGGTACGGGGGGTGGGCAGGCACAGGTCTGGGCCATCGGCCCTGCCAGCCTGCGAGTGGTCAGCTTAGGCGGGGCCACGCAGGTCCGCGATCTGGGCGGGAGGCGTCCAGACCGGGACACGGGAGTCGTGCCGCTGCCGTGGCCCCTCGCGGTAGCTCTGGAAGCGTGTGCGGTGTATCTGATGGAGCCTGCCTGCCGTGTGCTGCTGGTGACATCAGGGCGGGGCTAGACCTGGGTCTCCCTGGTGTCCACTCCTCACTTCCCCTCCAGGCACCTTCGCGGACGATCCCTGCTCACGGAGACGCCCCTGGAGGGAAGACTGGCCTCTGGGAGGGGCTGCAGCTTGTGGGGACCCTGCTGGGGAGGCACTCAGTGGTCACAGGCCTGCGGGCGGGAGTGGGTTACAGTGACCTGGTGTGGCCTGTCGCCGGGCCCCCAAGGGATACCGGAGTCACACAGTGAAGACGGACCATCTCAGGACCTCGCGTCTCTCCTGAGCGCGTGCGTGTTGGGTGTTCGGACCTGGCCCCACGCTCGGGGAGGATGGGCAGGAGAGTCAGGTGCTGAGGCCCAGGCTCGCCCGGCGCCCTCCTTCCTTCTCCAAGGAGAGTCCTGGCTTACGTGCTCTTCCTCACTCCACGGAGAATCACGCAGGCCTGACCTCTGACCTCGAGATCCCGTGCAGTCTTTGCCGGGCCAGCAACTGGCCTGCGCCCCCTCTCTGGCGCCTGAGCCCCCTGTGCTCTCTGTAAGGGCCCAGGGCTCGGTCTCGCCTCCAGGGGGACCCACCTGGGCTCCGGCTGAGGCGGCCTGTGGGGCTTCCCGCATCGCGGCAGCTCGGGCCCCCTCTTTGGGGCAGACGGGGGTCAGTGGCTGGTGACACCCATATTTTCTCTGAACGGAAATGCCACCACACAAGTTTACCTTGTTTGTGCATCCAATACGGCCGGGGTTATGGGCGCTGGCCCCGCGCAGGGGGAAATCCCCGTGTAACTCCCGGCTTTACGCGGGGGCCTGCGCCTGGGGCCCCAAACGTGTGCGTGGCGGCCCTCGTCACCTCACCACCACGCTCTCCGCTGTCGTCAGGGGTCTTGTCACTGGCCATCGCCCAGGGTTGTCCCAGGTCCCACGGAACCAGACTGGGCTGCAGTGTGACGTTGCAGCCTCTGGCCGGGCCGCAGAGCCGTTGCCCCGGCGCGGAGACGCCAGCACACCGGGCAGCGGAGGCATGGCCTTTCGGAGGAAGGCCGGAGCCCCCGGGGGAGTGGGGCCTGAGCCCTCAGAGCCGGGAGCGGGGACTGGGCAGCAGGCGGTCAGGCCGCGGCCTGCTGACGCGAGCAGAGCACGGAGGGGCCTTGTGCCGCGGGGTGGCAGACAGCCTGCTCTCCGTAGAAGTCCCCGCTCGTGAGGGAGGAGGCCCTCCAGCAGGGTTAGCGTCTCCGTCTCCGTCTCCGGTGCAGCCAGCAGGCTCCGCTTCCAGGGGAGAGGGGCCAGGCAGCCTGGGAGCAAGTGCGGCCGGCGCACCCCTCCCCCGCAGGCGGTGGGGAGCGTGGGCCGGAGGAGGGGCGGCCATAACGGCATTCATGGAAATGAGCCTGCGAGGAGCCGAGCAGCGCACACTCCGAGTGAGTGCCAGCCGGCGGCAGCCCCGCACCACGCCGCCGTCTCCATCTCCGCCCGCACCTCCCCGCCAGCCCGGCTCCCTTTGCTGGGCTTCCGCGCAGCTTTTGTTTCCTCCGCCGCCTCCACCCTGGCTGAGCTGGCACACATGCCGTGCCGCTCCCTCGCTCCCTCCACCGGGCGCCGCGGGAGCGCCCAGAAGCCCGGGGCTGCGGGGCCGCGGGGCCGGCCCACCATGGGCTCTGAGGCGGACAGCTGTGACCTGCCCCGGCTTTGACGTCGCTGCCCTGGGCTGCCAGGACCCTGGGGCCGCAGGAGAGGACTCGCCAGGGTAAGAGGTGGCTGGATGGCCGGGGGCCCATGGTGTGGGGCATCCTGTGGGGCGCGGGGACCCCGCTCTCTCGCCCTGCCAACCTGCCGCCCAGGAGCCCGGAGCTCCGTGAGCAGGGCCCCGCCCGGCTGCCGGTTCCTCCTCTGCTCTGGCCCCCGAGGGTTTCCACCAGCTCCTTCCGAGCGATGTGCAGGCACTCGGGGTGGCTCCTTTCAGGCCTGAGATTGGAACAACTGCTAACCAGGGTCTGAGGTCCGGCTCGGTGAGGTTAGGGCGCCCGGGGCACGTTGAGGGGAGTCTCCCTCGGCCCGCTGCAGGAGTTTGTTGTGGGTGAAGGACGGGGACCTGACCGGGGTGGAGAGCCCCTTTCTGCTGCACGTGGGGAAGGAGCGGGGCGTTGGGTTTGGTCCTGGGGTCCCTTCGGCCGCTGTGCAGAGGAACAGGCTGCAGAGGGCCAGCGCGCAGCTGAGCTCTAGGAGCGGTAAGGCGAGGGACTGACCGCCTGACCCCGAGCCTCTGTTCTGGGTGCGGAGGCTGCGTGCTGTGAAGGTGATCGCAGCTGGCACAGGCCTGCAGGCCCTGGAGGAAGGGGCGCACGGGGGTTAGGTTTGGGGGCTGGGAATTCCGGGCGTTCCTGAGAGGTGAGGGGGTGAAGAGGTGAGGTGGGGAGGAGGGGGAGGAGGAGGGGGAGGAGGGGAGGAGGGGGAGGAGGGGAGGAGGGGGGAGGTGAGGAGGGGAGGAGGTGAGGGGGGTGAGGAGGGGAGGAAGTGGGGGGGTGAGGAGGGGAGGAGGGTAAGGAGGGAAAGAGGGGGAGGGGGGAGGAGGGGAGGAGGGGGAGGGGGGAGGAGGGGGAGGAGGGTGAGGGGGGGAGGAGGGGAGGAGGTGAGGGTGAGAGGGGGAGGAGGGTGAGAGGGGGAGGAGGGTGAGGAGGTGAGGAGGGTGAGGAAGGGAGGAGGTGAGGGTGAGAGGGGGAGGAGGGGAGGAGGGGGAGGGTCTTCGCAGGCTGTTGCCTTGTTCTCTTCGTTGGAAGCAGATGCTCGCTTTGTTTTTAAACCACTTACACTTTTAGGTAACGTTTTATGACGTAGTTTCCTTCACTGTCTTGAAATTTGACCTCATTTCCCGTTGGCTGGCTGCTTATGCCAACCAAGTCCTGGGCTGCTAGCATTTATCAGGTGGGACGTACTGCTCCCTTTTCTGCGGTGGGTGAAGGGTAAGGTGCCCGCTCCGGGAGACAGCAGCGGGGGCAGGGCTGGCACAGGCCTCGCGTGCTCGGGAAACGGCGGGCGGGTGGTCCCAAGGCCACGGGGCTGCCTAGTGCCAGGGACCCTGTGCAGGGTCCCCCCTCTCCCCGGGCTCTCGGCTGGGAGCGCGAGGCGGAGCCGGTGGTTAGCACTTGGGAAAGTTTCCTTGCCCACGCCGAACATGCTGATGAGCCTGGACCGTGCTTCCTGCGAGGGGAGAGCGGGGCTCTGCGTGGGAAGAATGTTAACTAGAAGAGTCTAAGCATGCCGTCGGCGACCTGCTGGGCGGCCGCTCAGTGAACGGCAGCGCTCACTTAACTCCTCCGGCCCTGGCGCGGGGACGTGCTTGCCCGGCCTCTTGGGCGTGGATTGGGGCGAGACAGTGCTGTTGCACCCTACACCAACATCGCAGCGCAGGTTCCTGGGGGGGAACCGAGGCGAGCAGAAGTCAGAAAGTCAGGGCGTCGCTGCTTAATTTGTGTTTATTTTTAATTATAAACTGCGCGGAACATAAAATACGCCTTGCTTAGGGTCCAGGTCAGCCGCGTTAAATACACTTCCATTACTGTCCAATACACTTATGCTATGGCCAGAACTTTTTTATGAAATTGGAACTCCGTCCCCCTTAAACAATGCCAGTCCCCTCCCCCGACCCTGGCCCCACCATCCTCGTGCTGACTGTGGATTTGACGGCTCCAGGTCCCGCGTGAGAGTGCTGACTTCCCTCAGCATCCTGGCCTCGGCCCACCACGGTCCCAGGGTCAGACTCTGACCTCGTTGGGGCTGAGGAACATGGCGGAGGTGTGAGAAAGGGTGGCTGTGGTTCTGCCTGGGAGGAAGCAGGTGAGGTTTCCCAGAGGCAGCAGAGCAGCACGCTGCCCCTGCACTGGCCCAGGTTTGGGGCTGCGGTCACATGCCTTTGCCATGCCCCCCCCCCCCAGCTCTGGCCTGGCCAGCTCCCCAGGCCTGTCCCTGAACCCCAGGCTCCCGCAGAGTCCTGCAGCCTTTTGCGTCACGGACCCTGTTGCTTTTCACCTGGAGAGGCTCTGAGGCCTGGTTGGTTCTGTCTGGAGCTCCGACCCCACACGCGTGTCTCACACCAGTGGGAATGCAGTTTTGAGGAAGTTTGCTGAACATTTGTATGTTTTTCAAGCCTGAGTGCTTTCTAGTCCTTTGACTTTTCACACTGTTAGTCCCTGGGGTTTCCCGGGAGACAGGTGACTTACCCACAGGGCGGGGCAGGGCGAGGTGATGACAGGGGCCGCTCGGCCAGGAAGTCCGAGTGCCGAGCCGGGACCAGCACTCCCCAGGCTGGACTTCTGTGTCGGCAGGCGCTTTGATCTTCCGATCTTCGGGGGGCGGGGGGACACTGCCTTCCCCCTGGACAGTCCCCACATCTGCCCTCTTGACCAGAGCTGTTTTTAAATGGCCATTGCCCCTCGGGCAGAGGCCCTGGGAGAGCAAGGTGCTGGCGAGCAGGGTTCTGAGCTGGGTTGAGTCCTCAGTCTCATCAGATGCAGCCCTGTACAGGGGCAGGTGGGCAGGGCGCAGTGTGTGGGCAGGTGGGCAGGGCGCAGTGTGTGGGGCAGGTGGGCAGGGCCTGGGCGCAGTGTGTGGGCAGGTGGGCAGGGCGCAGTGTGTGGGCAGGGCCCGGGCGCAGTGTGTGGGGCAGGCCGTACCTCCTGGGCTGGGGGGAAGCTGAGCCAGGTGGTCCCTCCACTGGGGAAAGGTAAGGCTTTCTGGGCTCATGGCCTCTGCTCACAGCGTGTCCCCCCAGCGCTGGGTTCAGTCTGGACCCTCCTCCATGGAAAGGAGGCCTCTGAGGTGGGTGACAGGACGTTGGATGGTCGTGGCGGAAAAAAGAAGGCCCCTGTGTCTTTCCAAGCCGGCAGAGGGCCCTCGTGTGGCCGCCGACCTCAGTGGTGTCGTGGACTCTTTCGCTCAGGCCCCTGGGGTGGAGGACAGACAGAGCGGCCCGTGTGGGTTGGCAGCGGCCCGTGCTCTGCTGAGCAGAAACTGCTGTCAGAAGACCCACGTTTGCATTTGCACGTGAACTTCCTGCGGGTCACTGGGCACCTGCTGGGGCACTGAGCAGGGAGAGTGGGCAGGAGCCTGGATTGGCAGCATGTGCTGCACTGTTCACGGGCCGCCGGCTGCAGGAGGCCTGTCCCTTTAAGGCAGCTCCTTTGTATGCACGGCGTGGGGCACATTTCAGCTCTGGGTTTCTGCCACCGGTGAAATCTGCAGAGCAGCATTTAAATAAAGAAGCAAATAGAAGCTTCCTTGTGTGGCTTTTCTGTTCACAGCGGAACACATGGCCCTTGTGTGGGCCCTTCAGTCGTCCTCATTAAGTCGGAACCCTGCGAGGGGCCGGCACCAGGCTGGTCCCCGGCGAGAGCAGGACACCTTGTAAATCAACCTTGTACACGCGTCCCGAGGCCGGGCCCTGGCCCTGCTCCACGTCCTCTCGCGGCTGCTGCCCCACGTTGCCGTTCTTTTCGAGAGAAGAGGGCTCAGCGGCCTTCCTGCCCCGGCGCGTGGCGGCAGCACGTGGCGGTCGGGAGGAGGAGTGTGTGGCTCTGCCATCTGGCCCGTCAGCCGGGCCTCTGCAGTTTAACCCTCGTGGCCACGCAGGAAAGCCACGGCGTGGGCGGGTGCACTTCTCGGGTCCGAGTCGGTGTGGTTACCGAGTCCCCGCTCAGGCCTCCTGTCCCGCTGTGGCTCCGGGCCGCTCCCCGCCCTGCAGCCAGAGCCGGGAATGGTGTGGCCCTGCCCGTGGAGTCTCCCCGTGGGCCGTGTGAGCGGGAAGAGGGGATGTTGCGTCGATACGTTTACGCAGAGGAAACCCGTTGGTTAAAACGGTAGATGTTGTTTCTCATCGCTACGTTCCTTTAGAAAAATGAGATCTTTTTAAAAAGCCTTTAGGACCCAAAGGCAGCAGCACTGGCTGAAGGTGACTGCGTGTGGAGGGAAGAAGATTCACGGCGGTGAGGTGGAGGGCACGCACCTGCGCCAGGGAAGTGACGCATTGTCTTGTCACCTCCGACGGCACTGCGGGAAGCCTTTCTGTCCGGCCCCCACCACGCTGCGCCGCTGCCCGGGACCGCCTCCACGGTTCGCTTTCTGTTAACGTGCACGCTCCCGAATGCCTTTCTAGCAAGTCTCCGGAGCTCTCACACCCTCTCCTGGGCACCGCTGATGCTGATCCGGCCGGGGCTGCCAGACTTTACATCTCTCCTTTTTAACAAAGTATGTTTTTCTTGGTTTTTAGAGAGGAAGGGAGAGGGATGGAGAGCTAGAAACACCAATGGTGAGAGAGACTCATGGATCGGCTGCCTCCTGCATGCCCCCCACTGGGATGGAGCCCATAACCCGGGCCTGTGCCCTGACTGGGAGTTGAACCAGCAACCTCTTGGTTCCTGGGTCGACGCTCAATCCCTGAGCCACGCCGGCCAGGCCAGACTTAATATTCTCACCTCACTGATCTGTCAGAGTCAGAGACCACCTCCTGACGTCCTCCATCTCCTCCCGCTCTTCCTCCCGCTCGCCGTGCGCACTTTCCGTTTATCACCATGTCCGCTTCCTTTGTTTTCCCCTCTGAAACTCCATACCCATGGCTACCGCCTGGATCTCCTGTCTGATCTGGCACCCCACCCGGAGGAAGCCACGGGGCCTCCCTGCCCTCGCGCTGTGCCCGCCCCGGCTCACACCTCTGCCTGCTCCTCCTCCCCTTTGGCGTGCTCCTGGGCGATGGCCTCCCTTGTGTTCTGTAACCCCCAGCCTCCAGGTCGTGTCCACAGGGGACTCGGAAGTTACCTTGTGCACAGCTCACGACAAGGACCCGCATGCCCGCCGGAGCCACGCTCTGCGCCCGGCTCCCTCTCGGGAGCTGTGCCCTCCTTGCCTCGCACCGCGGCTCCGGTGCCATGGCATGCCGGCTGCCATCCATCCCGGGCTGCCTGCCGTTCCGGATTTTCCTGTTTCCCAGGCAGAGGTGCTCTGTGGCTTGGCTCGCGGGCCTCGGTTGTAATGTTGGGGAGACGCCGTGGGAGCTGACTCGTTTACATCAGGCGGCCTGCGGTAGCCTTGGTTTCGGCACGGCGCCGGGTTTCGGTACCCCGAGCCGTGCCTTTTCGTTCTGTTGGGAGAAGACCGTGTGGTGCCTCTCCTGTCAGATCCCCGCAGTGCTCCCCGTCACCGTGTTCCCGATCATCCCGTCCGATGGTGTCCGGCGCCCACGGGCTTCCTGTGCTGACCTCCCCACCCTGTGAGCCTGTGTCCTCCTCGGGGGCTGGGGACGGCCCCATCCTGTGGACACAGCCTCTTCCTGGGGTTCGCAGGAGCTCACCTTTCTGAGTCCTCGTGTGTCTGAAACGCGTCTGCTTTGCCCTCCTGCTTGCTGAGGATTGATTCTGGGGTCAGCGGTTTTGGCGAGAACTTCGGAAGCCGCCTCCCTCCCCCCCCCACACACACACTGTCCTCCAGCCGCCCCCCAGCCAGGTGGGCCTTCTCTCCTCCTCGGGGAGACTCCGCGGCCCCAGTTCCCACGCTTGCTGCTGCGCACAGTGGGTCCAGCTCCTTTGGTTTCGCCTGGGGACAAATACCTGTGCACAGAAAGCCACCGCCGTGTGCCAGCTGGGACGATGAGGCAGGGCGTCTGGGGCACCGCAGCCTGGACTCCCCGTCCCCCACGGCAGCTCTGCCCTGCAGCCTCGCACGGGCCTGCGTCCTCGGCGGGGCGGAGCTCACGGGGACCTGACTGCACATCAGCGGCTTCAGAACTGAAGCCCGATCACTCGTGACCGTGTTCTGTTCCCGTGGCTGTGTGCTGTCCGGAACCCCCGGAAACAGGTTTCTTAAAGGGGACCCTGGTCTCCCCGTGGGCCAGGACCCCTCCAGGCCTGGCAGGCGCTTGGGGGCGTGGTGTTTCTCTGGTGGCCTTTGGCTGATGGAGGTGATTCGTTATTAGCCCAGCATCCTCCCGAGGCAGCGTGGGGACGCTCACCCCGAGTTCTCCGGGACACGTGCGGGGCGCAGCGGGGCTGGCCTGGGACCCTGCACTGGGGAAGCCACGGTGAGCTCCGTGGGCAAGGGCCACTGCTGACCCTCAGGAAAGCGACAAAGTGCGGGGTGGCGCCCGGAGCCTGCGGCCTTGCTGGGAGGGAGGGCACGGGGTCCCGCGTGTCTCGCTGTGGGCTTTTCTAGAGAGGCGAGGGAAGCGGGAGAGGGAAGGCCGGCGGTTCCGACGCAGCCATGAGCCTGCAGCGGGTGCGCGATGTTTATGGGACGCGGGGGGGGGGGGGGGGGGGGCGGGGGGCGTGGGCTGGGGGAGCACCTGTCCTGTGGTGGGTGGGTCCCTCTCGGCCGGCTGCCCTCACAGCCCCGTCCGCCGTGGTCCCTTCTCGGGGCCCCTGTGAGAGCAGGACAGTACACGGCAGGCCCGGTGGCCCTCGTAAGACATTCAAGCGAGGACCTGCTATTTCACACCAAGACTGGGTGCACCTCACACAGCACAGCTCACACTGGACTCGTCACAGTCGAAGCGCTTAGCAGCCACGCGTGGCCCTCGGCCACACACCGTGCATTAGCTGACCCACACAGGCGCCTGCCTGGAGGACAGAGGCGCCGTGCCCAGCGGCCCGCGCGTGTCCGTCCCCGAGGGCGGAGCCCCCGCTGAGCTGCAGGCCCCAGGCATGGCGCAGGCGCTGTTCGCGTGGGGCCGTCCTCCCCACAGCAGCCCGGAGGGCGAGGGCGGCCCCGCGGCCCGTGATGAAACGGGCGCACAGTGGGCCGACGTGTGCGGTGACCTAGTGGGTGGGGGTGACCCGGGGCTGCTGGTGCCCCTGCTCCCTTCCCAGACCACATGCTCCCCAGCGCAGGGCGCCTGCTCCCCCTGGACGCGGAGGGCTGGGCGGGGAGCTGCGGGGGCAGGGACTGTGCTCAGGGTGAGCGCGGGTCAAACAGCAGGCCAGCTGGGGCGGGTCCGAGCGGAAAGAGGCCACCAAACCCGTCCCCCGGCACAGCGCTGGCCTCAGTTGGGGGTGTCCTTCGAGGGTTGTTCTCTGTACGTGCGCAGCCTCTCTGCCCCCAGAGGCACCCAGCCTGCGGCTTTGCCATCCCCCCACCTGAGTGTGTCACGGGTCATTCCCGGGGAGCTGGACTCGTGGGGGGCCAGGCTAAGAGAGATTAGTTAACCGGGGCCTGAAGCACCACTGTGGGGGGGCAGGGGCCGTCTCTGCTCCCCTCCCTTCCCGCTAGCCTCACCTCCCCCTCCCCCTCCCCTCTTTCTCCCCTCCCCCCTTCCCCTTACCCTCACCCCTACCCTCCCCCTCCCCCTCCCCTACCATCACCCTACCCCCACCCTCCCCTCACCCTCACCCCCACCCTCCCCTCACCCCCACCCTCACCCTCACCCTCCCCTCACCCCCACCCTCACCCCCACCCTCCCCTCACCCTCCCCCTCACGCTCCCCTCACCCCCACCCTCACCCCCACCCTCCCCTCATCCTCACCCCCACCCGCCCCGAGGCAGCCTCTCCCTGGCCCTTCAGGCAGGGTCCTCCGTGGCCTGGGCTGCGGCTTGGCGGGAGGACAGCTTTCTCACGCGTCCGTCCCCCCCGCCCCCCGCAGTGCCCAGTGACCTGACGGCCGAGGAGCGGCAGGAGCTGGAGAACATCCGGCGCCGGAAGCAGGAGCTGCTGGCCGACATCCAGGTAGGCACGGCCGCGGGGGGCGGGGGGGGGGGGTCCCCGCAGTGTCTGTCCCCCACTCACAGCGCCGGGCAGAGGGTGGGTGTGGGGAGTCCTTGCGTGGCCGGCGGGGAGGGGTCGGGCCGGGAGCGGCTCGGGCTCCGCGGCAGCGGGTGAGGCGGTGCCAGGGCGCAGTGGACCGCGTGCGGCCTGGCGCTGCCGCCTCCTGGGCCAGTGGCTTCCGTGCCAGCATCTCGGTCCCTTGAGCTCAGTTTCTTCGTCTGTGAGACCCGCGGGAAGACGCCTGCGGACGGGGGGCCGGCGCTGAGCTCCTGCTGCTCCCCGAGTCCGCAGGCAGCCCCGGCCCCCTGGTCACTCAGCCCCCGGTCAGGCAGCCCCCCGGTCGGTCAGCCCCCCAGTCAGGCAGCCCCCCGGTCAGGCAGCCCCCCGGTCCCTCAGCCCCCCAGTCAGGCAGCCCCCCATCAGGCAGCCCCCCGGTCGCTCAGCCCCCCAGTCAGGCAGCCCCCCAGTCGGTCAGCCCCCCAGTCAGGCAGCCCCCCGGTCAGGCAGCCCCCCAGTCAGGCAGCCCCGGCCCCGTGGTCGCTCAGCCCCTGGTCAGGCAGCCCCCCAGTCAGGCAGCCCCCGGTCAGGCAGCCCCCCGGTCGCTCAGCCCCAGGTCGCGAGCGGTGCTGCTCTGGGTCCTGGGCGGAGCCGCCTCGGGGCTGTGGGCACCGTGCGCAGGTGGCAGCGCTGGGCGGCGGGGGGTGCAGAGCGCAGACCCCAGCTCTGCTGGTCAGTGTCGTGGTCGCTGCCCTCTCTCTGAGCCCGTTTCCCGCTGACGCTGGGAGAGCCTTGCCCCGCGGTGACCCTCCGGCTGGGCCCGCTCACCTGCACGAGGAGCGGGAGGCAGAGCCGGGGCGGGGGGGGGGGGGGCGGGGGGCTGCCTTCCCTTTGCTGCGTGGCGGCCGAGTTGGCCCCGGAGGCCCCGGCCTCGGTCCTGTGAGAGGCGGCCGCTGGCGTGCTCGGCCTGCGGGCAGCTGCGGGAGAGGAGGGCCGCTCGGGCATGCCGTGCTGTGGCTTCACGTGGCTTCAGTTGGCTCTGCGTTGGACTGAGCGCGGCGGGACTTGGCGGGAGGACGCGGGTGACGGGCTGTGTGTCTTGCAGAGGCTGAAGGATGAGATAGCGGAAGTGGCCAATGAAATCGAAAACCTGGGCTCCACAGAGGAGAGGTGAGTGTGCCCCGTGGCGGCGGGGGTGGCGCGGCTTCCCGCACACACACCGGCCATGGTCGCGCAGGTCCCGCGAGCGCGTGCAGTGCGTGGCCGCCTTGCTGTTCCTCCCTCCGTGGGACCCGAGGAGGCGAGGGCGCGGGGCGGTCGGGAGGGTTGACTGGAGAACTGCCAGTCCCGACCCTTCGTGCCCTCGCTCTTGCGGGAGCTGCCTGCTCTGTCACTGTGTGAGGAGCTGCCGTGGCCGTGCGGGCCCATGGCGAGCTGTTGGCACTTCCTGACGCTGACCTGGCCGCGAGGATGAGGAGTCCCGTCACAGGGCGAGCGCGGCTGCGCTTTCTTCCCGCCACGGGGAACGTTGGGAATGAGAGTGGTTTGAACAGGGAACGTTGGGAATGAGAGTGGTTTGAACAGGGAATGTTGGCGATGAGAGTGGTTTGAATGGGGAACGTTGGCGATGAGAGCGGTTTGAATGGGGAACGTTGGCGATGAGAGCGGTTTGAATGGGGAACGTTGGCGATGAGAGCGGTTTGAATGGGGAACGTTGGGGATGAGAGCGGTTTGAATGGGGAACGTTGGGGATGAGAGCGGTTTGAATGGGGAACGTTGGGGATGAGAGCGGTTTGAATGGGGAACGTTGGGGATGAGAGCGGTTTGAATGGGGAACGTTGGGGATGAGAGCGGTTTGAATGGGGAACGTTGGGGATGAGAGCGGTTTGAATGGGGAATGTTGGGGATGAGAGCGGTTTGAATGGGGAACGTTGGGGATGAGAGCGGTTTGAATGGGGAACGTTGGGGATGAGAGCGGTTTGAATGGGGAACGTTGGGGATGAGAGTGGTTTGAATGGGGAACGTTGGCGATGAGAGTGGTTTGAATGGGGAATGTTGGGGATGAGAGTGGTTTGAATGGGGAATGTTGGGAATGAGAGTGGTTTGAATGGGGAACGTTGGGAATGAGAGTGGTTTGAATGGGGAACGTTGGGAATGAGAGTGGTTTGAATGGGGGGACGTTGGGGATGAGAGTGGTTTGAATGGGGAATGTTGGGGATGAGAGTGGTTTGAATGGGGAACGTTGGGAATGAGAGTGGTTTGAATGGGGAACGTTGGGGATGAGAGTGGTTTGAATGGGGAACGTTGGGGATGAGAGTGGTTTGAATGGGGAACGTTGGGGATGAGAGTGGTTTGAATGGGGAACGTTGGGAATGAGAGTGGTTTGAATGGGGAACGTTGGGAATGAGAGTGGTTTGAATGGGGGGACGTTGGGGATGAGAGTGGTTTGAATGGGGAATGTTGGGGATGAGAGTGGTTTGAATGGGGAACGTTGGGAATGAGAGTGGTTTGAATGGGGAACGTTGGGGATGAGAGTGGTTTGAATGGGGAACGTTGGGGATGAGAGTGGTTTGAATGGGGAACGTTGGGGATGAGAGTGGTTTGAATGGGGAACGTTGGGAATGAGAGTGGTTTGACTGGGGAACGTTGGGGATGAGAGTGGTTTGAATGGGGCGCTTGAATGGGGCGCCCGGGCCGCGTCTAACTGCTGGATGCGTACCGGGCTGTCTCTGACTCACGCAGGGCTGTTTTCAAGCCTGACTCCCCCTGGCTCAGTCTGCTAGGCTTGGAACGCATCGGGCAGTGCCAGTGGGTCGGGGAGGCTGCCCGTCCAGGGGCCAGCTCGCCACTCAGCCTCTGGGTGTCAGTTCTAGCTCGCGCCTCCTTCGCATTTTTTAAAAGCTGTAGCTTAAAAGAAATGGATACATTGGAGCTCATCAAATGTACAGTTTCTGTTCTTAAAAAAGATACTGTACAGACAAGGAGCACATATTTGCAATACTTGTATTTGAGCATTTGCATCCAGAATATATACCAGTACATAAAGAATGCATACAACTTGAAAAGAAAGACAGTCCAAGTAAAAAGTGGGCAAAAAACTTGAAAAGACACTTTCCCCAAGAAGCTGTGTGCAGTAGACACATGGGAAATGCTCGCCACCATTAGTCATAAGAGACCCACCCGGACCTGCCGCGGGCTGCCCTCCGCTCCCAGGTGGCCGAGGGAGAGCCTGGCGGCCTCCTGTCGGGGGCGGGTGAGGAGAAGGGGCAGCCACGGGAGCCAGCACTGTGGCCGTCTCTCATGTTACACGGGACCCCACACTGCGCCCAGCAGAGCCACATGCAGGTGGTTTACTCGGGAGAGGAAGCCTTGTGCAGGGCGGCTCAGAGCATCCTGATCTAAAACGAGAGGCCCAGTGCACGGATTCTGGCCAGCCAGGCCCCGGATCGGGGCGGATAGGGGCGGGCCTGGCGGGAGGAGGAGACAGCGGGAGGTTGGCCAGCCTGCCCGAATCGGGGGCCCAATCATGGCCGGTCGGCTGCGGGGAGGGGCCGAGGGAGGTTGGCTGGCCAGCCCCACCCCCAGTTGGTGTCGGGGGAGCCAATTGGGCACAGAGCTGGCTGGGGGGAGGGGCCACAGGCTGATTGGAGTGGTGGGGGCTGATCGGGGGTGGAGAAGGGCTGTGGGTCATGGCAGGCCGTCCCCGCCCAATATGGGATGGGGGTGCCAATCGGCGGTCAGCAGCCTGGGGTAGGGGCATGGGTGGTTGGCCAGCTGGCCCTGCCCCGGATTGGAGTCGGGGGGGGGCGTTGATTGGAGGTGGAGCTGACTGGGGGGAGGGGCTGCAGACCTATAGGATTGGTGGGGGCTGATCGGGGGCAGGTCGGCTGTGGGGAGGGGCCACAGGTAGTTGGCCAGCTGGCCCTGCCCCTGATCGGGGTGGGGGGACTGATCTGGGGTGGGCTGGGTGGGAGGAGGGGCTGCAGGAGGTTGGCCGGCCGGCCCCACCCCCTATTGGGGTGGGGGGGGCGATCAGTGGCGGGGCCACCTGGGGGGAGGGGCTGCAGGAGGTTGGCCAGCCGGCTATTGGGGTGGGTGGGGTGACCAGGGGCGGGGCCAGCCAGGAGAGAGCACAGTGGGGTTGGCCGGCTGGCCCCGCCCCCTGATCTGGCCTTTGCTGGCCGCAGTGGGCGTCATAGCGACCGGTCGTTCTGGCCGTTACGGTGTTCCGGTCGCTGGCTTTTTGTATATATAGATAGCCCAAATGGAAATAGTTCAGTGTCTACTGGCAGGAGAGGGGCCGAACAGCTGGGGGTGACTTCTGCTTCTTGGGGGACAAACGTGTGAAGACTGGCTGGTGGGGAGTTGCACAACTTAGCAGGCTGCTGGCCGCCTCGGGACACTAGCCTGGGTGTCGTGTGTGGCGTGGGAAGCAGAGGTAAGGAAGTTCAGAGGCCATGTGAAGCAGCCCCGAGTGGAGGAGCGCGAGCAGGCCCGGGCGGGCGGGGCCTCCAGGGTAGATGGCACCCTGTGCTCCCGGCAGGCCCCTCAGAGCCCGCATCACTGCGAGCGCCTGGGCGTCACGTGGGCCTTTCAGAGCCTCGGGTGCCGGCACTGACGTGGCTGCTGGGGCTGTTTTACAGGAAGAACATGCAGAGGAACAAACAGGTGGCCATGGGCAGGAAAAAATTTAACATGGACCCTAAAAAGGTAAGGGAGGACGCGTCCGAGCCCCGGGCTCTCGGGCACCGGCTCCGCTCACCCACCGGGTGGGCCCGGCGCTGTCGGCAGCAGGTTCATCACCCACTCCCCCGCGTCCAGGGCACCACACCCTCGTCCCGTGCCCTCCGGCTTCCTTTCTAGATGTTTCTGGGGTGAGCGTCACTGAGTCCTCGTTGCGGTTTTAGGGGATCCAGTTCTTGATAGAGAACGACCTGCTGAAGAACACCTGTGAGGACATCGCCCAGTTCTTGTATAAAGGCGAGGGGCTCAACAAGACGGCCATCGGGGACTACCTGGGGGAGAGGTGAGCCGGGGCCGGGAAGGAGGCCGGAGGCCCGAGTTCCACGGAAAGCCTCGGAATGCTGGCTTCTCTTTTCACATGTTTTATTACTGGTTTTAGAGAAAGGGGGAGGGAGAGGGAGAGAGAGAGAGACGTCGATGAGAGAGACGTCCATCGGCTGCCTCCTGCACACCCCGCACTGGGGATGGAGCCCGCAACCTGGGCGCATGTGCCTTGACCTGGCATCGAACCGGTGACCTCTTGGTTCATGGCTCGACTCTCAACCACTGAGCCACGCTGGCCAGCTGAGAATGCTGGGCTCTTGATGAGTTTGCCCTGAGGCAGCAGCATCCTCACGGGCTGAGGGGCATGGCCCTGGGGCAGCAGCCGTGTGCCGCGGAGTGAGGGTGCCTCGTCCGCTCTGCAGGCTCCGTCTCCTCTGCCTCCCCCCTGGGCCACAGGAGGCACAGCTCGGGGCGTGGAAACTGCCCGGCTGGGGGTGGGGGTGGGGGTGGACGCCCTTGGACTCCAGGGTCTGACACCTGCCTGCCCCGCCCCCATCCTCCCCCAACCCCGTGTCTTGTTTTTCTTGATAGAGACGAGTTTAACATCCAGGTTCTCCACGCGTTTGTGGGCCTACACGAGTTCACCGACCTGAACCTGGTCCAGGCGCTGCGGTGAGTGCAGGCGAGCGACGCCTGAGCGGGGCCAGGTCTCAGCTCCTGCCTCCCAGGGGCACTGCCTCCCAGGGGGCTCTGTGGGGGGGGCACTGCCTCCCAGGGGGCTCTGTGGGGGGGGCACTGCCTCCCAGGGGGCTCTGTGGGGGGGGGCACTGCCTCCCAGGGGGCTCTGTGGGGGGGTACTGCCTCCCAGGGGGCTCTGTGGGGGGGGGCACTGCCTCCCAGGGGGCTCTGTGGGGGGGGCACTGCCTCCCAGGGGGCTCTGGGGGGGGCACTGCCTCCCAGGGGGTTCTGTGGGGGGGGCACTGCCTCCCAGGGGCACTGTGGGGAAATGGCAGCGCTGGGGTTGTGGGAACCGGAAGTGCCCTAAGAGAAGCCCTCTGCAGGCGGTGACTGGGACGATGGGGGTGAAAGTGAGAGAACCACGTTGTGTCCTGAGGGCAAACTTGGCAAACCCTCCCCTCGGGTTCTTCAGATAATGTGCTTTCTGGAGGTGGCCGTGTACGTAACACTGGAAGTCTTTCCTAATTTCCAGTCAGAAAGCACTTTAATTTAGCCCGGAGTAGGAAGTGGGTACCTGTGCACTTCACTTTAGAAGAAGTGAACGTCACTTTTCACTAAACCTGATGGTTTGTGCTGAGGAATGACCGGGGGCGGGGGGGGGGGAGGTTCTCCCTGCCGCGGGGCAGCCTGCCTGCCTCCTATGCTTCGCTGAGCGGACGGGGCAGCCGTGGCCACGGGCCTCGGGCTCACAGGGCCACCGTGGGCGGGAGAATCGGCCTGCACCCGCCCCGTGCCCCGTGCCCCGTGCTCCGCAAGCCGGGCTCACCTACGTGAGCATGGGCCGTGTGTCCGTCCCGGTGACTCAGGAGGACAGGCCCCTTCTCACAGGGAAATGCTCATTTCACTGCTTCCTGCCACCTCGCCTGTGCCCGGGCCGTAGCGACGTGCGCTGGCGCGTTGGTGTCCGCGCGGTCACTGCCAGGAGCCCGGGCCGAGGGTCACGGGAAGTAAAGGCGTCCAGCCGCGTGACAGCGCGTCCCCTCGTAGGCAGTTCCTGTGGAGCTTCCGGCTGCCGGGAGAGGCGCAGAAGATCGACCGGATGATGGAGGCGTTCGCCCAGCGCTACTGCCAGTGCAACCCCGGCGTGTTCCAGTCCACGGGTAGGCAGGCGGCCGGCGCGTGTGGGCATTTGCAGGGAGAGGGCGGGCGCATGCTGAGTGTGAGTGCGCCATGAGGTGGCGCTGACAGCAGGAAACCCCCAGAGACCAAGCCATCGGGCGGAGGCTTGTAAATTGTGTCTCTTTAAATTATGTCACTTAAAAGTCACGTTTTTAAAAGGTTTTATTGATATAGGAAAATGCTAATGAGAGCGGGACTCACACTATGTACCTGTTTTAATTAAGCTTAGTCACAGCGTGATTCCTTTAGGACACTGGGGATGTGTTACCTCGGGAGGGCCATGTAGACGGGGGTAAATAGAACAGGTTCCCGCCAGGTGGGGGATCATGGGTAACGGATTTTCTCGTGCGTTGCGTGGTTTTCCCGATGCTCTGCAGGGTGCCGTCTGTTAAGGTCTGAGAAAGGGGGCCCCTTTGAGTCCTGGACACTGTCTGTCGCCTGGCCCTTCTGGAGCGGCCCCGCTGCCCAGTGTCAGCGTGCCAGGCGCCGACGTGTCCCGGCCAGCGGCCTTGACGCCACCGCACGCCCTGCTCCTTCGTGGGCACTTCTGAGCGCCTCTCCGCTTCTCTCTAGACACGTGCTATGTCCTCTCGTTCGCCATCATCATGCTGAACACCAGCCTGCACAACCCCAACGTCAAAGACAAGCCCACAGTGGAGAGGTTCATCGCCATGAACCGTGGCATCAACGACGGCGGGGACCTGCCCGAGGAGCTGCTGCGGGTGAGTGCGCGCCGCGGGCGTGTCCTCGCACTGAGTGGTGCGCATTCCGAGGAGCCGGTGGGAGGCCCAGCCGGCCCGGACCAGGGGTTTTGTGGACGGGAAGCTAGCGGGGAGGCCGCTGCTTCCTCGCCTCCCTGGGCTGGCCCGAGGGCGGCGTCTTACTTAGTCTCCGGAGCCGCCGGAGGCAGGAGCCGTCTCCTCTGTTCTTAGTGCCCAGAGGAGTGTGGCCGCCGGCGCAGGGCGCTGGTGCGGGTGAGGCACGAGGGGGGAGGGCGTGTGCCGGAACCAGAGGCAGGCAGTGTCGTCTCTCCCAGAACCTCTACGAGAGCATCAAAAACGAGCCCTTCAAGATCCCGGAGGACGACGGCAACGACCTCACGCACACCTTCTTCAACCCGGACCGCGAGGGCTGGCTCCTGAAGCTCGGTGAGTGACGCCCGCTCAGCCCCGACGCAGAGCCCCGCCAGGGCGCGCGCACATGCGTGCACGAGCGTGGGAACACGGGTGGCCACGGAGGCGCTGTGGAGGGCCTTCGGGATGCATTCATTCCGTTACCACGAAACCCACCTCCAGAAAGGAAATGGGAGCCAGTCAGTGCCCCAGGGGATGCCAGAGCGTGGGGCGGGACTTCCCGCTCCATGAACAGCCGCGTGCATTTGCACCCCACGCGCCGGTCCTTCCTCTTCCCCGCCCCTCTTGCTCACTGGCAGTGGCCAGCTGCGTCCATCTCTACTTCCCATCACACACGTGCACCCCGCACCCCCAGCATCATCATGCTCTGCATCTGGCTCCACGGGCGTGTGCATGGCGAACCTCGGCCCGGCTGCGTGCACCCCGCAGCACCCCCGACCCAGCCACGCTAATGCCCTCCATTCAGAAAACAAGTTACTCCTCCTCCCTGGGCACCCGGGAGCGCGATGGCGGAGACGTGGCCGGGAAGGGGCTGAGTCACCAGGAGGGAAGGGGGGTGGGGCTTCCAGGCGTGTCCCGCGTGATGGTTCCATCCGTCGTCCCAGAGCCCAGAGGAGCCTGGACTTGGAGGGTTTGGCCGCTGAGAGTGCTCTGTCTGCCTCAGCCTGGCTGGCCCGGGCCCCACACGGTCAGGGCGTCAGCGGGTCCTGCTCCCCATTGCAGCTGCCCCCGGGGGGCGGGAGGTTGAAGTCGCTGCTCAGCTGCTGCTGACGCACCCGGGCGTGCTGGCCAGGGGGACAGGGCAGGGCCCCCATTTCCTCCGAAAGCACCGCCCAGGCCCGTGTTTGTGCCTAATGACTCGGCCCGTGTGCTCCTAAAGCTGCGGGGAGCCCTGGGCTCCTGACTTGGCCAGCGCTCCGTCCACTCTAGCCAGCGGGTCCTTGAGGTTCAGGCTGTCTCTTACCAACCACAGAGGCAGCCACGCTGCTCTGCGCCCTCAGCGCCACGTGGCTCGGGCGTAAAGGGAGCCTGCTGGGAAGTGAACGGGCACCCAGGTCTGCATGTGCGTCCCTCAGCGAGATGTGTGGCAACGCTGACGCGTTACCAGCGAGGCTGAGGTCAGATCAGCAGAGGATCGCCTCGGGGCTTGCCCCAGGACACGCAAATGCACGAGGCTCCCCATGCTTTTTAAAAAGAAGTTGAAGCGTGGTCTCGATGGTTAGGTCACTGCATTCCTTTCCCAAAGGCCCACCGCCCCGTCCTCAGGTCTCCACGGGTGTCCCCCAAGGGCGGTTCCCGCCGCCTGGCGTGGGGGGTGTGTCTGTATCGCCACAGAGCCTGCACTCTTGTGTACACACACGCACGTGTGCATTCATGGGTTTGTGCGTGTGCGTCCTCACACACACTATAAAGTGCCACCAGCTGAAGGAAGGCCACCTCCCCGTCTCCTCTCTCTGCCGGGGGCGGGGCCAAATCTGCGGCTGCTTCCTGAGGGCTGATTGGGGGCACGTGGGGGCCAGGTTTCGGTGATGCCTGCGATCCCGCCTTTCCCCGGGGGTGTGGCCAGGCCGCAGCGGCCGGTGGTCAGGTTTGCCCCTGCCCCGCACCCCTCCCCAGCAGTCGTGAATGACTAATGCAGTGCACTGAGACTAAGGAGGTGGATTTGATTTCTTCGTTTTAATTTTCTTTTCTCCCTCGTTTGTATGTTTCCATGATTTGGGCTCTCCTTTTCCTTGCCCCCAACTCCAGGAGGTACGTAACCCCTCGCCCTGCTCGCTCGCTCTGCCCAGGCGCTGTGACTGCTGCAGCCTTCTGGTGGTGTTACCTGGGGTCTGTTTTTAACGCTGGTGGTGGTGGTGATGCCGCTTCTAACTGCCGTACAGTCCCTGGGGAACCGGGCCGGTCGGGTCCCGTGGAGGAGGGGCGCCCGGTGGCCAGGCAGGGAGGCGCCAGGTGCGGTAGCTGCCCTGCGGGCGGCAGTGCGAGCAGCCAGGGGACCCCGACTCCTCCTCGGCCACGGCAGGGCTGTGCTGAGAGCCTCCTCTACCGGGAGAGGGGTGTTTTGACATCCCAGCGCCAGTGTCCGTCCCCGTGGCCAGAGGCGCCTGGGAGGGGAACGTATTTCCTAAACGCAGGGCGGCCCAAGGGAGACTGAACGGAGACAGAACCAGAAACGCCCGACACCCTTCGCTTCAGGTCCCAGGTGCTGGGGAGGGCATTCCGACCCCGGCTCTGTTTTTCATATTTTTATTATTAAGAAACTTTTTTTTTTTTTAACATATTTTATTGATTTTTTACAGAAAGGAAGGGAGAGGGATAGAGAGCTAGAAACATCGATCAGCCGCCTCCTGCATACCCCCCACCGGGGACGTGCCCGCAACCAAGGCACATGCCCCTGACCGGAACCGAACCTGGGACCCCTCAGTCCACAGACCGATGCTCTACCCACTGAGCCAAACCGGTTTCGGCTATTAAGAAACTTTTTAAAATATATATGTATTGATTTCAGAGAGGAAGGGAGAGGGAGAGAGAGAAACATCAACGATGAGAGAGAATCATTGATGAGCTGCCTCCTGCACGCCCCACACTGGGGATCCAGCCCACAACCCGGACCTGGGTGCTGACCGGGAATCGAACTGTGACCTCCTGGTTCATAGGTCAGCGCTCACCACTGAGCCACGCCGGCCGGGCTGGGCTGTTTCTTTGCTGCCTTTCTCCCTCCTCTTCCAATGAGGCGTCACTGAACACCGCAGCCGGCCTTAGTTAGCTGTCGGGGTCCCCTTTGCACTCGCTGGTTTGGGGAACGTGGTTCCCCAAGTGAGGGGCTCCTCAACGTGGCAGAGCCGCCCGGAGAAAGAGCCACCGGACGGCGACATATGGCAGCGTTGGGGCTGGCAGGTGCCGATGCCGGGACAGCTGCCTCTGCCTCCCCTCGGGCGGGACCGTGAGCCGTGTGGCCCTGTGAGTTCCACAGGGACTGTCCTAGGTGCGCACTGACCTGTCTGCTTGTCCCACGTCTGCTCCTTCCCACAGTGTCCCCCTGGGACGCAGTGCAGCTGCCTGGCAGAGTCTGACGCCGCAGGTGCTCAGGGAACGGCCCGGCTTTCCCGTCGGGGAGGGCTCCCAGCTTTGCTTTTGCCGCTAGACTCCCCCCTCTCCCTCTGGCACTGGCCTCCCATGGCCTCCTGAGCCGGGAGTGCACGGTCATCAGCGAGGGGCCAGGTGTCCTGGGTGCTGAGCCCGGTGTGGGATGGAGGCCCACGAGGCGGAAGAGCTGAGTTCTTGGACCCAGAATGGGGAGGGGGTCCTTTTCCTATCCAGCTAGCTCCAGTTCTAAGTAAATCCATGCCTTCCTTTCCTCATGCCTTCGATCTGCCCAGCCTTCCCATTGCCACGTGCATGTCACATCTCCATCCACAGTCCTCACCCTCGCCTTCGGGGCCAGAGGCACGCGCTCACGTACCTGCACCGCTGGGGAGAGGCCCAGCCGGCCGACCCAGCACAGGCGGTGGGCAACCCCGCCCCTGGCCGAGGCTGTGCCGTTCACCTTCGGTGCCAGTGCTCAGGCCCTCCCCTCCCAGAGCTCAGGCCCACGCAGAGCCCGCCCTGCACAGGGACCTACACGGCAGGCTCTCTTCACGACACTCCCTCGCCCCGCAGGCACCCCCGATGGTGGGAAACACCCCCCGAGCCACCGCCTCTGCGAGGAGGGAGGAGAGAGGCCGGGGCGCACGGGCTGCGCACAGTGCCCTCGCCTCCTGGGCGGGTTGGGGAGGGGATGCTCTGCTCTCCCAGGTGACGTGCGGCCGGCAGAGCCTGCGCCGCCTGGCGGGACGCGCTTAGAGCCGCGTGTCTCGGCCCTGAGGCCTCTGGGTCCCCGTGTAGCTCGCGCAGAGAGCTTTCCCTCGACTTGACGTAAGTGGAGGGAAAGGATAGGTCATGGTCGTGACCGAGGCAGGAGGGCTTGTCCACGCAGCCAGGCCACTCCCTCCCGGGCCACCTTCCCGGGACGTCGGGCCACTTGCGTGTTTCTCGCCGAGGACGAGGGAGCCCCGCTCTCGGCTGCCCTCGGTGCTCAGGAGGCCGCCTGCTTGTTTGCCGCAAGTCTCCTGTGAGCACGCCCCTGCTGCCAGGAGCTCCCGAGACAGGACTCTGGGGCGTCCCCAGTGAGGACACTGGTCCGGAGGCTGGAGCTGGTGGGGGGTTCACGCCCCAGGAGGGCGCGGTCCCACGTCCAGGAGAGCTGGTTCCACGGCGACGGGATGGAGTGTCCTTCCCGTCCCCGCCCCTCGGAGGCAGCAGCTCCATGCGGGGCTGCATCGCAGACGAGGCTGGGCCTCCCCCCTCGTTTTGTCTGAGAGAAGCTCCCAGCCCCAGCCAGACCTGCGCTGCGTGCCCTCGCGTCCTGGCCTCCCTCCCCACCCGCGCTCATCCTCATCGCTGTCCTGGCCTCGTCTCGGGCGCCGCCTGGCTTGCTTGCTGTGCTTGTACCACACACTTGCACTCCGTGAACGGTGCTTCTGTCTGGCTGTGTCTTGTCACCGCTGTAAGCTTGCCATGGTCTCCGTGTCCCCCGGGCCCTGCCCTTGCTTCCTCCTCGCCTGGAGGGGGCTTCGTGCTGCGGGCCGCCCTGCCCGGCGCCTCCCGTCCCACACGCGTCTCTTCTTGTTCTCAGGTGGCCGGGTCAAGACCTGGAAACGCCGCTGGTTCATTCTGACCGACAACTGCCTGTACTACTTCGAGTACACGACGGTGAGCTGCCGCGGGCGCCTGCGGCCGGGGCCAGGCTGTCAGCTGTCTGTCCGGCTGTGTGTCACCTGTCTGTCCGGCTGTGTGTCACCTGTCTGTCCGGCTGTGTGTCAGCTGTCTGGTTGTCTGTGTGTCACCTGTCTGGCTGTCTGTGTGTCAGCTGTCTGGCTGTCTGTGTGTCATCTGTCCGGCTGTGTGTCAGCTGTCTGTCCGGCTGTGTGTCACCTGTCTGTCCGGCTGTGTGTCACCTGTCTGTCTGTGTGTCACCTGTCTGTCTGTCTGTGTGTCAGCTGTCTGTCCGGCTGTGTGTCAGCTGTCTGTCCGGCTGTGTGTCACCTGTCTGGCTGTCTGTGTGTCACCTGTCTGTCCGGCTGTGTGTCACCTGTCTGTCCGTCTGTGTGTCACCTGTCTGTCCGGCTGTGTGTCACCTGTCTGTCCGGCTGTGTGTCACCTGTCTGTCTGTCTGTGTGTCACCTGTCTGTCCGGCTGTGTGTCACCTGTCTGTCTGTCTGTGTGTCACCTGTCTGTCTGTCTGTCTGTGTCACCTGTCTGTCTGTGTGTCAGCTGTCTGTCCGGCTGTGTGTCACCTGTCTGTCTGTCTGTGTGTCACCTGTCTGTCTGTCTGTGTGTCACCTGTCTGTCCGTCTGTCTGTGTGTCACCTATCTGTCCGGCTGTGTGTCAGCTGTCTGTGTGTCAGCTGTCTGGCTGTGTGTCAGCTGTCTGGCTGTGTGTCAGCTGTCTGGCTGTGTGGAGCTGTCTGGCTGTGTGTCACCTGTCTGGCTGTCTGTGTGTCACCTGTCTGGCTGTGTGTGTCACCTGTCTGGCTGTCTGTGTGTCAGCTGTCTGGCTGTGTGTAGGTATCTGTGGGATCACCAGCTCCTCTGAGCTTGGAAGCCCAGCAGGAGGGCCAGAGAGGGGGCAACAGGGTTGCTTTGTCCTGGGCAGGAGTTGAGGTGCCCTTGTGGGTCCTGGGAGAGTCGTCGAGCGGGCGCTCTGTTTGAGGAGAGGCGATCATGAGCGGATAATGCCCTGTGACAGCTCTAGCCCCGGCACTGGGGCTCCTCGGACTAGACGAGGGCCTTTGGGGGAGGCTGACTCCGGAGCTGAGGCCTCCCCAATGAGCAGGGCCGGCAGCGCCGCCTCTTCCTGCCAGGGGCCAGCCACGGCTCCTGCCGGGATCTGTTGGACCCCTGGGCGTGCTCTTTGCCGAGGCCTCTGGTGCTGGGGACTCAGGTGTGGTGCTGGGGACTCAGGTGTGGTGCTGGGGACTCAGGTGTGGTGCTGGGGACTCAGGTGTGGTGCTAAGACAGCACCCATGGGGTTTCTGACGCTGTCCTTGTGTGAGCATCGACGTGGGCCCAGCTGAGGCGGGAGAAGGCCCATGGGGAGGGGCGCATGGAGCCGGTGTCACCCACCAAGCCTAAACTTCCGACCCCCGCAGGACAAGGAGCCCCGGGGGATCATCCCGCTGGAGAACCTGAGCATCCGGGAGGTGGAGGACTCCAAAAAGCCCGTGAGCGCTCGCGATGAGACGGGGGGCGGGGCGGGGCGGGGCGGGGCGGGGCTGTGCGGCTCTCACCAAGGAAGTGCAGGGGCCACGTGACAGACGCAGGGGGAGGACTGGCGTGCCTTGGGTTTAGTGTTCAAGCCAAAGCCGAGGCCCTAGGCAGCCTCTTTGTTCTTCCGTCTGCTGAGCGCCACTCACTGACCATCACGGTGGGTCGTCCCGCCCCGGGGCAGCGGCACTCGGTTGGCGGCTGGCGGGAGCGCCGGGCCTCGCGCACTGTCGCCTTGCTGCTGGCTCCGCCTTCGCCCAGGCGCCCATAGAGCTGCTGGTCTGGGGGGTCTGCCCGGGGGCCTGGTTAGACGCAGCCTTCAGTCTCAGCGTCCACACCGGCCCCTCGCTCCCCCAGGAGCACACGCGGCCTGTTGGGGTCCGCGTGGAGGCTCGGGGCGAGGTCATTCCTGCATGCTCAGCATCGCTTAGACGACCGCTCTGATTCCAGAACTGCTTCGAGCTGTACATCCCGGACAGTAAGGACCAGGTCATCAAGGCCTGCAAGACGGAGGCGGACGGGCGCGTGGTGGAGGGCAACCACACTGTGTACCGCATCTCCGCGCCGACGCCCGAGGAGAAGGAGGAGTGGGTCAAACGCATCAGGTAGGCGCCCCGCGCCCGCCCGCTTTCCCGTGCGCATGCTCCTGGCGGTGCAGCCCTGGGGTGTGCGATGGGGACCGCAGGTCACTTTCCTGGGCCCTAGCACCCAGACCTGGCTTTCCCAGGCGACCTCCCCGCCCGAGGGGACCCGGAGCCCTGCCCAGGGCTGGCCTTCCCCGGTCTCCGGCAGCAGCCCGCCCCGTGTTCACGGTGGCAGCTCAGAGGTGACAGTGGTCGTTGTGTTTTGTCATTTCTGAGTCCCGTTTGCAGATGAGCAGACTGAGGCCATAGAGGGGATGGCCCGGAGCCCCGTGGCTGTGATCTTCCTACCTTGGGGAGGGTGGGGGGGCAGGCCCCTGTGCAGGTGCAGACAGCTGCGGGCCGGCTCGCTCACGTTCCTGCCGCGCAGGAGAGGCGCTCACAGGGCGGGCTTGCTCCCGTTCTGCCTACAAAGCCCGTGAGGGCGCTGCCCTGCCCGCGTGCCAGCTGCTGCTGCTCTCCAGGCATGGCCTCCTGCGTACGGCCTCGCTCTCCCTCGGCGCCCCGTCCTTCAGCTGTGTCCCGGGTGCTCCCTGAGCTTCTCCCTGTGACGGCCTCTGACTCCCTGGAGACCGGGGAGGTCACACTGACTCGAGGCCCGGGGAGGCCGAAGTCCTTGCCTGGTCCCGTGGGATGGGCGTTGTCCCGCGAGGCCCGCCCGTCCTGAGGGTCTGGTGCTCTGTAGCCTTTGCCCTTCCTGCGGCATCTCCACTGAGGCCAGCGCCAAGCGGGCCAGTCAAGCTGTGAGCGGACGACACCCCTCTCACCTCGGAGGGCCCCTCGGGACACGCTGTGGGCATGCCCGTTCTGGCGTCCCCAAGGAGCCCTGGGGCATTGCTCACGGCAGCATCGCTGGTGAACGCCCCGTCCTCTCGCAGGAGCTGGCACTTAGCGGTCAGGGCAGAGCCGGCGGGCCCGGGGCTGGGAGCCGCCCTGGAGCAGTTGGCCTGGCCGCCGCTTCTCTGGAAAAGCGAGTTCAGATCCACGCCTTTCCGAGCACGACCTGCTCGGCCCGGAGAACGTGAGGGTGGCTCGGCGGGCCCTCGCGCTGCACCCCCCGGTGCTGGGTAGCGGGTAGTGCAGGCACTCAGAAGTGACCCAGGCCCGGCCGGCTGGCTCAGTGGTTGAGCATTGACCTATGAACCAGGAGGTCATGGTTCCATTCCTGGTCAGGTCACAAGCCTGGGTCATGGGCTCGATCCCCAGTGCGGGGCGTGCAGGAGGCAGCTGATGGATGACTCTCATTGTTGATGTCTCCCCCTTCCTCTCTGACATCAGTAAACACATTTAAAGCCACAGGCACACCTGGCCGCCCTCCGAGAGCACCAGGGGCAGCTGGGCTGGCTGGGTCGCGGGCGTCACTGCCCTGGCAGATGCCAGCTGCCATCACGGGACTGAAGCACACGCTTGTCTCCCCGAGTTAGACCACAGCTGAGAGAACGCGTCCCATCCGTCCCTCTGCGCACCCCTGGCGCATCGCCTGTACCACGTGTCTCCCCTCGGCCGTCAGGCGGACTCAGCGGGCGGGCGGGTGGGCGGCACAGGCGTGGCTGCTGCGGGCTTGGGCAGGCAGGGCGCAGGCACAGGGGTCCTCGCCCTTCCTCAGCCTCTCCACCCCCTTTCTGTTCCAGGGCAGCCATCAGCAGGGACCCCTTCTACGAGATGCTGGCCACGCGGAAGAAGAAAGTGTCCTCCACCAAGAGACACTGAGCGGGCCGGCGCCGCCCCGCCTCCTGCTTCAGCTTCGCTGTTGGTTTCGAGTGGGAGCGGCAGGCGGGCCGCTGCGAGGGGCCTGGGCCTTCTCCGGGAAGAGGGGAGCTCCGCGCAGAGCCCGCGGCTGAGCCCCCGGACAGTGCCGCTCGGTTCCCGGGAGGAAGCCTCCAGCCGCTCAGGACCCAGGCCTCCGCCTAGTGTCACACGTCAAGAAAGCACATGGAAGAGAAGCCACGTCCTATAAAGATATATTTTTGGTTTGTTTTTTAAAGAGAAAGACGAAGCAGAGCTGTACGCGTGCATCCTGCCCGTCGGCTGGGGACGCTTCTCCCCGGGCAGCTGCCAAGGGCGTGGGCCCCGGGCCGGCGGCAGAGGAGCAGCAGGGACGTGACCCTGGCACACCGTCGGCGGCTGTGTCCCAGGCACCAGGAGTGCTGAGCGGAGAAGCTGCCAGATCCTCCTGCTGCTCGGCTCTCGGCATCCACGCCCGCGGGGCTTAGAGTAGAAAGCGTGTTTCTGTGCTAAACACCTAACAACCAAAACTGTGCTGCAGCCCGCAGAGCCCGGGGGACGGGAGTCCCGCTGGCTCTGCTTCCCCGGGCCAGGCTCCTCGACAGGGCCGCCTCCCCTCCTGCCGCACCTTCCTGCGCGCGCCTCCCCGGACACTGGCTCCGGTCAGCCCGCGGGCAGGGGAGCAGGGCGGCAGCGGCTGTGCTGTGGCTCCGCTGTCCCTTCTGACGGGAGGGCCCACCCTCCGGCCTGTGGGGTGAAGGGCCGGAGCAGCCTGGCCCTGCCTTCTCTCAGGGACCGGCTCCTGTCGCCTGCAGGCCGGACAGAAGGGCGCTCGCATCTCTGGAAATAGCTTTCGGAAAAGGGCTGGTGGGAGCGTGGGGGGCTCTGGGGCCCTCCCCTTGGGATAGGTCCTCCCTGGAGTGGCGTCAGGCGCTTTTACGCCGGAGCCCGTGAAGGCGACAGGTCCGGGCTGGAACCTGAACTTGAGGCCGAGCGCCAAGTCCAGGCCGCCTCGGGCGGGGCCGCAGCCCTGCCCCTGCCAGGCGTCAGTATTAGTCTATTTATCAGAGGTGTAAATTATCATGTATAGTTTTCTCCTTCCAGATTATTTTGTATTTGTTTAAAAAAAGTTTGTCAAAATATAAACTATAAAGAGAGCTGTTGACAGGGTTTTTAAAGAATTACAGTCACTGTCCCAGGTGTTCGGTTTGGTTGGGCTTTTTCTTTGTAAACGGGCGCCGAGGACGTGCAGCAAATAAACTCCGATCTGCCCCGCGCGTGGCCACCTGGGTCTGTCTGTCCCCCTCGCCCCGTCCGCTCCTCCTGCCTCCCACTGAGCCCCCTGCGCTTCTCACAGACCCGACTCCCCTTGGGAGTCCCTCTCCCCTCCCCTGCGCTGCTCCTGCCCCTCCCTAAGATTTGGGGAGTCCCCCCCACACCTTGCTGTGTCCCTGTCAGCACCTGCCTGTCCCCCCGCACGGGCCCTCTAGTTGGAAAGGAACGTTTCCCATCACCACACTGATTTCCTTTCACAGCCGTGTCTCCAGGCTCAGCAACGCCCACAAGTGTCTCCCCCAAAACCGCCAGGATGGGGGGCTCCTGGCCCTGCACATGGGCTCGGAGCCCAGAGGCTTCTGGCGCCATCCAAGCCGCCGGCTCTCGGGCCTCTGCTGAGGGCCCTGGCCTGTCCCACAGGCAGAGGGAGGATGGGTGCCACGTGACCCACTCTCCCGGGTAGTGAGAGTGTCTGGATCCAGGGCCAGATCTCACACCCAGTCCGTCCAGCTGGGTGCCAGGCCGGGGCCCTGGGGGGCAGCGTGGGGCTCTCCCCAAAGCCCCGGCCTGTGGAGGCAGCCGCCGCACCCTGGCTCCCACAGCAGGCACTGCACAAGCTCACGTGTAGGGCCCGGCGGCCTGGCTCAGGGGTTGAGTGTCAATCTGTGACCCAGGAGGTCACGGTTCGATTCCCGGTCAGGGCACGTGCCCAGTTCGCAGGCTTGATCCCCAGTGTGGGGCGTGCAGGAGGCAGCCGATGGGGGAATTCTCTCTCATCACTGAGGTTTCTATCTCCTTTCCTCTCTGAAATCAATAAAAATAGATTTAAAAACACATGCATCCGCCCTAACTGGTTTGGCTCAGTGGATAGAGCGTCGGCCTGCAGACTGAAGGGTCCCGGGTTCGATTCCAGTCAAGGGCATGTACCTTGGTTGCGGGTACATCCCCAGTGGGAGGTGTGCAGGAGGCAGCTGATCAATGTTTCTCTCTCATCGATGTTTCTAACTATCCCTCTCCCTTCCTCTCTGTAAAAAATCAATAAAATATATTTAAAACACACACACACACAAACACACACACACACGCATCCATCATGGCGTCAGTTCCCATGACGACATTCTGGTGTAACGAGTGGCCACTCATGCTGATGGTTTATGAGGCGAAGCTCTAACCCCCGGACTCGGCTAACTCACTGTCCCGAGTGGCGAGCAGGCAGCGTGGTCGCGGGCGCAGGATCTGAGGGGCCGCCCTCGGCTGCACGTCCTCTGTGTGGGCAGCTCAGCCCGCTGGCCCGGCGCCCGTGAGCGCCCGCAGGGCTCCGTGGAGGTGGGACCCCGACCAGCACACGCCTGGAAGTTGGCCCTAGCTCGGAGACGTGGCACCCTGGGCGGGGCCGCCCTGGCCGAGGGAGGGCGGCTCACCTGTGCCCACCCCGGGGCATCTTCCGGGCACCTGTTGAGAGCTGGCGTGTCAATCACGCTCACAGGTTCCACGGATGGTCCGGCGCCTGCTTAGCTGATGAACGCCCGTCCGATAGCGCCGCTCTGCGTGGAGTTGGGGGAGACTGTCATCACCCCGCTGTGTGTGTGTGTGGGGGGGGGGGGCATGGGCTTCCCAGCCCCCCATTTCTGGTGGCTCTTCTCAGAAACCAAAAGAACTTTCCCGGCTCGTGGCGTGGCTCCTGATGGGGTCGCGCTGGGCCAGCTGAGCCCCCGCGGCCCCGCGGGGACAGGTGGACGACGCCCTGTTATTACACCACGCGTCCATTTTCCAGGCTCATCTGCCGATGAGGCAGTTAAACACCGGCCAGAAAGGTTCCGGCACCCCTCCTGCTGGTCGGTCAGGTTTCCCAATAAACGACGGGGAAGGGAGCGCTGGGTCTCAGTTCCCAGAAGGCCATCCATTTGGCTCAAATAAATTCTTACCAAAAAAGCTTTTCAGATAAAATAAGTAAATGAAGGGGAGGAAGTTTCATTTTCCGACGTTGGGTAAGACGGTTACAGCCCGGGGACCGGCCCGTGGAGGGTTTCTGAAGCAGCAAGAGGACTCGCACAGCGAGCGAGCAGGAGGAGTGTTAGCCGGAGCGGTTCTGCTGTACTTGGCGACGAGATCAGTGTAGCCGCGGAGCTGTTCTAACATCTGCTTCCCAAAACAGCAGGATGTGCAGGAAGAACGTTCAGCAGTGGCTGTTTTCTCATTCCTTGTTAAAATGTTTCCTTTGTGTTACAGAACCAGGCTGTGTGTGTGTGTGTGTGTGTGTGTGTGTGTGTGTGTGTGTGTGCACGCTAGGCCAGTGAGGAGCCCCAGATGGCCTGGCCCCCGCGGTCTGCCAGAGCCCCCCGCCCCGGGAAATTGTCCTGAAATTGTAGTTAATGATGGGCCGTGTCTGCCTGAGACTGGTCAGCAGGAGGAAGGGCGCTCCCGGGGGACAGGGCGTGGAGGGTGAGCTGTGGGGGCTGTGACCGCAGGAGGGAGGGGGGCAGGGAGGGAGCGACGCCCCACGGGGGCCTCCCTGGCAGGCGATCGCAGGCAGCGCAGCCAGCAGAGCTCCGGTCAGGACACTTCCGGCCATTCCCGAGGCCTCGCTGCGGCCACGGCAGGGTGGACCGAGGATTCGTGCCGGACGGTCCTTCGTGTCCTGGAGCATGTGGGTCCCTCTCCGTGTCCTTCGCTTGGCGGCGCCCTCCCCCGCGTCTCTCCCCCCCTCCAGGCAGAGCGCCGGAGCCTGGCGCTGCGGTTTGAAAGCCACGGGGTCTCCCAGGCCCCTGCCACGACCATGGCTTCGCCTCACATGCTTGGTCCTCTGTGTCTCGGACGCAGACCCGGGACATTGTGGTGGAGGGGCCTGGCTGAGACCTCGATCTCGTGTTGCCAACCGCCCCAGAGGAGGCGAAAGCACAAAATGCCCGAGTCCAGCCGGCCGCACGGCTCCGTGGTGGGGCGTCGACCTAGGAACCTGGAGGTCACGGTTCGAGTCCCGGTCAGGGCACAGGCCCGGGTTGTGGGCTCGATCCTCAGTGCGGGGCGTGCAGGAGACGGCCGATCTCTCCCTCTCCCTTCTTCTCTGAAACCAATAAAAGTACATATTTCTAATGACCGAGTCAGATGATGGCAGGATGGAAAAGGAAGGGACCCAGGGCCGGCCGGCGTGAGCACCGGGCAGTCAGCGTGCCTCAGTCCCGGGTGCATCCACGGCACGGCCGCCTCCCCAGCTCCGGGCCCAGGCTGCGCCGTGGGTGGAGGTGGAGACCTCGCATCCCGGGCCTTTCCTCGGAGGCAGGAGCGGAGGGCTGTCCTCTGCTCCACCGCCCGCCACTCAAGTCCCAGAAGGTTCTAGAAGCCCCAGAGCCGAGGGGACCTGGGGTTCTGTGGCAGTTGGAGCCGTTTGAGGGAAGGAAGCCATTTCCTTTGCTGGTCTCGGGAGGAGTGCCCGTCAGTGTGCCCTGCTGGCCCCTGGGCAGCGTTTGCCGTCAGCTGGTGAGGGGCCTCGGCCAGGGGAGGGGGACCCAGGCCCCAGAGGACGGGGACCGGTCACCTGCCCAGAAGAAGCTCTGCTCCTGCTCGGGGCCAGTTGGGGGACTGGGGCCGGTCAGGGTGGGGTGGGGGTGCTGGGACCGGTCGGGGGGCTGGGGCCAGTCAGGGTGGGGTGGGGGTGCTGGGACCGGTCAGGGGGCTGGGGCTGGTCAGGGTGGGGTGGGGGTGCTGGGACCGGTCGGGGGGCTGGGGCTGGTCAGGGTGGGGTGGGGGTGCTGGGACCGGTCGGGGGGGCTGGGGCCGGTCAGGGGGCTGGGGCCGGTCGGGGTGGGGTGGGGGTGCTCAGGGCCGGTTGGGGGCTGGGGCCGGTCGGGGGCGGCGGGCACCGCCGGGAGGCGTGCTGCGATGTGCATCCGTGCGCCTGTCCCTTTGCCAGGGGCCCTGGTGGAAGGCGGTCAGCATGACCATCACGCCGGACGCCCGCTTCGAGTACCTGGAGGGCATCGCCGCCCTCCTCCTCAGGTTCAAGCCCGACAAGTGGAGCAAGATGCTGGGCGCGGAGGAGAACCTCATGCTCTTCATGGAGTTCTTCGACAAGCCCGACGTGATGGCGCTGGTGCTGACGCTCAACGCCGCCGGCATGATCGTGCCCTGCCTGGGCTTCCCCGCCGCCCTCAAGGCCAAGGGCGTCTACTTCGTCAAGAAGAAGCCGGGGAACATCAACAAGAGTAACATCAAGGAGTCGCTCATCTACGGGGACATCAGCCCCACCCCCGTGGACCAGCTCATCGCCGTGGTGGAGGAGGTGCGCGCCGGGCGGCTGCCGGGCCGGGCGGGACTGGGGGCCCGGGAGGAGCAGCCTCTGTTCGTCCTACCACCCGTGATGGGCCTGGAGCCCCACTTCCCAAGGGTGGAGCTGGTTAGAATGGCAGGAGGACAGGCCCCGCCCCCCCCCCCCCCCCGCCCCCGATGGCTGGGACACCTGCGATCTAGCAGGACCTCCCGGTGCTACTGTGCAGGTTGATTTTTAGAGGGAGTGGGGGGGAGGGAGAGAGACAGAGAGAGAAACATCGATGTGAGAGAGACACATCGATGGGTTGCCTCCCCCACACCCGGACCGGGACCAGGGATGGAGCCTGCAACCCAGGTACGTGCCCTTGACCAGAATCAAATCTGGGGCCCTTCAGCCCGCAGGCCAGCGCTCTCTCCACTGGGCAGAAAACATGGTGCCCCCGCCCCGGCAGAGGAGAGGCCTCGGTGTCCCCGGGGCCCGCACCAGCTCGCCGTGCACTCCTCCCGGGCGTCGCGGAGCCGGAGAAGGCCCGGCCGACGCAGACCCTGTCCTTGCAGGTCCTCTACTCTCTGCTGAACCAGAGCGAGAACATGAGCGGGTGGCCCCGCGTGGTCTCGGAGGACCTGGTGAAGCAGGTGCACCGGCTCAAGAACGAGATGTTCGTGATGGGGGGCAAGATCCGGGGCAAGACGCTGCTGCCCATCCCGGAGCACCTGGAGAGCCTGGATGGCACGCCGGAGTCCCTGGAGAGGTGGGCCCGCCGGACGGCCGCAGCCCGCACGACACCGGGGGCGAGACGGGACGCGGAGGCCGGGCGGAGGGCACAGGGCCGGACAGACGGGACACCGGGGGCGAGACGGGGCGCGGAGGCCGGGCGGAGGGCACAGGGCCGGACGGCCCCGCGCCCGCACGACACCGGGGGCGAGACGGGGCGCGGAGGCCGGGCGGAGGGCACAGGGCCGGACAGACGGGACACCGGGGGCGAGACGGGGCGCGGAGGCCGGGCGGAGGGCACAGGGCCGGACGGCCGCAGCCCGCACGACACCGGGGGCGAGACGGGGCGCGGAGGCCGGGCGGAGGGCACAGGGCCGGACGGCCGCAGCCCGCACGACACCGGGGGCGAGACGGGACGCGGAGGCCGGGCGGAGGGCACAGGGCCGGACAGACGGGACACCGGGGGCGAGACGGGGCGCGGAGGCCGGGCGGAGGGCACAGGGCCGGACAGACGGGACACCGGGGGCGAGACGGGGCGCGGAGGCCGGGCGGAGGGCACAGGGCCGGACAGACGGGACACGGGAGCCCTCCCCGTCACGTACCTGGGCCGGTCCAACGTCATGTTGTCACATGTGTCCCCCAGCCAGGAAAGGGGGCCCCAGCTTTAGGATGTGGGTACCCAGGGCACTGAGGGGCCTGGCAGGGATATCCAGCAGGTGGGGATGGCACTCCCGGGGGCCCCCACGTGCCTGACCCCCACGTGCAGCTGCTGGTGCGTGAGGCTCCCCGACCTGCACAGGGCGATGGCTCGCTCCACCTGCTCACACCCGAGGGTGGCCGCTCCGGGACTCGCCATAGGGGCAGGTCCGCCACGGGCCACGGAGCCCCCATCGGAATGGCCAGCAGGCACCATCTTGGACATTGTCTTCCAAAGCTGGTCTTCTGTTTCTGGGGGGAGCCGGCCTCTCTGAGCGCACCCCCATTTGCTCAGGCTCTCTCCTCGCCGGGAGACGGGGGAACCCTCTAGCCTCCCCAGGTGGCTGTGAGGAGGAGCCTGGGATGGGAGGTGGGACTCGGGGCTGCTGGTGGGTGTCGGGGGCCTGTCGGAGGGAGGCCGGGGCAGGGCGGCTGGAGCCCCGTAGGGCAGGCCTGGCATCCCCCCACCCCTGCCTTGCAGGCTCCCCTCGCTGGACAGCACCCTGTTGCACTCCATCGAGACCATCGTCATCGACTGGTCCCACCAGATCCGGGACGTGCTGAGCAAAGACTCGGCCCAGGCCCTGCTGGACGGGCTGAACCCGCTGCCCCGGGTCGAGTTCGAGTTCTGGGACGCCCGGCTGAAGAACCTGCAGTGCATCCATGACCAGGTGACCCCGCCCCCACCGGTGACCGGGTGCCCGGCCTCTCTGGCTGACCCCCCCCCCCCCCCAGAGCCCGAGGGGACCCAGCTCCCCCAAGTTGGTGCCTCAGCGCCCCGGCCGCAGGGTCAGGCTGCGTGTCCAGGGTCTGCACGTTCTCCTGAACAGCTGACTTTCTTCTTCTCGGCCCGCAGCTGAACAGGCCCAAGGTGAACAGGATAGTGGAGATCCTGGAGAAAGCCCAAAGCTGCTACTGGCCTGCCCTGCAGAACGTGTACATGAGCGTCACTGACGGTGCGGGGCCCCCGAGAGCCCCCGGGGGAGCGGCCGGTGCCTCCCAGAGGGCCTGGGCAGGGCGCCAATCCCGGGGCCTGGCCGCCCCCCCTTCCATGAGCAGCTTCCTGGCCCCCACTTCTGAGGAAGCTGCTGTGTGTGTTTTTTTAAATATATTCTTATTGGTTTCAGAGAAGATAGAAACAGCAACGATGAGAGAGAATCATGGGTCGGCTGCCTCCTGCACGCCCCACACCGGGGATGGAGCGTGCAACCTGGGCGTGTGCCGTGACCGGGAATCGTACCGTGTCCTCCTGGTTCATAGGGCGATGCTCGACCACTGAGCCACACGGGCTGGGCAAAGCTGCTGTTGTGAAGGAGCAGGGCTCCCTCACACAGAGCCCTCCACATTTTGTCTGACCAGGGGCGGTGGGCTGGTGTTCTCTCCCATGTGGATGCGCACTTGACCTTGACCTTGGCCTTGTTGGTTGTGTGCAGGGCTGAAGGAGGCCAACGACATCGTCCTGCACCTGAAGCCTCTGCAGATCCTGCTGGAGGAGATGGAGCAGGCGGACTTCACGGCGGTACGTCCGCGTCCGCGAGAGGAAGGCCATCGGCAGGGGCGGGGCTCGCGTCCCGGGAGCAGGGCTGTGGGCCGCTGGCTGCGAGCAGCGCCTCTCCCTCCGCGTTGGGGTCTCCTCCTGGGGGGGACGGCTGAGATGTCACGACAGAGCGCCCGGCGTGTCCCTGCAGCTCCCGACCTTCATCGCCAAGGTGCTGTACACCATCTGCCTCATCTGGGCCACCTCCAAGCACTACAACACGCCCTCCCGCATCATCGTCACCCTGCAGGAGTTCTGCAACCAGATCATGGACATGGTAGCTGCCGCCGGGCCCGCAGGGCGCACAGGCCAAGGCCGGCGCGGGGGGCTGGGCCCCGGGGGCCCCGGAGCTCTCCTGAGACCTGGGCTATGCCAGCCCCCCATGTTGGAGGGAGGAGAAAAGGAAGGGGGCTGGGCCTGGGCTCTGTGGGGTCCTGGGGTCCTGTACTGAGCGGCTCCGTCTCCCTCAACCCGATTCCCTTCCCTGCTCCTTTGCACCAGCCGCCCGCCTGCCCGCCCGCCCGCGGGTATTCCTATGGCGCCCACAGCCCTGTCTGCAGGCCCCGCAGGGCACTGCGGCCCGGACCCGCCCCCCACACCTCCCCCGCAGCCCGCAGCAGGTGGTCCCAGCCCCACCTGGAGGGTCCAGTCACCTGTGACCAGGGAGGAGGGCCAGGTTAGGGGGCAGCGCGGTCCCCGACCACCACCCGGCAGGCGGGCGGGCTGTGTCCCGAGAAGCAGGTCCCGCCCGTGGTGGCTGGTTTCCTACCCGCCTGGCAGCCCTCGGGCAGTGCGCCCGGCGGGGCCCGCGGGGCCGTCAGAGCCGCGCCCCGTCTTGTCTTCACGCAGACGCGGACCTTCCTGGGCCCCGACGAGGTGCTGAAAGGCCTGCAGGGCGAGATCGAGGAGGTGCTGAACGGCATCTCCCTGTCGGTGTCCGTGCTCAAGGGCCTCTACCGCACCTACCAGTTCTGCTGCGCCCACATGAAGCTCTTCTTCAAGGTGCGGGGCCCGAGCCGGGGCCGGGGCCGGGCCGGCGTGGGCAGCGGGCGCGTCGCCCAGCTGGGGGGCGGGCGAAGGTGGGAGGCAGGCTCAGCCTCTCTCTCTCTCCCTCTCTCCTCTCCCCCCCCCCCGCCCCCACCCAGGACAAGGAGCCCGTGCCTTGGGAATTCCCGTCCTCTCTCGCGTTTTCCAGAATGAATTCTTTCTTCCGTCGCATCCAGACCATTGAGGTAAAGGGGAAGCCGGCCTCAGCTTTGCCTGCATGTCAGGGCGGCCCTCACCCGAGGACAGCGGCCTCTTCCATCCCCCTCCCCCCGCCCCCCTCCCCCCCATGTCACGGGGACGCCCAGCCGTCGGGCCAGCCGCCTCCGCGCCCGGAGCTGTTAGCTGAGCACGGAAGTGGCCCGAGCTGTGGCTCCTGCCTGCGAGCAGCTAATGACACACAGCGCCCGCAGTTGGGGTTCAGGTGGTGCCCCCTGGGGAGCAGAGGGGAGACGCGAGGGTCAGGCAGCTCGGCCTCTGGTTTTGTGACTCGGTGAGCATGGTGTGCCCACCACGGAAAGGGGAACCGCCCTGGAACCGCGGAGCATGGATTCTGGGAGGGCGCCCCTGGCCGTGGCCCGCGAAGGCGCGTCGGGGCCTCAGCCACGCCCTCGTCACAGCGGCTCTGCCAGCCCGAGGACCCGGGGGTCCCCGCCGAGCTCCTGGCCGCGCAGCCGTGGTCCCGGGTCACCCATTCTGATCGGGGTGAAGGTTCCGGGAGAGAGGGGCTTTGGCGGAGGGAGCGGGGAGGAATGGTCTCGCTCTTCAGCCCCCACCCTGTGGGCCGTGGCAGCCATGCTGGGTCCTGGGGGGGGGGTAAGAACCCGGCACCGGCGTGGCCGAGCGCCCACCTTGGCTCCAAGACGGTGGCTCTGACCGAGCTGCTGGGCGCCCCGGCTGCCCCTCCGCCAGGACCTTTACAAAACGGCCATCGAGTTCCTGAAGCTGGAGAAGATCGAGCTGGGCGGCGTGCGCGGCAGCATCCTGGGGAGCCTGGTCACGCAGATCCACGAGGAGGTCTTCGAGCTGGTGAAGGTCTTCGTCGACTGCAAATACGACCCCTTGGACCCGGATGATTCGGTGGGTGGGGCCCTGGCTGGGGCGATGGCAGAGGCCCCAGGAGCGGGAGGCACCCGGCGGGCGGGGGCGTGTGGGGCGGAGGATCTGGACACGTAGGGGCCTCCCGGCAGCTCTGCCGTGAGGAGGTCCCAGCAGTGAGCGTGCTCGGCTGAGAGGGCACCCCGAATGTGGCCAGCGGGGCCAGTCGGGGTGTTAGGGTGAGCACCCCTGGCCTCGCATGCAGATTCAGAGGTGGACGCTTTGCCTAGGCTGGTGAGCGTCCTCCCGTGCAGGGCACACGCCCAGGTTGTGGGCTCGATCCCCAGGAGAGGGCGTACAATGGGGATCTCTCACACCAGTGTTTCTCTCTCTCTCTCTCTCCCTTCCTTCCTTCCTCTCTCTAAAATCACTAAAAGCAGGATTTTTTTAAGAAAAGAGGTGACGTTTGAATTCGCTTTTAGGGTTTCGATAATGATTACGCTGATTTTGAGACCAAAATTCAAGACCTGGACAGGAGGCTGGCCACCATCTTCTGCCAGTCCTTCGACGACAGCAACTCCATCGAGTCCTGCGCAAAGGTACGCGGGTGGGGCGTGGGACCGCCCGTGGGACGCCTGCACTTGGGCTTGAAGAGCGGGGGGCCCGACTCAGTGTCTCGGAGCTCGTGGGCCGGGAAGCCCTGGAGCATCTTGGGGGCCACGTCTCGGGGTGACACGGCCGGGGGGCCTCTCCTGCCCCTCCCGGTCCTCTCCTGCTCGTTGCCCCCCCCCCCCTCTGTGTACCGGGATCACAGGCTGGAGGGCAAAGGGGATGACGATGCAGCCGCCCACGCGGGACCGTGGAGAGGAACTGCATGTTCCTCAGCCCCGGTCCGGGGGCCTGGGGGCCGACGGGAGAGGCGGTGGGACTCCATTAGCCCTTTGTTTATTTATTTTACAATTTTGGTGTCATTCTCCTCTGAGAACGTATTTTTAAAAATATATATATATATTTTTTATCTCAGAGCAGAAGGAAGAGGGGGAGAGAGAAGAACATCCATGATGAGAGAGAATCATAGATGGGTTGCCTCCTGCACGCCCCCCCACTGGGGACGGAGTCCGCAACCCCAGGCATGTGCCCTGATCGGGAATCGAACCCAGGACCCTTCAGTCCGAAGACCGACGCTCTATCCACTGAGCAACACCAGCCAAGGGCCTATTAGCACTTGAGAGGATGAGGCCTTTAGGGAGGCCCTAGGGAGCACTGGTGCATCGGGGGTGCATTCCCCAGGCGGTGGACCTACTGTGTGCTGTTGGGTTAGAAGCCAGGGGCTCCGTGTGCGTCCCCACGAGATTCCCAGCGGCTCCGTCTCACCGGTGGCTGCGCGGAGAGGCCTCTTGGTCTCCGTGGGACGTGCATTTTCTCCTCCCTCCGGAGCCTGGGGGGCGGGGGGGAGAGGCGGGGGCCGGGGCTGGGCCCGCTGTAGCCGCCTCCCGCCCGCAGCTCCTGTACATGTGCGGGAGCCTCCTGGAGCGGCCGCTGATCCTGGCCGAGGTGGTGCCCCGCTACTCCGTCATGCTGGAGCTGTTCGACGCGGAGCTGGACAACACGAAGGTCCTGTACGACGCCCAGATCGCAGCCTCGGCCGCCGGGCACATCCCCCCGATCCACCGCAACATGCCCCCCGTGGCCGGGCAGCTCAAGTGGAGCCTGGAGCTGCAGGAGCGCCTGGAGGTGCCCATGCGGGACCTGAAGCACATCGACCACCCGTGAGTGGGGCCGCAGCCGCGGGGGGCAGGTCCCACGGGCCACGCGTCCCACGGGCCACGCCCCCACTCCCCAGGCCTCCCCCCACCTCCGGTGCCTTTTCGTTGGGAGCATACTTGGCTTCTCCCGTGGGCCCGACAGCAGGCACGGAGAAAACTGGAGTGGGGTGGGGTGTCGGATATGAATCAAGTCCCGGCCGCGGGCCCTCGCTGCCCAGGGTTCTCGCTGGACTTCCCCGGCCCGGGAGCACGGGCTCGGTGTCTCCACGGGAAGAGGCTGAAAGGGGCCGCCTGAGACGGCACCCGGGGCTCTGCGGCCGCGGTCGGGGCCCCACGGACCCCCGCAGGGGAGGTGCGCCCCCGGCACGTGCGGGCCCTCACCCGTCTCCCCGACCCCAGGGTCATGGCCAGCACGGAGGCCAAGCTCATCTACCAGAAGTACGACGAGATGATGGAGCTGCTGCGCAGCTACCGCGAGCGCATCTACCAGCAGTGGGTGTCGCGCGTGGACGAGGACTGCCGCTTCAACCTGGGCCAGCCGCTCCTCCAGCGCGACGCCTCGCGCCTCATCCGCGTCAACTTCAGCAAAGCGGTGCGTGGGTCTCTGCGCGGGGCGTGGCCTCTGCGCGGGGCGTGGCCTCTGGGGTGGTGGCCTCTGCGCGGGGCGTGGCCTCTGCGCGGGAGGGGGGGGGCCAGGCCTCTGCACGGGGCGTGCCCTCTGCGCGGGGCGTGGCCTCTGGGGGTGGTGGCCTCTGCGCGGGGCGTGGCCTCTGCACGGGGTGTGCCCTCTGCACGGGGCGTGGCCTCTGGGGGTGGTGGCCTCTGCGCGGGTTGTGGCCTCTGCGCGGGGCGTGGCCTCTGGGGGTGGTGGCCTCTGCGCGGGGCGTGGCCTCTGCGCGGGAGGGGGGGGGCCAGGCCTCTGCACGGGGCGTGGCCTCTGCGGGGGCGTGGCCTCTGGGGTGGTGACCTCTGCGTGGGGCGTGGCCTCTGGGGGTGGTGGCCTCTGCGTGGGGTGTGGCCTCTGCGTGGGGTGTGGCCTCTGTGTGGGGCGTGGCCTCTGCAGGGCGTGGCCTCTGTGCGGGGCGTGGCCTCTGCAGGGCGTGGCCTCTGGGGTGGTGGCCTCTGCGTGGGGTGTGGCCTCTGCGTGGGGTGTGGCTTCTGCGTGGGGCGTGGCCTCTGCGTGGGGCGTGGCCTCTGCAGGGCGTGGCCTCTGGGGGTGGTGGCCTCTGCGTGGGGTGTGGCCTCTGCGCGGGGCGTGGCCTCTGCGCGGGGCGTGGGCCTCTGCGCGGGGCGTGGCCTCTGCGCGGGGCGTGGCCTCTGCACGTGGGGTGACGTCATGCTGGGCTAAGGCTTTGTCTTTGAAGCCTTTGTTTTTTTGTGTGTATTTTTAAATTTAATCTATTTTACTAGCTAATGCCCTTTGGGAGAATTTAGAGCTTTAAAATATATATTTTTAAATTTATTTCAGAGAGGAAGGGAAAGGGAGAGAGAGATAGAAACATCAATGATGAGAGAGAATCACTGATTGGCTGCCTCCTGCACACCCCACACTGGGGATGGAGCCTGCAACCCTGGCATGTGCCCTGACCGGAACCGAACCCAGGACCCTTCCGTCTGCAGGCCAAGGCTCTATCCACTGAGCTAAACCAGCTAGGGCCATTTAGATTTTTTTAAATCTATTTTTATTGATTCCAGAGAGGAAGGGAGAAGGAGAGAGAGAGAGAGACATCAATGATGAGAGAAAAACATCATGGATCGGCTGCCTCCTGCACGCCCCCTACTGGGCATCGAGCGCACAACCCAGCCCGTGTCCTGACCAGGAATCGAACCGTGTCCTCCTGGTTCATAGGTCAACGCTCACCCACTGCGCCCCGCCGGCCGGGCCATTTCTGTTTTTGTTTTGAGTTCGCTCAGGGTATGTTTCCGATCTGAGACAGAGCGGTAGCACCTGGAGGCGGCTTCAGCAAGGGCACTGGTTGAAAGCAGGGCCACCCAGGGGACCCCGCGCGGAAACATCAATCTGAGAACTTATATTTAAAAAAAAAAAAAAAATCGAAACCAAAGAATGAGAAACAAACGTATTCCCCCCCTGACCGGCTCCGCATCTCTGTGGGCCTCAGCTGGTGGCAGTGCTGAGAGAAGTCAAGTACCTGAACTTCCAGCAACAGAAGGTGATCCCGCACAGCGCCGAGACCCTGTTCTCGCAGTACGAGACCTTCCGGAAGTTCGTGGGCAACTTGGAGCTCATCGTCGGCTGGTACAACGAGGTGAGCCCATGGATCCCGACTTCCCGCGGACGCACATCCCGCGGCCACCCCTCGCGGCCTGCCCGCCTGGCCCCTCGGCCCCTGCCCACCTTTTCTCCGCGTGAATCGTCTGAAAACGCTCGACGGCATTGGTGGGTGGGAGGCGGGAGGCATGGGGGCTGTGGCAGCGCCGAGGCAGGTGAAGAGGGGCTCCAAAAGGCGCATTGTCGTTGCCCGGTGCGCCCGACACGCGATTTTATTTTTATTTTTATTTTTTAATATATTTTATTGATTTTTTACAGAGAGGAAGGGAGAGGGATAGAGAGTTAGAAACATCGATGAGAGAGAAACATCGATCAGCTGCCTCCTGCACACCTCCTACTGGGGATGTGCCCGCAACCAAGGTACATGCCCTTGACCGGAATCGAACCTGGGCCCTTCAGTCCGCAGGCTGACGCTCCATCCACTGAGCCACACCTGTCAGGCATTGACGTGCGATTTTAATGCTGCATGCGCCCCTCACTGCAGATACACGTGCTCTTGGAGAGGCCCATAGGACACGGGTGGTTGCGAGTTGGGGCTCACGGGTGCCTGTTCTAGGGAGCAGTTCAGCGATCTGCTCCTCCCCTCCTGCCTTCCTCGTCTGTGGGTGGAGGTTTTCAAGCACTAAATTAGCTTCTGAGGGCTTGGCAGCGCTTTGCACCCGGACCGGACAGAACCGATGCTGTTAATGCCGATGCCCCCGGGGTGACCGAACGTCCATCTCCGCCTGGGGACCGAGGAGAGGGCCCGAGCCAGCAGGGCCCAGTTACCCCTCACCCCGCCCCTCCCGCCCCGGGGCCGTCTGCTGACGTTCCTTGCCTGGTTCTAAGCCCGGGGAACTTCAGGATTACGCACTGGTTTTCATTGCCATACTTCCTTCTCTTTCTACCCGATAGCTCGGGTGATGAACGAGTTAAGTATACGCATGGATCCTGGGGGATAAAAACGGTTCTGAACGGGAGCTGTCCTTGGGGGCACGGGGCCCTCGGCGGGTTTGGTGGAACAGAGGCCCCGGCCCGGCTTGTGTGTTGGGCAGATAAAGACCACGGTGATGGAGGTGGAGTTCCCCCTCATCAAGGCGGAGCTGGAAGGGATCGACGTCAAGCTGCTGACGGCCGAGACCACGCTCTTCTGGAACGGCGAAGGTACCCGCCTGGGCCTGGCCGCCTGGGCTGAGGTGGGCGGGGTGGGCCGCTTCTGCCTCTGGCTGCTGCATCGGTTTTTTTGTTTTTGTTTTTGTTTTTAATGTGTTTTTATTGATGTCAGAGAGGAAGGGAGAAGGGCTGGAGAGAAACATCAATGATGAGAGAGAATCATGGATCGGCTGCCTCCTGCACGCCCCCCTACGGGGATGGACCCCGCAACCGGGCATGTGCCCTGACCGGGAATGGAACCAGGACCTCCTGGTTCATAGGTCAGCGCTCAACCAATTGAGCCACGCCGGCCAGGGCTGGTGGGTCAGCTTTGACTGCAACAGGGTCATGTGCTTGGCCAAAGGCCGGTGCCCGCTGCCCGCCCGGCCCAGAACAGCCTGTGGAATCTGCAGAGGCTCCTTGGGGACCACCAAGCACCTCCGTTTCCCGGCTGGACTTTGCTACAGGCGGGCACAGCGGAGGCAGGGCCGATGCCCGTGGCAGCCGGCTCAGGGCAGGCGTCGCAGAAGCAGGAAGAAATGTGCTCACGAGCCCCTTTCCCCCCTCCCGCCTCCCAAGTGGACCAGGCAGAAGTGCCTTGCCCAGCTCCCCCTGTGCCCAGGACCCACGCTGGTGGGCACCCCCCTCCATCAAGACCTCCAGCCTTGCCTCCTGTCCTCTTTTGCGGCCTCCGCCACCATGTCTCGCCTCCATCCTCTTTAGGAGAAGGCGGGACTGTCCACTCGTCTGAACCGGGGTCCGCGGGCTCTCCTGGGCAAGGAAGTCACATGATCCTTTTCTCTCCTTTCTCCCCAAGCGCATCTCTTTCTGGCCGCTCACTTCCCGCACTCTGTGGAGGTCAGGGCTGGCCACAGGCGGGCCCTGAGCCTCAGGGGTCTGGAGTGCCGGGGGGAGTGACCGATGGCCCGTTGGAGACAGGGAGGCGCTGCTTCCAGCGGCACCCCGGCACCGCCCCGGCATGGCCCCTCAGGGCCCCTCGGTGACTCCGTGCTCCAGAGGAGCGGAGGAGCTTTCCAGGCGCGTCTCCTGACACCACGTGCCGAGCCGGCCCTGGAGTGTCCTCCCGCTAACTGTCTGGGTCAGCCGTGGGCAAACTACGGCCCGCGGGCCGGATCCGGCTGTTCTATCCGGTTCTCTTGCTCTCCCCTCCGCTCCTTTACTTTGAATTTATATTAGTTCACACAAACACTCCATCCATGCTTTTGTTCCGGCCCTCCGGTCCAGTTTAAGAACCCATGGTGGCCCTCGAGTCAAAAAGTTTGCCCACCCCTGGACTCTGGGCGCTCGCTTGCAGGTGTGCTCGAGTACATCCAGGAGATGCGGGAGATCCTGCACAACCTGCAGAGCCGGATGCAGAAAGCCAAGCAGAACATAGAGAGCATCGCCCAGGCCATGAAGGTGGTCACACGATGGTGCAGAGACGGTGGGGCCCGCGGGGGGCGGAGGGGGGGCGGCTCCCGGAGGAGGGGGGACGCTGCGGCCGTCGTCTAGCCTCCGAGACCCCGACTGGCTTTGAGACGCGGCACCCAGGGCGCTGGCCTGCGTCCTCAGGGCCGCGTCCTCTCCGAGGCCGGCAGGCCAGGGCTCGCTCTGAGAGCACGCGGACGGGAGCGCGGCCTCCGGACGCCTCCCTCACACCCTGGCGCCCTCTCAGGACTGGTCGGCCAACCCCATGTTCGAAAGGAAGGACAACAAGAAGGAGGCCCTGCTGGACCTGGACGGGCGGCTGATCAACCTGAACAAGCGCTACACGGCCGTCAAGGAGGCGGGCGTCAAGATCCAGGCCATGGTGGCGGTGAGGCCCTGGGACGCGAGGGCTCGGGTTCCCATAGCAACGGTGCCGCGGTCCGGAGCCTGCGCTCTGTGGTCCCAAGGCTTGTCGTGAAATAGCGGACCGCCCCCCCTCGCGGCCTCCGAGGCCGGGTTCTCTTGCTTGTGTGTCCCCCTCCTGTGCTCTAGGAGTGAGACCAGTGCCCGTCTCTGCACGGAGTGGATGTGGACAGGGGACACCCTCCCACAAGGTCCCCGAACTCGTCTCCCAGGGTCCGTGCTGGAGGGCCCAGCCTGGGGGCGTGAGGCTCACTGGATGTGTGTGCCCGGCCTGATGGTGCCAACACACTCAGTGGGGACGCAGTGCGGGTGCACCTGTTGGCCGACACGCTCACGGTCCGGGAGCCCACGGCCCTGCTAGCCTGGCGCCCGGCGCCTGGGGTCTCTGCCTGGGCCCCAGCCGTGCTGGGTCCGCGTGGGCGCAGGCAGGGCGCCCCGAGTCCTTGCGGACACTGACGGGGAGGGGACCGACGGGCCGTGGCGGCGGCCGCCAACCGCGGGGTCTGCTGGCAGGAAAACGCGGAGCTGTTCCGAGCGGTCACGACCAGCCAGTCCTGGAAGGACTACGTCATCTACATCGACACCATGGTCTTGGACGCGTTCGACAACTTCATCCGCATGTCGCTCAGCTACCTCATCAACAACATGGTTCTGGACGTGAGTCATGCGTGCGAGACGCGTGACGTGTGTCTGTGTCTGTGTGTATGCCCGCGTGCGTGCTGTGACCCCCCACACGCACCGCGGCCGTGGCCATCGGCACTTAGCAGCGCGCTGGCCCCGCTGGCACACTCCGTGTCCTTGATGCGCTTCATCCCTGATGGAACCCAGAGAGATGGGGCCCGTCCGTCCTGGCCTTGAAAAATGCTTTTTCTCGTTTCATTAGCACTCGTGTTTTGGGTTTATCCTCATCTGAGGATATTCCCACTGATATTTAGAGAGAGTGTAAGGAAGGGGAGAGACAGAGAGAGAGAAACATCGATGTGAGAGACACATTGACTGGCTGCCTCCCGCACGGTCCCCCCACCAGGGCTGGGGATCGAGCCTGCAACCGAGGGACGTGCCCTTGACCTGCATTGAACCCAGGTCTGACGCTCTACCCCCTGAGCCACACTGCCAGGGTCATGTATACCTCTGGGGAGACTGAGGCCACAGCCAGCAAGTAGCAGACAGGCTGGGAGCTGGCGTGAGCAGCCTGCACCTCCAGCCGCCGCCCTGTCCCGCCGGGGCTTCTCCGGGTGGTCCCGGCCCTGGGCCAGCGGGACGCGTGCTCTCCGGGTGGTCCCGGCTGCGGGAGTCGCCCCCCCCTCCCACCTCTGGGTGGGCCCTGAGGACGAGGCGAGGCACGGACTCCTGCGACGGCGTTTCAGGAGAGCGTGGCGCCGCTGTTCGAGATCCACATGGAGCTGAGCGACGACGGGCTGGTGTTCTCGCCGTCGCTGGAGGTGGGCGACGACAGGGGCTTCCTGGCGCTCATCGAGAGCCTCATCAATGACATCTACAACGTGGCCAAGCTCATCCCCCGCCTGGCGAGGGGCCGGCTCAACTACAAGGTCAGTCGGGGCCTCCCCCCACCCCCGCTCCCTGCTCCGGGCCCCTGCCGGTTTCCTGGCTCGGAACTGCCTCCAAGCTCAGCAGTGCCCGGTTGCGTCACCCTCTACCTGACGTAGTTCTGGGTGTGATCAGGGGCCCCGGGACTGCGGGTGGGACTTCCCGCTCCCTCCCCAAACCTCGTCCTTCCTCCGAAAGTGGCCCCTCCTCCATGGGCCTGGCCTGCGTTCCCCGATGCCTGCCCACCCCCTTGGGACGCCCAGCGTGTGCCCTGGCCCCTTCCTGGTGCTTCTCTCCTCCTGTGATGTAAACCGTGACTCCCTCCGCACCCGGCACTCTCACACTCGTGACTCCCCTGCTCCCCGCCCATGGACTCTAAGCGCCATCAACCCTGTACAGGAGGAAGGACAGCCAGGTGGGGTTCCGGGCACCCCACAGGCACGGAAATGGGGCTCCCCTCGGGGCGTGTCTGTCAGAGCGCTGTCTGTGTGACAGTAAAACAAAAATTTGGAAAAGACCTAAATGCACCCCGCCGGCGCAGCTCAGGGTTGAGCGTCCACCTAGGAACCAGGAGGTCAGGGTTTGATTCCCGATCAGGGCACAGGCCCGGGTTGCGGGCTCGACCCCAGTGGGGGGCATGCAGGAAGCAGCCGCTCCATGGTTCTCCCTCATCATGGATGTTTCTCCCTCTCCCTCTCCCTTCCTCTCTGAAACCAATCCTATCCTCTCTAATAAAAGAGTAATATGCAAATTGACTGTACCTCTGCTACACCAGCCACGCCCACCAGCCAATCAGGAGAGAATATGCAAATAAACCCAACCAAGATGGCTACAGCCACAGAGAGCAGGAGGGAGGCTTGGGTTTCCCTGGCAATGGAGGAAGCCAAGCTTTCCACCTGCCCTTGCCAGCCCAGGCCTCCACTCAAGGCTACAAAGTTTCAATTATAGAAGATAAAGCCCAATAGAAATGGTGGCAGCCACAGAGCTGGAGAGAGCAGGAGGCTAGGGTTGCCCCCGGCGATGAAGGAAGTCAAGTTTCTGCAGCCCTGGCCTGCCTTGGCCTCTGCTTAAGGCTACAAAGTTTCAATTATAGAAGATACATAAATCCCAACAGAAATGGCTGCCGCCACGGAGCGAGCAGAAGGCTTGGCTCCACTCCAGGCTACAAAGTTTCAATTGTAGAAAATAAATAAATCCCAGATACCAGGGCCTCCGCTTGGGTCACCAGGGGGTGTGGCCGGCCTGCAAATCTCCACAGGCCCCTTGCCCAGGCCGCCCCATGCCCCAAGGGAACCCCCACCCTGATCCGGGACACCCTTCAGGGCTAACCAGCTGGCCCCCACCCATGCACTAGGCCTCTTTCCTATCTAATAAAAGAGTAATATGCAGATTGACCATCACTCCAACACACAAGATGGCTGCCCCCATGTGGTCAAAGATCCTGCCCCATGTGGACACAAGATGGCCACCACAAGATTGTCAGCAGGGGAGGGCAGTTGGGAGGAACCAGGCCTGCAAGGGAGGGCAGTTGTGGGTGATCAGGCCAGCAGGGGAGGGCAGTTGGGAGGGACCAGGCCTGCAAGGGAGGGCAGTTGGGGGCGATCAAGCCTGCTGGGGAGGGCAGTTAGGGGTGACCAGACCTGCAGGGGAGGGCAGTTAGGGGCAAACAGGCTGGCAGGGGAGCAATTAGACATCAATCAGGCTGGCAGGGGAGTGGTTAGGGGCTAATCAGGCTGGCAGGCAGAAGTGGTTAGGGGCAAGCAGGCAGGCAGGCAGGCGAGCAGTTGGGAGCCAGCAGTCCTGGATTGTGAGACGGATGTCCGACTGCCCACTGGGATCGGGCCTAAACGGGCAGTCGGACATCCCTCGAGGGGTCCCAGATTGGAGAGGGTGCAGGCTGGGCTGAGGGACCCCCCGCCCCCCCCCCCCCCCGTGCACGAATTTCATGCACCGGGCCTCTAGTAAAAATATATTTTTAAAAACCATTAAAAAAAAAAAAAGACCTAAGTGCCCAGCAGACAGGTCTGTCCGTAGGCTCCGCCCATCTTCATGAAGGCATCTGCAAGACGCACGCAAACGGGCCGGGGCCAGGGTGCTGGCCCCTGTGGCTGAGCGTCTGTTGGCTGTGGGAGGGCGTGTAGAACAGGATCGCATCCCTTTAAACGAACAAAACCCTGTCTTACACGATGGCCCGTGAACAGTCCTTCCTTCGGGGAAGCGGGGGTGGCGGCCGGGGTGGCGGGCGGCCGGGGGCCAAGGGGCTTCTTACGTCACGCATGTCTGCGCCCCTGGACCTCTTCGGCGGCGGGCCCCCGGGGACGGCAGGCGAGCGAGATGCTCACGGCAGCGCCCTCCCGCCCGCGCAGTCCGACCTGGAGGACACGGCGGACCTGATGGAGATGCGGGAGGAGATGTCCAACCTGGTGATGGGCGCCATGAAGGAGGCCGAGGAGTTCCAGGACTCGTTCGAGCGCTACTCCTACCTGTGGGTGGACGACCTGCAGGAGACCATGAGGAACTTCCTCACCTACGGCCGCATCATCACCATGGAGGACCTGGACCTGCGGCCCGAGGAGCTGGTCACCAAGTCGCCGCCCACCCTCACGCAGTTCCAGCAGCAGGTGCGCGAGCCCCGCCCGGCGCCCCGCCCCCGGTTCCCCGCCCTGTCCCCTGGGGAGGCGCGTGGGGTTGGAGGAGAGCCTGGTCTTACAGTGTAGGTTCCGGGATTGTTCGGGTCCGGTGAGGCCGACAGATCAGGAGGCAGCTGCCCCTGAAAGAAGAGTCTGTGACTCACAGTTCCAGGGGGTGGGGTGCGCCGGCCGGCCCCCCAGGGCCACATGGGGAGCCCCAGGGCCCGGCAGCAGGCGAGGGGAGGAGCGAGTGTGGGAGGCGGCTTTTCCGTGGTTTCTGCGGGGAGGAGTGAAGGAGGCAGGGCCAGCGGGCTGAGGGTGGGCTGGTTCAAATCATCGCCCTCGGACAGGCTCTCCAGAGCCGGACAGATGGGGGCAGGTTGTGGGGGCAGGCGGGGGCAGGTGGCGGGGGGCAGGTGGGGGGCAGGTGGCGGGGGCAGGCGGGGGCAGGTGGCGGGGGGCAGGCGGGGGCAGGTGGCGGGGGGCAGATGGGGGCAGGCGGGGGCAGGCGGGGGCAGGTGGCAGGGGCAGATGGGGGCAGGCGGCGGGGGGAAGGCGGGGGGCAGGCAGGGGCAGGCAGGGGCAGGCGGCGGGGGCAGGTGGCGGGGGGCAGGCGGGGGCAGGCGGGGGCAGGCGGGGGCAGGCGGCCGCCCCGGGTCCAGTGCCGTCGGGCGGGCCCCAGGCAGCCGGTCGAGCGGAGCCTGTCTTGCAGATCGACTCGTACGAGCGGCTGTACGAGGAGGTGTCGCGGTGCGAGAACACACAGGTGTTCAGCGGCTGGCTGCAGTGCGACTGCCGGCCCTTTAAGCAGGCGCTGCTCAACACCATCAAGCGCTGGAGCTTCATGTTCAAGCGCCACCTGAGCAACCACGTGGTCAGCAGGTGGGCGCCCACCCGCCGCCCGAGCACGCCAGAGGGCAGACGGGGGTGTGGGAGGGTGAAGGTGCGGCTGAGAGGGCAGCACCCCACCACGGGGGGGGGGGGCGGGGGGGGCACCTGGCTGCCAGGACGCTCCGCTGCTCCCCCCGCACTCACGGTGTCCGGGTGCCGGGTGCGAGGACCCCTCAGGAGCCTGGAGCCGGGCCGGGCGGCCTGACAGGTGGCGAATGTCCCAGTGACGGTGCAGCGGCAGGCGGCGGGCAGGTCCTGAGTGCGTGGGGCTGAGCTGAGGGCCCGGGGAGGCAGCAGGGGCCTCCCTGGATTTGCCCCCCAGGCTGAGGGGAGCGGGCCGGGGCGCGGGCACTGAGCGGGTGGGAACAGCGTGTCCTGCGATGGGCCGGCGGAGGGGCGCCTGTCACAGGCGGCTGTCTTGCCCTGCAGCCTCGGTGACCTGGAGGCCTTCATGAAAGCCGCCAGGGCCGGCCTGAAGACGCCGGTCAAGGAAGGGGACTACGACGGCCTCGTGGAGGTGATGGGGCACCTGATGAAGGTGAAGGAGCGGCAGGTGGCCACCGACAACATGTTCGAGCCTCTGAAGCAAACCATCGAGCTGCTCAGGACGTACGGGGAGGAGATGCCGGAGGAGATCTACGTGAAGCTGCAGGTGGACGGCGGCCGGGGCCCCGGTGTGTGGGGCAGGGAGGGGGACGGCGGCCGGGGCCCCGGTGTGTGGGGCAGGGAGGGGGACGGCGGCCGGGGCCCCGGTGTGTGGGGCAGGGAGGGGGACGGCGGCCGGGGCCCCGGTGTGTGGGGCAGGGAGGGGGACGGCGGCCGGGCCGGTGTGTGGGGCAGGGAGGGGGACGGTGGCCGGGGCCCCGGTGTGTGGGGCAGGGAGGGAGACGGCGGCCGGGCCGGTGTGTGGGGCAGGGAGGGGGACGGCGGCCGGGGCCCCGGTGTGTGGGGCAGGGAGGGGGACGGCGGCCGGGGCCCCCGTGTGTGGGGCAGGGAGGGCAGCCAATAGCCTGGCCGAGGCCGGAGGAGGGCCGTGGACTAGACCTCCTGTTGCAGACATGGAGGCAAAGGGGGAAGGAGCTGCAGGCCCAGGGCCAGGCTGTGTGGGTGGCCTGGCTGCGGCCCCCGTGCTGAGGACAGGGCGTGTGTGGCTGGTCCCCGGAGCTCTGGGACTGCAGACCGGGTGGGGAGTTGCGGGAAGCGGTGAGATAAAACGGGTTAGAGGTGCGCCGCAGCGGACAGAACCCATTAGCTCATCGTAGAAGGTGAAACCACGGCCGTTTGTGGGCAGAGTCCGTGGGCGAGGATTCGTTCTTTAAAATATTTTCTGGTTTTAGTACAATATCTGCCCAGGTCTGCAAAAGCTTGTAAAATATGAAAGTTCACCTGATTGCTGAAGGCTTTCCTGAAGTGGCAAACCATGGACATGGACAACAGGGTAGTGGCTGCCCAGGGACAGGGGCGGCGGCAGCTACAGCGGTGACAGAGGCAGTTCCTAGGATTACACACACACACACACACACACACACACGTATACACACAGTGCACGCATGCATGAATACGCGTGTACATACAATGCACAGCACACGTGCACGCACACACCGGTTCAGGTCTCCTGGGTCACAAGCCGCTGCCTGGTGTGGCCCTGAACCGCAGCCGGGCGGGGGCTGCGGAGGCTGGCGGCGCACAGGACTGTGCTGCGGGCCGCTCCCGGGTCTGTGATTGTCCCCGCTGGAAAGCTGGAAAGGGGCAGGAACAGGAGCGCCCTGGCCTTGCCCGCCTAGGAACTGCCGGAGCAGTGGACCAACACCAAGAAGCTGGCCATCCAGGTGAAGCAGAACGTGGCGCCCCTGCAGGCCAACGAGGTCAACATCCTGCGGAGGAAGTGCCAGCAGTTCGAGGTCAGAGAGTGGGGCGGGGCTTCCGCGTGGGGGCGGGGCTTCAGGTAGGGGCGGGCTTCTATGTGGGGGCGGAGCTGCCGTGTGTGGGGCGTGGGGTGGAGCTGCCGTGTGTGGGGCGTGGGGCGTGGGGCGTGGGGGTGGAGCTGCAGCATGCGGGCAAAGCGTGGGTGGGGCGTGGGGGCGGGGCTGCGGTGTGGGTGGGGCGTGGCTGCAGCAGCGGGCAGAGCGTTGGTGGGGCGTGGGGTGTGGGGGCGGGGCGAAGGGCGGGGCTGAAGCGAGGGGCGGGCTTCTATGTGGGGGCGGAGCTGCGGTGTGGGGCGTGGGGGCGGGGCTGCAGCGTGTGGGTGGGGCGAGGGGGCGTGTGGGTGGGGTGAGGGGGCATGGGGGCAGGGCGAGGGGTGTGGGGGCAGGGCGAGGGGCGGGCTCCAGCGAGGGGCCGGCTTCTATGTGGGGGCGGAGCTGCCATGTGTGGGGCGTGGGGGCGTGGCGAGGGGCGTGGGGGCGTGGCGAGGGGCGTGGGGGCAGGGCGAGGGGTGTGGGGGCGGGGCGAGGGGGTGTGGGGGCGGGGCGAGGGGCGTGGGGGCAGGGCGAGGGGCGGGACTGCAGCTAGGGGCGAGCTTCTATGTGGGGGCGGGGCTGCCGTGGGGGGGGGGGGGGGCGGGGGGCGGGGCTGCAGCGTGCGGGCAGGTGGGCAGGTGTGTGACCTGTGACCTCCCGTGGTGCTGGGCAGATCAAGCAGCACGAGTTCAGGGAGAAGTTCAGGCAAGAGGCGCCGTTCAGCTTCAGTGACCCCGAGCCCTACCAGTCCCTGAATAAGGTACCTGTGCCCCGTTCAGCTTCAGTGACCCCGAGCCCTACCAGTCCCTGAATAAGGTACCTGTGCCCCGGCCGCGCCCCCGGTGCTGGGAGCCGTGCCGCCTTCTCCCCTCAAGCTCCGGTTGCATCCCGGCCGTGGGACTGGCCTCCAGAAGGCCGTCCTCAGCCCCAACTTAACTGGCCCGGATAACAACCGCCTTCCCGCCAGATCCATGGGGGAGGGTCTGAGGGCGGGAAGGGGAGGGTGAAAGCTCACGGACATCGCAAGCGTGGAGCCGCCTCGTGGCCCCGAGGAAGGGCCAGGGCGCCACCGGCGTGATGGGCAGCCCTGCTCACCGCCTCCCTCGCCGCCCGCCCGCAGGAGCAAAAGAGCATCCTGTCCATGGAGGGCATCATGGAGGGGCTGTGCAAGTCGGGGAGCCTGTTCGAGGTCGCTGTGCCCGACTACAAGCAGCTCAAGGCTTGCCACCGGGAGGTCCGCCTGCTGAAGGAGCTCTGGGACATGATCGTCATGGTGAGCGGGGCGGGCGGTGGGTGCGGGCGCACGGCGGGGGCCTCGGCACCAGGAGGGGGACGCTCCCGGTTTCCCCCGTCGTGAAAAATGCAACAACAGATCTCCTGGCCCCTGTGGGGGTCGCCCGCAGGTCCCCACGGGGGGCCGCTCTCCGCAGCGCCTGTGTTTCTTCATCTCTGTGCACAGACGTCTCCCGTCCACTGCCTCTCCCTTCCCCCCTCCTCCTCCTCCTCCTCTTCCTCCTCCCCCTCCCCCTCCTCCTCCTTCTCCTCCTCACCCTCACCCTCCTCCCCCCTCCTCCCCCTCCTCTCCCTCCTCCCCCTCCTCCTTCTCCCCCCCTCCTCCCCCTCCTCCCCTTCCTCTCTCTCCTCCTCCTACTCTCCCTCCTCCTTCTCCTCCCCCTCCTCCCCCTCCTCCCTTTCCTCTCCCTTCTCCCCCTCCTCCTCCTCCTCCCCCTCCTCCTCCCCTCCCCCTCCTTCCCCCTCCTTCCCCCTCCTCTCCCTCCTCCCCTTCCTCCTTCTCCTTCCCCTCCTCCCCCTCCTCCCCTTCCTCTCCCTTCTCCCCCTCCTCCTCCCCCTCTTCCTCTCCTTCTTCCCCCTACTCCTCTTCCTTCCTCCTCCCCCTCATCCCCTTCCTCCTCCTCTTCCCGCTCCTTCCCTTCCTCCCCCTCCTCCCCCTCCTCCCCCTCCTCCCCCTCCTCCCCCTCCTCCCCCTCCTCCCCCTGTTCCCCCTTCTCCCCCCCTCCTCTCCTTCCTCTCCCTCCTCCTCCCCCTCCTCCCCCTCATCCCCTTCCAACCCCTCCTCCCTCCTCCTCCCCCTCCTCCCCCTGCTCCCCCTTCTCCCCCCTCCTCTCCTTCCTCCCTCTCCTTCCTCCCCCTCCTCCTCCCCCTCCTCCTCTGTGTGAGCCAGCCAGACCCTGTGGTCCGTCCTGTGGTTCAGTCCTCCTATGTGCTAACAGGTTTTCTGCCAAAACAGATTTTAAGTGCTAACTTTCAAGTTGTATCTTTTTAAAAAGTTATCTTTTTTTATCTTTTAAGTTGCATCTCTCCCAC